>NC_053422.1:19126000-19453500 GCF_016859285.1 Xiphias gladius
TATAACACATCAAGATACACCTATCATGAAATGCTAAATGATAATTTTGAATTGTAGCTCAGCCTCAGCCAGCCCAATGGAAAAAAATCCAATACTGCATTGATTGTGCATAACAATTTACGAAAATGTGTCATGACCACAAATTTTTAGGAGACACATAATGTTTTTTTAAATGTAGCGGCTGTTTTTTTTTGTTGTTGTTGTTTTTTACAAATAGGAATACAGTACAGTAAATATGAAACTACTGCCAGCTGCCAGTTGACTCAGCTTAATGAAAAGACTCGAAACAGGAAACTGCAAGCCTGTGTCTGTCTGAAAGTAACAAAATATGCCTACCAGCGCATCCATATATTTGAGAGACCTACCTCTGTCGGAGTCCGACCTCTCGGAGGACATGGTCGACCCTTGACTATTGTTCCTCATCCTCTCTGTGCCTCTCTGCAGCTGCTCGAGCCGAACCCGCAGCTCTCTCTGCTCCCAGCGCAGGCGGCCCTTCAGCTGCTCTGCACGCTCGTCCTGCTCCTGCAGCTTCTGAAATGCGGAGGGCGAGAATGAGTGAGCTGCAGGCCAAACCTCAGAAACACAGCAAAGTTGGCATAAGCATCTGGAGACCACCGAGCGCGGTCAGCAGGTACACAACAACAGGTCACTGAATCTGGTATAGCTTAGTAGTTGACATTAAAAGTAGAGTAGCACAGGGCAAACAACAATATGAGAGTTAATTTCCCTGTCCCAATGCTGTGCTCTCCACCAAAACTGCTTGTCAGCACAATGCAGGGGTGTTGTTTCTACCTTTATGTGAAGCTGGGCTCGTCTCAGCAAGTTGAGGGTGGTGTTCCTCATCGAGTCAGATGAGAGGGGGACTTGTTTCTTGAGCTGCTCCAGGCAGTGCCTCAGCTGAGCTCTTCTACGAAAACACAACAAGCAGCAGCTGATGCGGGGAATCCATGCACGTGCAGCAGGGTGTTTAAGATTGTGATAAGACTGACCTTGACCCCCATGTGATGTTATTCACTGCTAGGACAAAACATTAATTACCTGTTTTTCTCCAGCTCATTGTGAACTGACCTGCCGATACAGGAAGAGACAGATTGTTTAAATGTGAAACACGTGACAGTAACTGCTGCTTAGCAATGACACTTAGTGAGGGATTTATGTTTGAAAGGGCGCTCTATCAGAATTGAAAGTGGAACTGTACAACCACACCCTCTTGTCAGTTGTTTGTTATGCAATGCATTTACCTGTTGCCACCAGCAGATATCCTCTTGCTCTTCTGTTTGCTCCTCTCATCAGAGTGACCTGGACTGAGGGGCAGGACTGAAGCATATCCATGTTCGGCCTCTGTACAGGAAAAAACAAAACAAAATAATAATAACAATAATTATGGAAAAAAAAAAAAAAAAAAAATCACAAATGTGTTAGAAAATAGTCAGAGAAGAAGTCTCTGTGCAGCCTCCAAATTCAATGGCAAAACCATGTTAAATATAAAGATTTCCCATAATTAACATTAGTGAACCCCGGTGCAACGAATTTAACATTTGTTACCATCATCAACATCAGGGTTGAAGTGAAATGAGGACAAAGGCCCCCCGCTGCTGTCATTAGCATCATCTGCTGGACGGTTTGTTTTTGGTTTTGGCGCCATCATACATCACTTACTCGCTATTATAAAAACGGTTTTAAAGCTTCGCCGACTGAGACAGCTAATAACACTGTCTACAGAGCGTAAACAGTGAGTGAAACTCGTAATATCGCTTTTTCCCCCCTGCCTCTCATTCATTCACCGTAATAAGGGCTCGGCGCTGCTCGGATTCATTTTCAAATTGGACTAGATTGGCGCCTTTGAGTAGAATAAAGCGACCGATATGTAGGTCACTGAGTCAAATGGGGAAGATCGCCCAACACAACCTTCTAGCAAGGATCTCGATGAAACCTTGGACAACGGCTATGTATCATGCCTCTGTGTTGTATTTTGCACGCATAGTTTCTGTCGCTTCATTGTGCATTTTGTTGTTTTTACAACAAGCAACTTCCTCCCCTGTAGACTGACAGTTGTCATAAATCGCATACCTCGCTCTCTCCTCTCCAGAAACTCGGCAGCCCGAAGAAGCACCTGGATGTTGCAAACGTTTCCTTCCATTTTCCTTTTTGGATAAAATAAAGCAAACGCGGGCAAACAATCTACTGTGGCTCAAGCGTCAGTATCCCAGAGGAGATGAAGCTGTGTCTGTGCTATTTCCTCAATCGACAGAGACTCAACACTGACGCTGCCTTCAGGTGCCCCACGTAAGATCGGACATTTGAAAGTACAGTCAAGATACAGTCGATCCGGCGGGCGCCAGGTTTTCCGAGTACAATGTCAATACTGGCCACCTAAAGTATTGGCGGAGTACTATTATGGATCATATATTTCAACAACTGTTGTTAGAAAAAGTGTGACAATTACCACTACGGTTTAGACAACTCGGGTGCATATTTTAAGAGCCTACTCTTTGTGTAAAATGGCAAATATATAACAATGTTGAAGTATTAAATTAACCATTTTTACTTACCATGTTGTCATAAACACTATCGAAGTAAATATTAACATTAAGTTTTGATGACATTTCCGAAAGCATTTGAATGCATCGCGAGAGGCAGTGTAACGTCATTGTCAAGCCCCCATCCCCTCCCCTCCCACGGCGCCTTTATTTTTAAACATTTGTTATATTGGTCAACAACGAAATTGACTCGATCGCATGCATATTTGCCTCTATGAAATCAAAAAATAAAACCACACAGTATAATAGCTAGGTGTCTAGGAGCTAGTCTTACAAAGTCGCATTGTTGTGTGTTATTGTTATACTTAAATATGTTTTATCTTACTCTGCCCCTCTACAGATGTCTGAAAAAAACGTACATTTTCACCTCAACTCCAGCCTACATCCATCTAATTTTCTTTGTATAAAATAATTTTTTAGATAATAAAATACAGAAAGCATTATTACATACGTTTTCGTCTATTTTAAATGATATGCTTAATAAATATGCTCATATGCTGAAGCAATCGTTTGAAAAGCCAGGAGCTTTTCAAACAGCAGAAAGTGGGGAGGAGAGCTTGCCCTTACTAAATATGGCGGCGTCTGGCTTCACTTCCCGTGTAAGGTTCCATTTGTATTCTCCTTATGGGACTGAAGCCTCTTTGCCATCAATATCTTTAACCTATGAACTCCTTAGTGTGCCAGTTCTCCGCCATATTGACTGTTGTCTTGACTGGAGGAGATAGAGAACATTTTGAGGTCCGAGAAGAAACGAAAGTGTGCTCCTAAAATCATCGAAACTGGTGCAAACTTGGCCAAAGCGTATTATAAACGCTGTCGTAATGGCAAGGAAGAAAAGCAAGCAGCAAGGGGTCGCCCAGAAGGAGCTTGCGCCTGGACAGCAGACCGTACCGAAGAGCCCAGTATCTCCCAGCGATGCAGCTGGCGGTGGCGGTGGAGATGCTGGGCTGGATAGGCTGGCCACTACCAGGGCGAACCAGGTAGCTAGCAGCAAGCCAATCGCTGCTTTTTAAAATAGGCTAGCTAGCCTCTGTGCTATGCACCTCTCTGCTAATCCAAGCATCCTCCATTGTGCTTTTATTTTATGCAGCTAGATCCTGCAGAGGTGAAGTTATATACACCCGCTGCTGATGGAAAGCTATTTTACTCTTAACGTGGTAGTCTTTGATGTAGAGCTGTACGTCGTTTGATATGTAATTAAATAAATAATACGCTCAACTTAGCGAGCAGAATCGTCCCCATCAGGCGGCTTTGAGGCAGTGTGGCTAGCGTTGCAGCCCGTCTCCTGTGCTGGACAGGTGACATTGTGCCTGGGACAGATCGTCCCATTGCCAGCGTTTACAACTCTTCATCCGCCCAGCTAGCGTTAGCCAGGAGGCTAGCCGGGCTATCATCTTCAGCTAGCGTGCTGCAAACGTGCTTGCTGCCGAGCTACACTTGAACTTATCCACAGGAACCACTCAAGAAGCAGTGGCTAACCAGCTACTAGCTAATCAAGTAGTCAGCTAAAAGGCATAGCGGGTTCATAATTAGGGTAGCTCAATCTCAGACCTGTTTTGAGTTGTTTATTCGACTCTGTCATACTATTGACCTTTTTTTCCTTTTTTTTTTTTTTGTTTTTTGGTTGCACCCCAGTCTACTATCGGAGTATGACAGGAGCTATTGACAAAAGTTTCAATGCATGGCATGCAGTTATCATCAGCTAATGATGGTTATCGCTGGCTAAATTGGAGTTAGTAACATTAGCTGTCTAAATTGAGAGTGACCACTAACTTCAAAAAGAGAAGGTAGCATGCTGCAGGGTAGACCACAGCCAACCTTACACCTGACCGCTGAGCCTCACACCACAACTTACAACCTGACTGATTCCTGCTGGGACCCAGTATTGCATTTATACCACATGTGTAAGATGCCCATCTAGACACGTATCATAACAAGAAATAAAATATCTAATTTTTAGGCAGAAATATGTTATAATTAATTTTGAATAACCTAGTTCTTTTTTTAAATGCAAAATGTATCTATTTTATAAAAATATATCTATATTGTAAAATGTTATGATACTCAGAAAATACTGGGAAACATCTATCGATCTTTGCCAGCTTATTTGGCACATTAAGGTAAAACTTATATCATCTAACCGCCCAGCAATAGATCCCACCTTCCAAGGCTATGTTATACAGAACTGACTCAATCTTTTAAATTGCAGGATATTTTGCATCACTGTTGTATTAAACTGCTTTTGTTTTAGCTAGTGTATCTAATAAACTGGCAACTGACTGTCTGTGCACACACATGATTATTACATACATTAAACGCACCTGTTTGATTCCCTACTATATTCAGTTGGCATTGTCAAGTATTGTAGAAATTTGAGAGTCATCTGACCTAGCAGATCCTATTTTTTTCCTACTGTTAATTAGCCAACAAAATTATGTGTCACAGATCAGTTTCACTGGTAATCAGAATACTTGACCTCTTTATCCTCTTTTTCTCTACCTAGCCTATGCACACCTGCTGCCTCCTGTGCCATCGTGAATTTAAGGACTGGGGAGCAAGCTCCATGAATGGACTCCCCGGGGGCCACGGGACCAAGCTGGCTGATGCTGTGCCTGCACTCTCCCAGGCCTTATTGCGGGAGGCGCCAGGGCGCAAGCTTGCTGATGCGGTGCCCTCGCTGTCTCAGTCCCTGCTGGGAGAGGTGCCTCTGTGGATTTGTCAGAGCTGCTGCAAGAGTGTGGAAGAGGAGGAGAGGCGGAGCACCCAGGAGCAGCCGACACAGGTAAATAAAAGGGGACAGATTTGTGTCGCATGTCTGGATCCTTTTCGTGATTTCTTTTTACTACTTGTTAGTTAATCTTTGTTTGTTTCTGTCAACTGACATAATCTCATCTTTATTCATCATACAGAGCATTGCCTTTGCATGTGCTTACTCACTGAATAAATCGGGCAGTCTTCAACATGTAGTCTACTTGTTGTCTTTGAAGAAGTAACTTATTTTGTATTTGTGTATCTGTGGCATATGTAAGGCAGCAACAGTTATTACCTTTCCTTTCTGTTTTTACAAAAATACATAAATGCAAATGTTGGAGATTTACTGTATCATCACTAACTGCAAGTAACCACTCTGTCCAAGATGTTTTGCTGATATCTGGCTGAAACTTGGAAATGTTAAAAATAGCAACAAAAAAATTACGCAACAGAGGGAAGGATTGCTGAGCCGTCCCCTGTAGTGTTTTTTTTTTTAACATTATGCTAATGTTTGTGTTTCACTAAATATAGATTAATGCGCCTCTAAGATGTTTTCCATTGTTGTGTTACACTCCATTATTGTGTTAACAAGATTAGAAGCTGCTGTTGAGCACTATTAGTGCTAAAATGTAAGCCTATGAAGACAGCCAGATGATTAACTAATTGCGGGTTGGTGGTTTTTTTTTTTTTTCCCCCCTTCAGGTACCATTGTCACACTCTTCCTCCTGTAAGTCCCAGAGCTGTGGGAACGGTTACCCGGAGCAAAGTACTGTGGACTGGGACCCGAGTTCCTTCCTGTCAGCCCACAAACTGTCAGGTCTCTGGAACTCTGCCCACACCAATGGAGGGGAACACTGCAACCATAACACTTCTTCACACTCACAACAAGGTCTGTCATCTCAGGGTAAAAGACGGCTTCAGAAAACATCTAATGACAGTGACAGTAATCGCTGAAAGCAACATAAACCGAAATTTCAGGCTGTGTTGTAAGTTTGATTTTTGGGAAATGGACATAAATTTGGTTGGAATCAGAGCTCTGCGACTGGTTTGTTAGCATACTTACTTAGCAATAAATGTGTGATACATTTTCGGCCTCTTTGTTCAGGGTTTTAGTCCACTACATCTTTGAAAAACAAAGTGGCATCTCGTGAAAACTTATAATACTCTACTTTCAGAGGCGCTTAGAGCTCAGCATTGTGAAAGGTGGAATAATGCTTCAATCTTGTTGTTGGATTGTGGTGATAAAGATAACAGAATTTCAAATGTAGATGATTTAACTATCTAATCAGAGAATATAGGTAGGGTCACTATTTATAAAATATCCTGACCTATTCTATGGACTTGCCCACTTATTAAATGCCATTATGCTAATCAATTACACCAAAATCTTCAGAGCCACGGAAACTACAGAACTAAGCATTTATTCATTTATTACATGCCTGGACTTGCAGCTTTCCAGTATAATGAAGACTCAAAAACTGACCCTCAAAAACACATTTTTCATAGGGGTTGTGAAATTTAATCATCTTTCACATACATTGTGAATTTTTCCTGAAATATTAAGCATCCATGCAGAAACCTCCTTAAATGGAGTTATGTGTTTTTATGATGATCCCTTTACACACATAACTGCACAGTGCAAAGGAGTAACTACAGGTTTAAAGATGAAGAGCAAAAGCAACGTTGGGCAAACAGGCTAATACTGGGGAATGTGAACAATACACAACAATAACCATTGCACCATGTAAAATGTAACTCTAATGCACAGAGGATAATGTACCTAGAGGACAATATAGAAGATTTTAAAACCAACTCCCCATTGCTCTTTCTAATTTAAAAGCTGCAGTGTGGACACATGTTAAATGTTAAGAAGTGAAGAGGGAATTGAATGACAGTTATGCAGTATACAAACTAACACAGAAAATCAAATTACACATTACCAGTGTCAAAGCTTCTTTATACTTTTGAGGATAAAGGATAAAACATCACTGTCTGTTGCATTTTTTATCACAAATGATCTGCACCTGTCAGTTCACCATAGAAAGCCTGGCTTTTGCTCAAGTTTGTGCATATTTAAGCCGAGCTACAATATACTCTCATGGTCACATTTTGCTAAAACAGCAATACCCATGCTGCTTTACAGTTTAGAAATGAAAATGAGAGCAAATTACTGACTTTTTCATGATGGATATTACCTCAGCCCAATTTTCTCAGCACATGGAAAGTCCTTACAGTTAACAGATGAAAATAAAATTTGATAAAGTCTGTTTTTTAAAATAATTTATGACTCCGTCCTTTGACTCTTCAGTGGTTTCACAGGTCTGTGTTGCAAAATACCTCAGGTGCACTACCTAGCTACAAAATGTGTCTAGGCATAACAGAGAGAATACCTGAAACGAGCATCATAAGCGGAGAATTGAATATGGAAATGAGATGTTTGTCTGGGAGCTATGATCTTTGCTTTTATCTGTTTTCTTCCGGTTTTTTGGATCTCATCAAACCTACTTTAGGTCTTCTACTTTAGCAACCACTCAGATGGGCCATTTTATTGCATATGAACAAGGCTAAGTGAAAGTACTCATAAGTGATGGCATGTGTGCTCAGTGAATGCACCTGTGCACATGTATAATTAACTTTAATCAATTTAGAAAATTTGTTATGGTGCTGACTGAAACAATGGATGTGTAGCTGATGTGTAGAATTATGCTTATGAAAATGAAATGTTTTTCAACCAGAAGTTATATCAAACAAATCTTTGTCTTAAATTGGATGTGAACTGAACTACTTCATGAACTTCATTACATACCATAGAAAATGTAAAATGGACATTACAGTAACCTGTATCAGCTTCTGTTGGCCATTATAGGTGATCATTATGTTAAATTATTCAAGTATTGTAGCACCGCACTCTTATTTCAGGGCCCCGTAAGGGTTAAAATTTCTTGCAATGCAGGCTTCTTTCTCATAACAGAGAGAAATTATCACCACTGGACAGTTAAACATAGCTAAACATGCCTCCAAAGACCAGGGAATTACATTTACAAAACAAACTACAGTCCAAAAAGTGAGCTTGAGTTACCAAAACCTCTGCACCTGGAAGTTGTTGAGTCATGGGAATTGATCGAAGTGGTAAAACCCCCCCAGACATGGGGATTTAATGGCTTGTAAACATACTGCGCCTCAAGATTTTGACACATTTTATAACACCAAACATTAACAAGTGAAGTGGCTATTACTATGTCCATAACCAAGCTTTAGTGTCAGCAAAGTTTGTGAAAATTATGGTTTTAATCAAAAGCAGTTTTTCCCTTTATTGTGACCATACTCATATTACCTTAATTTAATCATCAGTGCCCTTATAGATTAATTGACTTTTTCTCCATCTCCAGGTGTAACACCAGGATCAGCCTGTCATGAGAAAAGAGGACTTCATGAGGCGCCTGGGAAATCTGCTAAAACGTCAGGGACCAAAGTCTGTCCCTACAGTCACCCGTCATCCCAGAATTCCAGTGGAACTTCTGCTGGGAACCCCCTGTCTACCTCAGCAGACCTTTGTAAAACCACTCCCAAGCACTTCAAGACCATGTGCCGTCGACCAACGCCACCAGGTAATTTTTGCTTTTGCTCTTAGGGTTCAATAGCATTTTATAAAATCAGACCATTAATAGAATTTGCTCGGCAATAGTTTAAAATGTAAGTTTAAAATAAATTATTGAATCTGCAGTGCTTAAGGTTTTGGGATATAATACATAATAAGGAGCACAAGATATAATATTTCGAATTAATTTTATATGACTTATTTCAGTGTAGTCAAGTGTAGTTGACTCAGTAATGTAAATTTTATTTTAATTTTATCATTTTTAATAAAAGTCCCATGACTGTAATGGAAAACATTGTTTAAACCAAAGGTATTATATTGCACAAATCTTTGTTTTTAGATAGAAGAACTTCCACAGTTATTCTTTTACTAAACAAAATTTGCAAGCCAGAGTTTGTATTTTACTTTGAACTCAACTTCAGGGTAAAGTCAGTTTATCTATAGAAAAGTGGACCAATTTAGTTTATATTTAAGACATTAGTGGTAATTGTCCTATTCATGTGGAGTAGTAGTTGTCTATATAGACTAATGCTGATGAAGCTGTGCGGAACAAAATACAAACTGATGCACTATGTGAAAAGATGATGCAGCATTTTCTAATGTATAAATCATTTTTATTAATGTTTTCCATCGCCCAGGTGAAGCCTTCCACCCCAGTGACCACCATCAACACACAGACTTGTCGGTACCCCCCAACAGTCCCACCGGCCTGTCATCCCAGCATTCCTCTCTCCTGCCCCCAAAGCCGAACTCTGGACAGCACGGCCACGTAACCTCCTCGTCTGGCACTGGTGTGGCAGCCCACGCAGCCCACGCTCCCTTCTCCCCGCTGGTACCAAATCTCCACGGCCCCGCAGCCAAACTAAATTCCCCCAGTCCAGATAGCCCAACATCTGTCCATAAGCCCAGCCCATGCAAAAACTCCCACATTCCTGCCGTGAACACACAACACAGCAAACTGGGCACGTCTCTCATAGGCTGTAACCATCCCTGTAATGGACACAGTCCGGGAACAGTGGCCACTTCCAATGTAGGTCATCTGACAGCTGGGGCCTGCAGGTTAGTACAGATATCTGAACATTTCTTTTTTGAGGATCAAAAATTGAGAAATTGGCTTTGTATCTGTGTTTTATCAGAATACAAATGCCTTCTGAGGGTTGATGTCATTATGTCACTTCTCTCATGGTTGTAGGGACCAGGCATGTAAGGGGCACAAAATGACTAATGGGACGTTGTGTCATCCTCCATCTGAGCTGGAGGAGGGGGAAGATGAAGACAGCAGCTCTGAGAGGAGCTCCTGCGCCTCCTCTTCCACTAACCAGAAGGACGGGAAGTACTGCGATTGCTGCTACTGCGAGTTCTTTGGACACAATGCGGTACTTTGAAACTTTCTGTTGTCACCTCTTATGAAGTAGTAATTAAGAGTTCCCTTTGCCATTGCATACCTGTTAAATATTTATAAAAGCTGACATTATGATAAGATATCAATATTGTAATATAATATCTGGTCACAGCCTCCAGCTGCACCAACTAGCCGAAACTATGCTGAGATCCGAGAGAAACTCCGCTCACGCCTGACCCGACGTAAAGAGGAGCTGCCTCAGCGTCAAGATTCAGAACTGACAGTGGCTGGTGCCATTGACAACCGAGATGTGGACGAGCTTCTAGACTTCATAAACAGTTCTGAGCCCAAACCTGTTAACAGTGCCAAGGCTGCCAAAAGGGCTCGTCACAAACAAAAGAAAAAGGTATGATAACTTAAGAAACAAGTTTGGTATTTTTGGTTTTTTAGTTTTGTTTTAGTTTTGTTTGTTTATTTCCCCCTCCCAAAATTGGGCGAAGACCCGCCCCTATCTCTCCTCTGATTGGCTCTGACCCTGGCATTTTCTCCTAACTCTAACCATCTCACCACTCCTTATGTGGTTTGTCTTGGTTCACCTCGGAATGGGAAAAAATATGTTGTTTAATGTTTTTTCCTGTTTCAAACCGAGTATTTGTCATATAATATATAGGGGTGGTAAGAGTAAAAACTTTGATACCAGTGCACTGCTGTGTAGTGTTTTGGTACCAAAACGGTACTTTTTTTGGATAAGGTACTTCGAGAAATATTAACATGTATTCTAAAAAACCCTTCTTTTCATTAAGCCAAAGACACCAACATTCTGTAATGGTTAATGTCTAAAAACAAAGATCTCTATAAGAACTTTGTGTAAATAGGCAAAAATTGGAAAAGTTTGGAGTTATAATCCCAAAGATTTCGGTCTTAGCAGCGGCGGGAAATATTTGGTTTGCACTGGCAGTAACTTAATACAGCTCTGATTCATCATTAAGAGAGTGAACAGTAAACAGTGAGGCTGATATCAATGATATAAAATTACAACAGGTACACTGGATTACATGCATGCATTGTCTCCTGATGTGATTACATAATTATAAATTCATTAAATCACTGTTGCTAAAAAATGCCTACCATGGTTAATATCAAAAAAGGAGTTGGATTTCATGAAAATCTAGAGGATTACAATTTTAAATTAGGAACTAATTTATCACAGAATAAGTAAAAAGATTAGGAATCTGACCAGACATTTGATGCCAGCTTTCTTTACTTTATGATTCTCAGCGCCATAGACAGATTTTGGTCAATACTAATAAAAGTACTGAGGTTTGATACATAGCCCTACTAATGTATTATCTCAATAACACACATTATGTGTGTGTGAGCTTGTCCATGCTCTCATGCCTGTAACATGTCTGTTTCAGGAAAAAGCTCAGCAGGGCAACATGGGTGCTGCAGGCAGTGACCCCCACTCCAACCCATCTGAGCCTGTCGACGAGCCCATCCCTGATGGTTCTGAAGCCAGCCGGTTGCTGGACTGGCCTCAGCTCGAGCTTGAACGCGTCAACAGTTTTCTCACCAGTCGGCTTGAAGAGATTAAGAACACCATCAAAGACTCAATCCGGGCCTCATTTAGCATGTACGACCTCAATCTGGATGTCAACGACTTCCCAAAGAAGGCAGCCACATTGGAGGGAAATCATTTACTGTCCCATCTCAATGGTTCCTCTGACCTGCAGCAGATAGATCTCGACCTTGCCCCGCTTTCACTGGGATCCTTTAAGAGCCACCTTGATCTGGTAAATGGATGGGAGGACACAACCACTGTCTCATCCCCTAATACCACAACCACAGCATCAGGCATCATTGCTGGGTCAAAGGACATTCAGCGGTTGCACACTACCCCCAGTCTCTCAAAGCTCATAAGGGTTCGCTCCCCAGAAAGATGCATTTCTACTGGATCTGACAATTTGCCACAGGTGCCAGCCCAAGCAACAGCTAAATCAAAGGAGGACACCCCTGATCCCAAGAACACAGCAGTTGGGAACAGTGGTGCAAAGTCAAAGAAGACTAAAAAACAGCAGCAAAGACAGGAGCAATCTGTGTCAGAGCAAAATTCCAGCAAACCAACCAAAGCTGCCTCGGGGAATGAAACACAGAAAACCAATGAGTCTAAAGAAATGGCTTCTAACGGCACAAAAGCTGGGAACAAACAGCTGCAGCACTCTGCAGACAGCCAGAGAAACGGGCCTAAGAAAGCGGAGGAGGGCAGATCGTCCAAACATGCAGTAAATGGAGCAAATGGTGGCCTCGCAAATGCACAAAGGGGGAAATGTGACACAGAGACACGGGGAGGTCGATCTGAGCAGGATACAGAAAGCAAAGCCCATCCCACCATTCCAGCAAATGGACAGCAACAGCAGCAATCCAAGGGGAAGAATAAGAAGAACAAGAACAAGGGTGAAAAATCCAGCAGTGCTATTGGTATGGGAGAATATCTAGGTTTATGTCACTGCATGATTATGATTGTATCTAATTTTTTAATTTATCTAATTTTTAATCATAATTTTCTTTCTTTAGACGATGTATTTCTTCCGAAAGACGTGGATCCCACCGAAATGGATGAGATTGATCGGGAAGTGGAATACTTCAAAAGGTAAGCAGAATACAACAGTTTATCAGAATGCTTTTTTTTTTTTTTTTTTAACTGAGATTAACTGTTATGTTGATGAACATTAAATGCATCAGTAAAATTGAGTATTATTTCTTCCCCTTCCTCTCCACCTCTTTTTGTTTGTCTGTCTTTGTTCCCTGTAGGTTTTGCCTCGATTCTGCAAAACAAACTCGCCAGAAGGTAGCAGTGAATTGGTCCAACTTCAGTCTCAAAAAGGTTCCTTCCAATGCAGCTCAATAACTTGGATGAGTGCCAGGAAAAAAAACTTTACACCACAAACTCTTTCAGTAGAGCCCTATTTGGCCTGAGGCCTTCTCTCGTTCCCTGTTTTCTTCTCTTCATTACTAAGCCAAGGGACCCTGGTTCAAAATCATACTCTCCATTCAGAAGACTGAAACATAACTTGTGGCTAATGAGCCATGGGTCATTCTCAAGGCCAACTCTACCCTTTGCTATTATTGCAATGTTCACTAAATGAGAGATGCAAAATGGAAAAAAGTCTGAATCCACTGCATCCATGTGCTTACGTATGTAGTATGTAAACAATTACCTTACATGAAATAAATGTTTTTATCACAAATCTGAGACATTTTAACGTTGTTAAACTTCTGATTTCCAGTCAGTTCAATTTGGTGCTCATCATCCATTACATTCTGCATCGCTAGTTTACCACCTGCTACACCAGTCTCTGTAGACACTATAGACCATTTGTCTTATACTGTACAGCTGAAAAAAAGGAGCACAAGACAACATTTTGACCTAATTTTAGGGAAAAACACTTCTCTTCTGCAGGGAGCAATAATGGCAACAATTGCATTGATTTTACTCGCCAGCAGACTCCAGTGCATCTGGTTATTGTCGACAGTTTTCATTTGGAATATTTTTCTCAAATTTTAATTGTTATGATCGAATTATTAAGGGATCAGTGATTAAAAAAATGAACTGACAAACACTCGATGACCTACCTGCTACACTGTTATCTTTTGTATGAAATCATAAAATTATGTTTAAAAAACAACATGAATGTTTGACAACTTTCAGTACACCAAAAACACTAATATAACCTTGTGGGAAATATCAAACCACTGTGTATAACACTTGGCTCACAGGATGCATTTTAAATAATATGAATCCAATTAGGTAACCATGCACGTAGAACAGTAAAATCTAAATACTGTCCCCTAGTCCTGTATTGGGCAAGCTCAATGCGTCTGTTGCTTCAATATCAAGCCTCCCTTGGTGTTAATCTTGAACAATTATCTCTTTTATAGTGATATCCAGTATACACTCTGCCATCTGTAGAAAAAAAGTCCTTTACCTTGGTTTTCTCACTCTTAAACTGTCATTTTAACCCCTATATCCCAGCAGTGACAGGTACACCAGTGTGCAATGTTCATTTTAATGTTGGATCCATCACACCTTGTTTGACACAGTTAATTTTGGTGCTTGTACATACTGAGTGATTATTTTGGGCCCTTTTGAGCCCTTGTCATGCGTTTCTGGAGGTTGTGTGTGAGAGATATATTTTCAACCCTACTACTCCTTTTTTTTTCTTTTTTTTTTCTTTCTTTCTTCTTTCTCTCTCTCCCCCCTGTACTGTGACCGTGGTGGCACCCTCCACCTCAGCTAGCCTATCTGAAGTCCAAGTCTTGACACCTTTGGGACAAGGGCCTCGGGATTTACAACAGTAACCATGTTTTAGCTGATGGCTTTCATTGAGATGGATGATTTCTTTCCAGAATCTGTGCTGAGATTTTGTTTTCGTACATCTCTGATGCTTTTCAGGTTATATTCAATTAGAGAAGATTATCTTAATGTTTCGAATGTAGATTTATACTATACCAATAATAGCCAAGTGTATGTTGGCTTGTTTCTTTTTTTTTTAAATTCACTTTTGATACTGTGAAAAATCTTTCGTTCAGAAAGATTAAAAACAATACAGTTTTGACAAAAATACAGTGTGGTGTTTGCTTTCTATGTTTATCTTCTTGGTTTAGTTTCCATGACACTGCATCTGCGCGACCTACTTCCTCCTACACCAGACTGGGTCGAGATTTTTGGACGCAGCTTCTCGAAAGGTTTGACCCTTCCAGCGTTCCGTACGGTCTCAGTGCTTCTCGTGTTGTGTAAATATGTGGGTTAGGTGTATTTATTGATCTGTGTGAAGAGTACCTGGTCTGTAACTCCGTGTCTTAAGTTAACTGATAACGTTACTGTATTCATAAATAAAATGGAGACCGAAAATCGACTCAAAAAGGTAAGTTAAGCCATTGCCATCGTTCACATTATGAAGAGGTTACAGTAGCTAACGTTAGCTAAAGTTAGCTAGCTAGTCAAGCATTAGAGTATTCATCTGTTTTACATAATTTGGGCTATATTATCCATTACGCAGTGAAAAGAATTAGGACAGGTCATTGAATAACGTTAAACTAAAGTGCATGAATAGCATGGGAGTCTTAGTTGGAGTTTAAATGAATCTGTAAAGCTCCACGATAAACTAGCCATAATACAGTGCTACTACATCCACGGTCAATGCGTAACGGAGAAGTTAAAAAGAAACTGACCTCAAAATATAATACACTGCATTTGTATAAGAGTTAAATAGAAGAGTACTTAGGTGGCTTATCATTTTCAAAAATTTAATTAATAATTTGAAGGCAGAGCAGCTGAAAACGGCACGGTTTCTTCTCAATTGTGTGCCCCTAAACATCAAGTGCGGACATAAGAAGGATTTTGTTAATCATCTAAGGAAATTATGTAAAGTTTCGTGACTGAAAGAAGTCCTGTATAACCCTACTTCACTTCGTATTTTCATGATAAGATGACTATTTACCTTTTTAGCTTTTGAAAACAGAGGCTTTCCACTTGGGTACGTTTTTCTGAAAAGCATTAAATGAAAAGGAGCCATCTCTACCACCAGTAGCTATTAGATTTAAACAAGAAAGAATAGTAGCTACCAATTACATAAAAACATTCTTACATCTAGTGTAGAACATGTGTGTCAATTTTCTGAGAAATGTAGCTCTGTAAGATTTGTTTGGACACACAAGCTATATGGCCAGTCTAAAGAAAGGCCTGCGCATGGAAGTCACCAGCCTAAATTCTTGAGCCTAATACTGAATCCCAAAGAGAAGAGGTGTATTGTAACTGCTAAACCTTTGATTAAAGCAAGCCTAAAATTACAGCCAGCCAAGTTTTCTTCAAAGGACTTGTTGCACTGGGGAAAGCAAAGACTCAAGAGGCAGTGCGGCTGATAATGGTAATGTTTTTGTACAGAGATCTCATGGGGAGGATGAACGGTGTGGCTCAGAAGGATCAGAGGATGACGATTATGTTCCGTATGTTCCAGTCAAAATAAGAAAACAACAAATGGTAAGTTATTGTTTGCTGTCCTGTTTGACACTTGAGAAATTAATAGGAATGGACTGATGCAGTCTGCTGGTTTGATATCAGGGCTAATACTGACCCCATTAACTGGAACAGGGATAGATCAATCTGTATTGAATACAGTTTCTTTGTCAATGTCATTATAAAATTTGTTATATTCATTCAGCCACAGCAAAGTAAGCGTTATATAATTTTTAAAATACTGTTGTATTTTAATTGGCTATATGTATATAAACATCACATACAGTTAGCACATTTTCAGATTTAATGCATTTTTTTAACATGTTTACCTCACAGCTACAGAAAATGTTACGTCTGCGAGGAAAGGCGGTGGACGAGGAGCAGAAGGACAGTGGGGAGGAGCAGCGGGATGAGGACGAGGGTCTCGGTCCACGCTCCAATATCAGTCTCCTTGATCAGCATCAGCACCTCAAGGAAAAAGCAGAAGGTATCCAGTTTAAACAAGGCACACTCTGGATTTTAAGAGTTGCCTGTTTTAATTCTTTTCATTCTATTTACCATGAATATATTGGTTGTGATGTGTTTGTGTATCTACAGCCCGAAAGGAGTCAGCCAAAGAAAAGCAGCTGAAGGAGGAGGAGAAGATTCTTGAGAGTGTTGCAGAGGGCAGAGGTAAAATTAAGATGCTGTCAAGTTCCTGTGAAGCTATTTTGAATTATTAATCAAATTTACCATAATAAAAGTTAGTTCAAAATGTTTCAAACTTGCAAAACTAATTCTGGGGACTTTCAACTCTCCTCTAACAGCTCTGATGTCTGTGAAGGAAATGGCCAAAGGTATCATATATGATGATCCAATAAAAACAAGGTGAGTTCTTCATCAGTGAATTCTATAAAGCAATATTTTGTGTGTGTGTGTGTGTGTGTGTGTAGATTATTTTTTACTTTTCATTTAACCTGGATCTTATTTTTAGCTGGAAAGCCCCACGCTACATCCTGAATATGCCAGACACCCGACATGAGCGCGTCAGGAAGAAGTTCCACATCCTGGTTGATGGAGACGGTATCCCTCCTCCAATCAAAAGTTTCAGGGAGATGAAGTTTCCACCAGGTGACAACACACTCCCTCTCCCGCGTTTGAAAAACATGCTTTGTTTTTCTGTAGGAGGCCTTAAATGGTGAGACATGATTAATAATTGGCACTAAATGTCTGTTTATTGTGTTTGCAGCAATTCTGAAGGGTTTGAAAAAGAAGGGTATTGTGCATCCCACACCAATTCAAATCCAAGGAATCCCCACAGTGTAAGTAGAGTATATGGAACCCGGGAATACTGACGCTGTAGGTTAAGTACATGTAAACTCTTCATGAATTGACCTTGTTTGTCTGTAGTCTGTCAGGTCGGGACATGATTGGCATCGCTTTCACTGGATCAGGAAAGACTTTGGTTTTCACTCTGCCCATCATCATGTTTTCCCTGGAACAGGAAAAAAGGCTGCCTTTCTTCAAGAGAGAGGGACCATATGGACTTATCATCTGTCCTTCAGTAAGACATACAAGACAAACCTATTTCACTGATAACACAGTGTTAGAATTCTATTAGATGACCTAAATATTGTCTTAAATCAGAGTGTTCTGTAGTGTACATCAGTGTGTTTTGGAGACAACACTCTTGGAGCTTTTTACTACATTTCAATTTAATTTGATATACACATACTGCAAATTAAAACTGTGAGTGACCATCAAAGTCCCAAATAATTATACAGTATTTCTCACTGTTTGCGCTCTAGACAGATGGCCTTTGCATTCTGCAACTAGGCATATCTGATTTTATACCTTTCCCATTATTCCAGCGAGAATTGGCGAGGCAGACCCATGGCATCATCGAGTATTACTGCAAACTGCTGGAGGAGGAGGGAGCTCCTCAGCTGCGCTCTGCCCTCTGCATCGGAGGAATGTCTGTCAAGGAGCAGATGGAGGTAGTAAAACAGTAAGTAAGACGGAAAGTGTGTGTGAAATGTTGGGGAAAAAATGTTGGAAAATTGGTGCCTGTGTTTTATTCAGAATTTGAAGATTGAACTGGTGTCAAACAAAAACATTGCTTTATTCAGCTGCATTTAATCATTTAGAGAGGAACAACATTGACGAAAGCTTAAAAGTTCCAGTCCTGATGTGTTACAAATAGCATACACAGTACAAAACATTGGACATGGCCACCTCAAGAGACCCATGCGTTAGGAATACTGTATTTTAAAAAACTCAAGCAGTAAATAGTGTTATGGGTTCATTGTCCCTCTGAATCTGTGTGTCCTCCTGACTATAGTGGTGTCCACATGATGGTTGCCACCCCTGGCAGACTGATGGACTTGCTGCAGAAGAAAATGGTGAGTCTGGACATCTGCCGCTACTTGGCTCTGGATGAGGCTGATAGGATGATTGACATGGGCTTTGAGGAAGACATCAGGACCATCTTCTCCTATTTCAAGGTGAGGTCCTCCTTTAAAGCAGTAACTCCCAATGACAGCTACCATTTTCATCAAGGCAGTAGATTTGCAAAACTTTACAAAACCAGTCTTGCAGTGTCCAACAGAATAATATTGGTCATAGAAATCATTTCAAGAAGACAATACATCAGATGATTGAAGAATTTCTGCTAGATTCAGTTATGAACATAAATTGCTTCTTTAACTGGTTTTAAAGATTAATACCTGACAGGGCTATCATTGGTCTTTTCTTCTGATTTTTATCATTTTCATCTATGCATTTCCATAGTTGACCAGTTTGTCCATATTCCAGCTGGGCTCAATCAATTGACACTGAATGTGTTTTTGTTATTTGTTTTCTTTTTTTTGTCAGACTAAAAACTTGCCATGGAAACGGAGTTTGGTTCAGATGCGTCCTAGCTTTGTGAGTTCGCAAGGCAGAAATAGTCCTAAATTATGTTTTTTCTTCATCTAGGGACAAAGGCAAACCCTGCTTTTCAGTGCCACTATGCCCAAGAAGATCCAGAACTTTGCCAAGAGTGCACTGGTCAAACCCATCACTATTAACGTGGGCAGGGCTGGGGCTGCCAGCTTGGATGTCATCCAGGTATGTTCGTCTTTCCCTGTAAGAGGTTTGTGCTGTCTGAGTCAGGGGGATTCATTACATTCAGTATAATAACCCACTGATGTGAAAACTGTGTGAAATGGACTTAAATGTTTTCGTGTGTGTGCAGGAAGTGGAATATGTCAAAGAGGAGGCCAAGATGGTATACCTGCTAGAGTGCCTGCAGAAAACACCACCTCCTGTCAGTACATCCACATATTATGACACTGACATATACTTAAAAGACATAACTCAAACGTGTCAGTAGTTACAAAATATTCTGTCTTTGTATGACAGGTGCTGATATTTGCTGAGAAGAAGGCTGACGTAGATGCCATCCATGAGTATCTGTTGCTAAAAGGAGTGGAGGCGGTGGCCATCCATGGAGGAAAAGGTACACAGAAGTGTATTCTAATCATTAACGTACATAGCAGTCGGTACATAGTAATAGCAATAATAGCACAAGCAGGGGATTATAGTATCTGGAGGTTTGTCCAAACCAGCGTCAAGTTCAGCTCAGAATTAATCTTTGGCTTTGATGTAGTTGCTCATCACTACCACCAGATGCCATCCTGCTTGCATATGTCAAGGAGCTGCTTTATAGTTTGTTTAACATTTCAAAGGCATAGAAAGCACTGCAGACAATTCCCTCACATTTTCCATTTGGCATTTCCTTGTATAATAGTGTTTTGTTAACGTGATGTTTGGTGAATGTTTTTTTAGATCAAGAGGAAAGAACAAAAGCCATAGAGGCATTCAAAGAAGGAAAAAAAGATGTCTTAGTTGCCACAGACGTTGCTTCCAAAGGTCTGGATTTCCCAGCTATACAGCATGTAGTGAACTATGACATGCCTGAGGAGATAGAAAACTATGGTAAGAGGATATGTCTATGGCCTGGTCTCCTTAAAAATGGTACAATAAGGGAGCTTTTGTATTCCTAAAATTCCTCAAGCTGGTTCGTTGAAATTTTCTTGTTTCAGTCCACAGAATTGGAAGAACTGGACGATCGGGCAAGACTGGTATCGCCACAACGTTCATCAATAAAGGCTGTGGTGAGGGAAAATACCAATCGAGACAACAATCAAATTCATTTCTGTATAAGAATAGTGGCTTTCAAAGTATTTGCCATGTATTATAGTGTATTATATTTGATGACAGTGACGGTAAGTTATCAGTAAGTATGTCTTTCCTTTCCTCATAGATGAGTCAGTATTGATGGACCTGAAAGCTCTGCTAGTTGAAGCCAAGCAAAAGGTTCCGCCTGTCCTCCAGGTGCTCCAGACGGGAGACGAGACCATGCTGGACATCGGAGGTGAGTCTTTCACACCAAATATAGTTGTTATCTTTTTTTTTTTCAGGGTCCATGTGCTCTTAACTAATGGGCTGTTCTATAAGAACTTTAAAATTTTTCTCTCATCTGATCAGATCATCTCATCTCAAATTTGCACAAGCACGTATGGAGTGTTTGCAAACCCTTTCTATCATACCCGATGTTTGTGTTTTCACAGGAGAGAGGGGCTGTACGTTCTGTGGTGGTCTTGGCCATCGTATTACAGACTGTCCTAAGTTAGAGGCCATGCAGACCAAGCAGGTCACCAACATCGGACGGAAAGACTACCTGGCTCATAGCTCAATGGACTTCTAAGAATTTATCTACAAAGGGAAGATTCTCCAAAGTTAAATGGAACTGAAAAACATTTCTGGGGAAATTGTACACTTATGTGTAATGTCACTGAACTGAGGAAGTGTATTTTTTTTATCATCAGCTACAAATTGTTTGCAAATCTTTTAGATAAAATGATTGGTTCCTTGCACCTTTCTCCCCATTTCTCTCATACTTGTTCTGTATGAGTAGCCTTTGTAACATACATTTTTGATACTCTGATAAATGTAAATAAAACCACTCTATAATGTATCTGTTGTTGATCTTTTTCTGTTCTTAGAAAAATAGAAAGGTGTGGTACCGGTTTTGTATGGTGAGGAAGTTGCTAAAACAAGCAGATTAATGCAAAGGGAAGTTTGACTCAACAAACAGCAACACACAACTTATGTATCCTTTCTTTTGCAATAGTTAAGTGGCAGATCAGAGATATCTTGACTTGTAGACCTGACAGACATACACAAGTAGATAACAGAATGGAAACTGCTGCTGACGTAAAGGAAACAGTTACTCTAGGGACATAGGAAACCTAATTTGAGCCTCTATTAACCACAGGGCGACAACTTTTGCACTACAGTGAAAGATTTACAGACGAAGTGTGCAGGCATGGATGTCATCTTCAAGGAAGGAATGCTGTACCTTCAGGGAGTCAAGTTTGGAAAGGTAAGTTCTATAGAAATTTCACATTCAGCATATTTGTAAGGAAGAACATTGTGGCTCATGTTACTCTCATGTTATTTGTTATTTTTTTATTTAAGTAAGGCAACTAAACAGCTAGCTTTGTTTCTCACGAACTACTCCGTTAGAATTAGCAAAGGCTCAGTTCACAAAGTCAACGCATGCAAAAACAGATTAATTACTAAGAATATCACACTATGCAAATGTTTTTTCAAGTGATACACAATGTTACATTTTTAAAAAATGTTTAAGTCCAAAACGGTTTTTTAGTATTTCCCTAAAGTCTAAATTTTCTCTTCTCATATGTCTTCACTGTAGATGGCCTAGATTGAACAAGGTTTTGCCGATTTTCAGAAATAACATTCGAGAACGCTTGGTAGTGTAACCCTCTCTTTTCGAATGCTCTGTAAGATGTTCGAATGTTGGTTGATAACTGGAAAACCATTCGTTACTTTGTGAAAGACCTTCCGGCATGGTTTGCATGTTTGTATAACTGTGCCAGCCGACTTATTAATTTACTAACCGTCACTTTTTCAACCCCCCCCAAAAAAAAAATCAAAAATAGAGAACATGGCGGAAAATTTGGATGGTGCTCTTTAAACCCAGTTCCACAGGGGTTGGCCGGCTGGAGCTCTACACTGTACTTGACAACAATGCCACTTCCGACCAGAAGAAGGCCATCCGGGTGAAAACACCAGAGAGAAAAGTGGTGCGTCTAAGCGACTGCCTCAGCGTCACCCCTGCTCCGAAGCAGTCTTGCCCGCAAGGGTGCATGGCCTTCTACTTAAAAACCACACAGTGCACCTACACCTTAGCCTCTACAACAAGCCAGGACTGGCTAAGTGCCCTCTGTCTCCTAGCCTTCCAGGTATCACACATCTCTCCACTTAACCAGTACAACTTTCCTCTTTTCCTAATATATCAGGGGTAGTGTCATAATTTGGGAACGGTGAGGATAGACGTCATCCACAATCAGAGATAGATAGCACAATGAGGAAGTTAATACAGTATCTGTGACTTCTGTCATTTCACTTCTCTAATTCTTGTGCTTGCACAAGCTATGAACTTTCTTGCATCTTACCACTTTGAAGCCATAAACCAGTGATAAGCGGGTGATTTACACAACGTGTAATATTTACCATGCCACTGTGTTTACAGAAGGATCCTGGAGGATCAGACAAAGGGGATCTGGAGAGCGGAAATGGCTTGACCATGGAGGACAATGACCTTTACTCATCTTGGAAAACTGGTAAAGGTGGATCAGTCAACAAGCGCTCAGAAATAACAGTTGAGAAAAAATGTTTAGTGAATGTGTGCTAAAGTGATTCTCACCATAAAGCAGCGTGATGTGTCAACTGTCTCTCCTACCATGTGTTTAAGTTAAAGTATTTTTTTTTTTTTGAGAACTTTGTTCTTATTTCCATAGTTTCCTCATCCTTCTAATGAGTAATAATAACACTGTACTCACCAAGTTAATTGCTGCGAACACTTTGCCATTGCTAAGGGACTGTAAAAAAAAAAGGGAGGGGGCTCAGAAAGGGGGAGAGTATTTTCATTTTTCTAACGGCTGAAGCTAGTTCAGTCTGACTTTTTTGGCAGAGCAGGGGAGGGTCTTTTATTGTTCTCCTAAATTCTGTTTCGTACTTGGCTTCTTTGGGATATACAATGGCATGAAAAAGTTTGGGCACCCCTGGTCGAAATTTCTGTTACTGTGAATAGTTAAGTGAGTAGAAGATGAACTAATCTCAAAACGGCATAAATTAAAAATGAAACATTCTTTTCAACATTTTAACCAAGATTAACTATTGTTGTTTTTTTGTACAATTTTAGAGTGTAAAAAAAGGAAAGGAGCACCATATCAAAGTTTGGGAACCCCAAGAGATTTGAGCTCTCGGATAACTTTTACCAAGGTCTCAGACCTTAATCAGCTTGTTAGGACTATGGCTTGTTCACAGTCGCCGTCAGGAAAGGTCAAGTGATGCAATTTCAAAGTTTTATAAATACTCTGACACCTCAAACCTTGTGCCAACAATCAGGAGCCATGGGCTCCTCTAAGCAGCTGCCTAACACTCTGAAAATTAAAATAACTGATGCCCACAAAGCAGGAGAAGGCTAGCAGAAGAAGATAGCAAAGCTTTTTCAGGTAGGCATTTCCTCAGTTTGTAATGTAATTAAGAAATGGCAGTGGTTGTTCCCTGTTCTACTGTGCAGCAGCACCTGCACAAGTCTGAGTCATCAGTAGAAAACCTTTCCTGCGTCCTCACCACGAAATTCCGCGGCAGAAGTTTGCAAAGAAACATCTAAAAAAGTCGGATGCATTTTGGAAACAAGTCCCGTGGACTGATGAAGTTAAAATAGAACTTTTTGGCTGCAATGAGCAAAGGTATATTTGGATAAAAACTGTAAAGCACGGGGGTGGATCCATCATGCTTTGGGCTCGTGTTGCAGCCAGTGGCACAGGGAACATTTCAATGGTAGAGGGAAAAATAGATTCAATGAAATACCAGCAAATTCTGGGAGCAAAAGTCACACCGTCTGTAAAAAAAAGATGAAGACGAAAAGAGGACGGCTTCTACAACAGGATAATGATCCTAAACACACCTCAAAATCCAAAATGGACTATCTCAAGAGGCACAGGCTGAAGGTTTTGCCATGGCCCTCACAGTCCCCCAACCTAGGCACTGTTGAAACCTGTGGATAGACCTCAAAAGAGCAGTGAATGTAAGACGGCCCAAGAATATCACAGAACTAGAAGACTTTTTCAGGGAAGAAAGGGCAAAAATCCCCCAGACAAGAACTGAAAGACTCTTAGCTGCTAAGAAAGGCATTTACAAGCTGTGATACTAGGGGGGCACCCTGGTATGATCAGGGTGCCCCCCTTGCAAACTTAATTTCGGGGCCTTTTCCTCTTTTATTATTGTGAAACTGTAAAAGATGGAAATAAAAAAGTAATCTTGCTCAAAAAATATTAAAGAAATGTGTCCTCTTTAATTTCATGCCTTTTGGATTTCAGGTCATCTTTTACTCACTTAACTATTCACAGTAACAGAAACTTTGACCAGGAGAGCTCAAACTTTTCATGCCACTGTAGGGAATAGTTACATAAATAGTTACATGGAAAACTTTCACTTTTTGTGCTGTCCCTAAAAAGAAGTCACACGGGGCAAAAAACCCAAGCAGTCAGACAATCAGACATGATTTAGACGAGCCTTCGGGTTATAAAAACATATTTTTTTCCTCTTATTTGGAAGAGAAAACACAGGCAATGGTAAACTTATTACCCAAACTGTCACATGTAAAATTCACCACAGTTCAAAGACCCCCTTCCTGCGTCAGCTTTCGACAGTGGCACGCACACAGATTTCTTGTGCCAATAATTTATTCAAACATGAATACCAGAATGTTTTAGCATCAGCAAGCTCTGGCTTATACAAATGTATTTCCTCTTATCCCCTGTTTAGATCTGACCCTTCCTCCAAACCAGTACCAGGTGACTGTCCAGAGCACAGAAGCATCCAGGAGGTGCAAGCTGGCTGGGGAGTATCTGGTCTCCCCAGAAAAAGAAGCTGTGATACTATTGGCCTGTAATACTGGTTACATCATCTATTGCTGGCCATACAGACTTTTGCGCAAATTTGGACAGGTTGAGGTAAGTACTTGAAATTCCCCCCAAACCGGAAAGGATACAAAAATGAATTCCTACTGCATCAAGTAGTCATGATAAACCTGAAATTCAGCTTAAGAGTATTCACATGTCTTTAAAGGAATAGTCAGACATTTTGGAAAATACGCTTTCCGGCCTTGTTTTCCTGTATTTCTCAAAATATCGAACTGTTCCTTGAAAATGTGCATTAACGGCTGTGATTACAGGGGGGGTTCAGCATTGAAGCAGGCCGCCGCTGTCAGTCAGGAGAGGGACTGTTCATCTTCCTGTCCACGTATGGTCCCCAGATCTTCCAGGCTATATTAGAGCAGTGCTCTGTGGAGAGGAGCTCCTCTGTCCAGCCGCTCAGCATCAACAGGAGGTCATTATATGACCAGTCTCCCGTTATCCCCCCAACGACAACCAACCAACCGGCTGGTCCTCCTGTCTACCATGCTGCAGATGTTTCTGCTGACACAGAGGACGAGTCGGCCGACCACTACTCTACTATTGATGACACCTCAGTACTAAATTTAAAACAGCAATCTGTTGTCAAACCATACCTCTCTAACAGCAAGGAGGCCGTGGGAGAGGAAGGTGAGGATGAGGATGAGGATGAGGCTGAGTATGAGTATGAGTACGAGGATGAGGATGAGCAGTGTCACTCCCTGGAGGCTCTAAATCTGGATGGTGACATGGATGACAACCTTTATTACAACTTGAAGAGATCCACTCTTCCTCTGATCAGAGGAGATCAGCTCAATCCTGAGACAGACGATTCAAAGTGCATCTATTCCGATGTGAAAATAGCCGATTCTCCCCCGAACCCCCAGCTGCAGCCTTTCTCCGCACCCCTCCCTCAACCTGTGTCCCAGTCTCCTTCCTCGACCTTTCCCCAGTCTGATGTATACGCCCTACCGAAGCACAGCTACCAGCGTCAGCTCCCTGTGAATAACTTCACTCAGCCAAGGCTGAATACTCAGGCGCAGGCAGTGGATGACATGAAGGAGATGGAGGAGGCCACCAGCTCCTCTAACCGTGTCACCCCCACAGAGCCCCCTGGCAGTTTTAAACACAGGCTGGCAGAAATCCTTTCTAAGGACTTGGCAAAGTTCCAGCCACCTCTTCCCTCTGGAGCAGGCCTTCCCCCATTTCCTCAGTAGGCTATTAGTAAACAGACAGACTAGAGGGAGCAATTTGAGCCGCGATAGACTGTCATAACCACATAAATGGTTTCTTTATTTCTTTAAAATCCCCTCCACTGGGGACATTAGGCGTCAAATTTTGGCCTGCAGATGTTCATATGTTTATCTATGTAGTCTGTTACTTTATTCTGTGGATTTTTATTGGAAAAAGAGGATTCAATAAGTGTTGTTCTTCACTGCTGGAATGTTAGAAAAGCTGTGCTGCAGAATATTCAATGTGACATCGCCATTGGTGGATAAGCTGAAAGAACAATTAATCATTGGACTATTAAATTATGGGAAAAAAAATTTTGAAAAAAAAAAAACATGTTTCCTTGTGACAATCAGTGTGTTACACAACATTTTTGGGACATGTTTACACTAGATTTTTTTTTCTTTTCTTCTATTTTCTTTGTCTTATAGAGAACGAAGATGGATGTCATATCTAAATCAAGAGTTTTGCAGCAATAAGGAAAGACCAAGAACCCAGGTTGTGTTTTGGTGTGAATATGCTTCAGTCTGCCTCACATAGTAGAAATATTGCAGTGCAATTTAATCGGTATACTGAAATATAGAAAAACAACTTAGTATGCACACTCATTTCTTAACTATATATTTATTGTAGCAAAACAATCCTCATAAAATCCCCCATGGCTAAACATAAATATGAAAATAATTGTTTATAATTCAGACAAATGTCATTAATCAAACTGGAAATGTCATTAGTGATGTTCGGGGCATATAAAGTGCATAAAAAGGCCTGTAGGAGTTCAGCATGGCCTTAGGAAGTAAAAAAATGAAGGTCTTGGTAGCTTCTCTGTTTTGAGTTTTTCCTATACCTTTTTTTTTTTCATTTGGCAGTGCAACATCTAAGCTATTAATCATCGCAGGAGAATAAATGTAGGACTATCACATGATCAACACCTCTACAAGCTGTAATTTTTTGGTTCGCCCAGTACTTCCTCTACCAGACCCTGCGGTGTAAACAGTCAGAAGTCAGTGGTAAATGTCCTGTTACTGTCTCCCGCTCTGACTTTCCTCCATGTCACTGAAGTGCGAAGATTCCCCATCACTGCTGTGGGTGGAGGCTGTGGACTTATTTGACCCCAGGTCAGACGTAGGTCCGAGTATGATAAGGCGGCCCACCGAGACACTGGGGTCCCGCTGCTCTCCGGTCAGCTGGTCCGGCGCAGTGGCCTCGGGCCGTAGAGTGTGAATTAGACTCCTCCTCGAGGTCTTGTCCGCTGCGCCTGGACGGGGACCCATGCACTCCGACTGAACCACGCCGGCCAGGAGCTCCGACAGCTCGGTGATGTAGATCTGCGCCATTTGGAGGGTGTCATATTTGGATAATTTCTTCTCATTTTCCAGAGAGGGGATGACGCTCCTCAGCTCGTCAAAGGCTTTGTTCAGGCCGTGCATCCTTCTCCTCTCCCTGGCATTGGCTGCGACGCGCCTGTGTCTCTGGGGGCCAAGGTGGCTCGCCTTGCCTCCCTCAGCTGCCCTCTCACAGTCCGTCTCCGCGATGCCCGCAGCGGACACGCAGTCAGGCAGTTTGCCCGTCGGCACGAGTTTCTCCAGTGAGATGCTCGCGTCTGGAGCTCCGTGCGCGTCCTTCCTCGAGAACGAAGAAATCCAACCTTTGGAGTTGATGTGGGCCAGGCTGCGCTGTTGCAGCAGGCTGAAATCCTCTGGGTACCCTGGCCAGCTTGAAAGATCTGCTTTTGCAGTCATTCCTGGAATCGCCCGTGATCCTGCAAGACAGGGAAAGGTCACATGGAAGACTCCGGCTGACGCCCTCGTCTCTGGAATGGGTTGCACTGCGCGGGCCATTTATACAGCCTCCCCTCAGTCACCTGGGTGTCACTCCCAGCCCTGCGACAGCTCTGGCAGCCCTGCAGCCTCAGGAGGCAGCAGCCAATCGCACAATCCCCTCTGACCCCGTCAAAGGACAATTAGACAAAGCTCGACTTTTTTTTTTTTTTTTTCTCCTATTGTGCATTGTAACTCAATCACGACCTTGTTATTGTCCTCACACAGAGGGGAACCGAGGGTATTAATCATTTAAGAGCACGGCTCGTTTCTAAAGCAAAAAAGGTGATCAAATGAACTGGTTCAGTAAAGTCTGAGCTGCAGGGCAGTTGGCTTCAGCGTTAGTTTCCCAGAAATAAACGGGGTATCAAGTGCACATGCCAAAAACGGATAGATATTAGGAAATTACACAACTTTTGAGCTTGGACTTCTCTGTGTTTCCCTAAATTCATTTTACACATCGTCATCATCATCATCATCATCCTCCTCCTCCTCCTCCTCCTCCTCCTCCACGGACCTCCGCCACTGCTCCCCGTCCATGGAAAAAAATGAATTCGGACATCTTTCTCATGAGCAACGGACCTGGCTCCTTAACTGGGTCTGACCCCTTGAAGGATCTGGCAGGGTTGAGGCTTGTTCTCAAACAAACAGTAAAAGGCGGACAGTCGTTCGCGGATTATTTGCAGAAGAATAGTAAAACGAACAGGTGGGAGACACGGCTTGGGACACACCTGCCGGCAGCCGAGCCACGATAACTGATAAGTAGTCTGAAGGCAATTTATGAATCATCTATCACGAAACAAGGACCACACAGGCATAAGCCATAATGGCAAACGTCCAACCGTCCATTATTATTATTCTCATCATCATCATTATTATTATTATTGTTGTTGTTGTTGTTGTCGTCGTTGTGTTGATTGTGACGATGATGATGATTATTATTACTGTGAGTTGCCGATCTCGTCCCCTAAAGTGAGACCAAATCCACGAAGACAAACGAGGCTACTAACAAATTTTGGTTACAGTCAGGCGGGCCTGGCCCCGTGCCCATCAGCTGGTGTCCCCCGGCGCCCCACACCTCCGTCACAACCGGTGTCACCCGCGTCTCCCATATGCCGCGCACGGCCACAGCTCAGCCGCCACACTGACACCTCACTGGCCCCGACACGAGAGCTAATCACTCATTAGGTCGTCAATTACAGGAGAGGAACCTCTGCAGCGCCAGCGCCGACGTGTCCGGTGGGAGATCTGAAGTGTTGTCGCGGTGGCGACCAGGACAGATTTTGCATTCGGCGGCCCCCACCCGCTGTTTCTCTCCCAGTCCCTGTTTTTGTGTGTGTGTGTGTGTGTGTGTGTGTGTGTGTGTGTGTGTGTGTGTGTGTTTGACAGTCGGGGTCGAGCACTGGTAAAGAAAATCACCGTGACCCGACTCGCCGCCAGCAGTTTAATGAGGCCTGGTCTTAGTTGAATAAATCGGCACGCTCTCCGTCCCGGGGTGTCCATTCATTTTTTTTTTTTTTTGGTCCACATGAATATTTCATTCCTTCAGCCCCACTGCCAGCGCAACAGCCTGTAACCCGGCGCTCGGGCTTTAAAAATGCGCCCACACTTCCCATCTGGTGCGGGGCGTGAGCGGGGGAGTGGCAGCGCGGGCCCAGGAGGTGTGAGGGACATTTCTCAGGTCGACTCCCACTGACCTCTTGCGAGATGGGGACTGATGTGATGACTGTCAACTGTGGCGAGTTATGGCAGCTCTCGGGTCCAAGCCTTGTTGGGGGCCATGTCTGCAACAGAATGCTGAAATACTCCATGCAGCGCAACAGAAGTAAAAGTCTGCAGTTAAAAATGTACTTAAGTGAAAATATTAGCAGAAAAATGTACTTTAAGTTTGAACAATAAAAGCAAAAATTGCACCTATGATTGTTATGATATTTTTCTATTTAGGGGTTGGTAATACTGGCGCATTAATGTGCACACAGCATTTTAATTTTTCTGGCCGGTGGAGGTGGTGCTAATTTGAACTGCTTTAAATATTGTTGAATCCTTTAGTTTGACAAGCTCATCCTTCATTTTCTATGTTAAATCTGCAAAGTAACGTGCAACTCTTGGCTCAGAAATAAATCTAGTGGAAGACAGAGTGCGGTCAGAGTGGAGTAGGAGTATTTACAGTAAAGCTTCCGTAAAATGGAAGTACTCAAGTAAAGTGCAAGTACCATAAAATTGTACTTAGGGGTGGTACTTGAGTAAACGAACCTACAGTTACTTTCCATCAGCGCGGATAAATGGTAACAAAAAGTGGCAGCAAACGAGAGAAAAGTGACTGAAAACACGGCCTCTTAGCAATTTATGCCGGCATAACTACTGTGATGTTTTCCCCAAGACTTGGTGTTTAACTTTGCAATGTGAAAACATGCAAAACAACTATAGGATGCGGCTAAATCACTGACAGAAATAGAACGAAAATTGTAACCTGCCAAGTATCTGCAAATACCCAGTAGAAGACTGAAAAAATAACTTCACTTATGTAAACAGCATGTCAGCAGCTGCATCCCAGCTGTTTTATTAACCCTGCAACCAGATGTAGCTGCATAAATTTAGTCCCCCCCTCTTAATCTCTCCAAAGCCAAAGGCAGTGATATCACCAGCTACTGCCAGGGCCGAAATGTTCGCCACCTCCACTGGTTACAGCAAACACGCCTCATCAGGTCTCGCTTAAGCCTTCACAGGAATCCTTCCGATGTTTGTGTAACCAGCAGAGTGTTTGCCTGGGGCCCCGTTCCAAGAGGCAGGCCTGCTGAATTATCTGGACAATATTTCTGCAGAAAACCCGGAGCCCGCTCAGATTATTGAACATGGACTGATTTGTGGGTCTTGGAACAGGCTCCCGGACTCTTCTTCGCGGTGAGGGCCCCGCATGTTCTGTTAAGTAGTGTCCAACGAATGTCACGCTTGCGGTTCATCACCGATATATCATTGCACGTTGCACTGTCCTTACCGTGGTGTGCACAAAATGTCACAACAATTTCTCAGCTCAGTTCGTAGCCAGTGGTTTCACAGTAGTCACATACTTGGCAACCAGAGTCCGACAGGCAACCGCAGCTGCCACATGACTTTGGCGACTGTCCCAACTGCTTATCTGCTTATCTTGACCCTTAACCATTCACACCCTACGCCCACCCAGCCTACCGCAGCAGCTAACACTTGTGTCAACACAATGTCCGTGGCTGCTATTTAACTGTTAATAACCATCTACAATGTTGTAGGTCAACCAGTCGTACTGTTTGGTTGCAACTGAACATTGTAAAATACACTTATTTTGGCAGGGCTTTTCTGTTCCTTTTTTCCCCCCTCATTACTCATGGGCTGATAAAAGAGAGAGGGAGAGTAGCTCCAATGATAATACACTGTGTCATTGTTCTAATTTCTAGTAAATGAAGCAGACCTAATAGTGAAATTAAACCAGTCCTCTTTTCACTGGGGATGCCTTAAAACCTCTTCAATTATCCCTAGGGAACCACAGTTGGGGAACTACGGCCTCAAGCAATCTATAATTAATTCAGTGCTATTTTTAAAGGCCTTACTTTGAAGTATTGTGTCTCTGTTTCACTGTCCACCTGGTCAAGACATTGTAACGCTTTAGTGGAACTGCAGTACATCCATAAAAGCCACATATGGCTGCAAAAGTATGCTAACACTTTATTTTTCGGGTCCTATAGTTTTGTAATAATTTCGCAGCGAGTTCCCTCGAAAGAATAAGGACGGTTGGTGCTAATTATGAGAAAAATAGGATTTTTTGCAAAAGAACTGCTCCAGTTAAATGTTGAATTGAATGCTTGCCTGTAAACTAATCTGACATTTTCTTGTCAACTGGGTGCTGCTGCACACAAGCTAAAAACTATTTTGGTTATTGGAACAGATTATTTGGAAACTGAACACTGTCTATATTTATCCACGGGGATTTTGGATATTTGTCTAATTAATGTGACATGGTTCTCTCATTAGGATGTTATGGGCCGCGCAGTGAGGGTTCACAAAGACAGTGTGGCTTTTGTTGTACATAATAATATAACAGGAATAACATATATTCTTGTATATACAGTGCTTGATCACTTCCAACACCCCCCCCCTCGTAGCCTCTCCATCCCATCCTGAGTAAACTTGGATAGTTTTCATCATTACTGCAGGCTAAACAGCATAGGGGCAGCTCTACAGGATTTCAACCCTTGGAGTGAGATTTCCTTCAACCAACCCACCGGTCCACGCAGTGAGCCACCGTTTCTCTTGTGTTTTTAATTAAAGACTCCTTCAATTCCCAACAATAGCGCATTTCCACAGATTCGTGCACCAGGAACAGTGAACCCCTTGATGTTGGGAGCAGTCTACTCTGTAATTATCCCGCATACAGCTCCGCCGAAGCTCCGGAGGTGCTTCTAGGGAGCAAGGAGAGAAATCTTAATGCCGGGGTTTCAGACGCAAATTAAGGACAATTAGCGGCCTCATTAATTTGGGAAAAGGGAAGTAATATTCCAGTTAAAGTCACGGTTCGTTAAGTCAACGTTATCTTCGGTGGCGGGCTAATTGATGGAGCTCGCAGGGAGCGGCAAGAGGAGGAGACGACCGGCACTGCGCCGGACCCCGTGACGAGCCCGCCGACCGGACGCGAACGACTCAATTCGCAGACACGCTCGCTCGCATCGCCCTCTACTGTACGCACGCCACGCGTTTCCATCGCGAGGACAGCCGCAGAGCGCCGGAGGGAGATGTCGCGATGCTCGATGTCAAGTCTCGGCACGGTGCCGTCGTCTTTGGACACGATGCGAACACATGACCCAGGGAGGAGAGACGCAATAACGTTTCATGTGGGCTTTTTTTTTTTTTTTTTCTCTCAGTTATGGTGCGACTTTAATTTATGAGGCTAATATAGGCAGTGGTGGAAAGTAAAACCTTTTGAGGTACTTGCGGTTTTACAGAGCTTCATGTATAATCTAAAGGGTATTAAATTTATCATATACTGGCCTATAACAATGGGAATGGGGTCATTCTGCTACTTACTAACTTACTTTAATGCGTTAAGTAAAACATGCTGATAAAACTGATGCACTTTTCCATTTTGAATGCAGGATTTTTATTAAAAGTGGTGCTGATACTTAACTAAAGGACCTGAGTACTTCTTATTTCTATACTTCTTCAATTGGGTGACAGTATCCCTCTGCACAAACACATGTTTTTCTGTTTTTGTAAAATGAGTTTACTGCTCATCAGTGGTGTAGCCATCTAGTAATCTTTCAGAGGGCTTAATCAATCTGGAACGAGAAGTGGCTTGCTTCAATGGGCCATCCGTGGGCTCCCTTTATGTACGACAGGCTAAAAATGCAGTTTGGAGTGTGCTCTTTTCTTGTACCAGCACACCATATGGCAGATAGTGGAGTAGGCTGTAAAGACCCAGTCCATCAAAAGAAGAGAAAAGGCCCCCAGACACTTGAGCATCAGGGCCTCTGAGAGCTGTCGGTAGTGGATAAAGACAACGCGTAGTGGATGCATTGTGTTTGTAATAACATCTTCACGTGATATTCCAAGAAAAGCCAATACAAGTGAGCTAAAAAATAATGAACTTTTATCACAAAGGACAATGCAGTTACTAAAACTTACAGCCCTGTTGTCTTCGTGAAAGTTTTTGATTTCACTCAACACATTAAAAATAATAATAAGATAAAATAATATACACTGTGGAACTGTAAAATAGAAACATATCCATACTGGGTTACAGATTTTTTGACACTTTTGTGACTTAATTTCTAATTGTTGTTCACAATGTGTTAGAGTGCCAGTAGTTTTGAAGCTGTAATTTGTGGTGTTGCTGTCTTGGACAAATGATGTTATAAGGCTCTTATCATATTTTTCTCCTTCTGATGTTCAATACAGGACCCATACAAACTGCAGCATCAAAACACACTGAGCCAAATCAAACACATAAACAACTAAAGCGGCACTTTTTCAAAGTATTATTGTATACATTTATTGTATATGTGTACTTTCTAAGTCTTGTATTGCATTACATTACATCATGCAGATGTTTTTTATTTTTCTGGCCGCTCATGAACTTGACTTTTTCATCATATTGTTCTTGACACAGTTGACATGTATCTGATTTAATGGTACAGTTTAAGAAAGAATAACCTTTGTGATCACAGATATCTCCCCTGCTCGTTTTGTTTATTTTATGGGATTTGAGGGATTTTTTTTTTCTGAATTTGATCGGCTGTGCTAAAAATTGTAAACTTTAAGTGACCAGTTAAGAAGTAGCAAATTTTATATGTAAACATATGAATGTGAAGAATTTATCGGTGTGTGACCAAATTGACATAAAGAGGCCACATAAATAAAATAAAATCATGTAATATCTCCAGATACCACCAGATGGTGACAACACAACATACTTGCCAGTCATGGTGTTACTTAAATATTAAAGGTGGTTCATTCTTCAATATGAGGACCAAAACAAACATAATGATTATATAAATAACACAGCACTCTTGACGAGCTAAACGATCCTGTGAGAGCTGATAGGTTTATTTATCAACCATCTACCAGGCCATAGATCCTGCAGGAAATAGACAGTTGTCTGAGAAGGGGATATCTCACGAGGCTTCGGTGAGGGTCAACAATCAGAGCGCTATTTACTGTGAGGATGATGCGTATCTTATCATAATAAGGCCCTGCCAGCTCACTGGGGATGGCATCCCTCTTGAAATGGGTAATGACAAAATGTGATCGTCTCCTCAGCACAGCAGCTGCTACCCTAAACCTTCTCCAAGATCCTCCATAAACTTCCTCCAGTGTGAAACACAGGACGGAATCATGGTCCCATCAGTCATTTCATGTCACTTTCATTATCAGTGATAAAGTAAACCACAGTAAGAGAGCATGCTTTCAGCTGGGCAGTGTCCTGCAGCTGTCGGTAGGGAGCAGTAGCGCTCCGTGTTTGGAGGCGAGCTGCACGTAGAGTAGCATTTGCCTGTTAGTCAGATAAGATGAGCAACACTTTGTCCACTGACCTTTTTGACCTTGCGGACTGAATTAAACGCACTGCACAAAGTGAGAGCTGTAACGAAGTCATGTGGATGAATCATGCTAGGCTGTTTTCAATAAGCGATCCTCAGAAAGTGTATGACCTTCTTAGTCTTTAGTGCCTGTGAAGTCAGTGAGCTGCATTGGAAATCACGGTGGACTATTCACATCTTCCTCTTGTCATCCTCTTTGATTTGATCTCTCACCCTGTCTATTATACGCAAAAATGTTTTGAAACTAAATGTTACACGCATTTATCTGACGATTGCCATGCTGACAAGAGAGTGGGGTGATCTAGGGAGTAAAGCACAATATTTCGAAAAAAAAAAAAAAAGATAATTATGTCTGTCACGATCACGGTCAGAGGGTTAGTTCAACAAGATTATTTCATTAGGCGGCTAGTGACAGCCACCACCATCTTATTATAATTGTGCCATCCCTGTAATTTGGCAGTAAAGATTGTTCATCAACCTTCAGTATGGATTTTCTATGGCTGATTAATGTAATTGGATTGAGAATCACTGATGTCTCAGTCTGAACTGACATCTGAGCTGATGTCAGATTTTGTAGCAACAGGCTATATCTGTATATTTGTGGCTGTGATTTATGAGTGTTTGTGGTTTGTGTGCATGGTGTGCATGGTGTGTGTGTGTGTGTGTGTGTGTGTGTGTGTGTGTGTGTGTGTGTGTGTGTGTGTGTGTGTGTGGAACAAGACAAGGAAAGAAAGTAAGAGATGGAAAGAGAAAGAGCCTTCAGTGTTTAATAGGTGACAATGAGGCAGCATGTCCAGCTCTGTGAGGGAGCATGTATAAATAACCTTCATTATGAAAAGAGCAATTTTCTACACCTGCCTGCTAATTGTTCCCATGCTGGCTCTCTGGATTGGTGTGATCTCTCCTTTTAAAGCAACAACTTTAGATAGAGCGGGTTGTGATGTAAGGGTGGTGAGGGGAGAGAAATGAAGGGAGGTAGTGAGAGGTGAGACTGTCAATGGTGGGCTGCATCTTAAATCGCTTTTATAGTCGGTCAGTGATTTCCATCTGTAATTTGAGCTGGTAAGGGTGCCAAAGGATTAGTAAAGGTGGCCATGATTCCTGCACAGCAACTCCCTGTCCATCCTCACCGTCATCTTGTCTGTCGTCCCGCACGAAGAAGAAGATAAAACGTTGATATCATAAATCTTAGGGTTTATCCAGGACATATATTCCCGAGCCCTGAATGGAAATCATTAGCACCTTGTCCTTCATTGTGATCCTCAGTCTGCAAAGTGCAAGTGAGGGTGCCAAGGGAGAGTGCCATAGGTGAGCTTCTTGGCTACGGGAAGCAGTGAACAGAGATGGATGAGACCAGAGAAGCGAAGTTGAGGGGCGAGAAAGAAAGGAGGTGGAGGAGACTGGTGGGAGCCGGAGTGTGTAGTCAGGAGGTGTAAGCCTTTGTATAGGATGAGAAGTGTAGAGGATGTGTTATTCCTGTGATCGCTCAATCATTTGCAAACATGACCACCCTGACCCTCTCTGTTGCCATTGCAACACGGACCTGTTTGATGGCTACACACAGGGGGAACAGGCTAAGAAAATGTAATGTGAAGAGTTGGATTACCCAGTTGGATAGAAATAAAGAATTAAGCAGTCTTTGTGTTTAGAAAAGGACCAAATTCAACAAAAGCAGTTCTCAATCAGATTTGCATTGTGCTTTGTACTCTGCTGTCGGAGAGAACACAAAGTTCTTTTTTAAATTTATCTTCAAAAGGGAACTTCTGTGTCAAGAGTCCTGCTGCAGCTACATTCGTGGTAGATAACATGCCGAATTATGTTTGTCTGATTTATTAAGTTGGAGATAGAAGGTAAACTGACAAGCAGGCAACACTGGTGTTAAGTGCTGACAAACACGCCTGTGAGCGGATTGAACTTGCTGACAGAAATCAAGCTCGATTCCCTGGAAATTTTGCTCTCTGCCACCATGGTTGAAACAAACCAAAAGCTGAAAGTGTAGGAGAATCAGCGTATGCACACATATGTTTGCTTTCTTGCCAAGAGTTAGCTAGATGGGAGCATCAGTGCCAATTGTATGTCAGTATGCTAACTGTGTAGCGGGAGCCTGCACCCTCTCAGCTTCGTCTTAGCACAAAGACTGGAAACAAGGGTGGAAACAGCTGGCTTGTTTCTGTCAAAACCATAAAACCACAATGTGTCAGTTTTACAGTTTTGTTTTTGTATGGATTTAACAAATGAAATATAACGTGTTAATTAGTGAGCTTTAGAGGAGATAGATGGATGTTGTTACGTTTGGACATTGTTAGACATTTTAAAGATCAAATATTGAAAATAAAAAACAGTTTAACTGTAGCACTGTAAGTGGCAACATGAGGGATTTTACAGTCTTGTTTTTTCAGTTTGTTGTTGAGCCCACAACTGTTAGAGCTTTTATTACTTTACAGCGTAAACACATCATATTATGGCCTTTTATTGTCCCCTCGGTGGAAAATTTGCTTTGAATCCTGTTGTTAAATGTACACCACAAAGAAAGGATTGGACCAAGCCCGTGATCCGCATGGGGGATCAGACATTAGATGGCAACCCAAACGCAGCGCAGGAAATGACCAAACACCTCACACAAGATACAATACTTTAGATAGAAAAAGTGGCTGAGGACATCTGCAGGGCATCAGTAAACCAGGAGGGTGGAAAAGCACAGAGCGGAATCATGGCTCCTTTGTTTTCTCGCTTTGGGCAAGACTTATTTTCCCTCACACTCACTCACTTACTCACTCATTCTCACACACATGCTTGAACACAAGTCTACAATAAAGCGTCCACGATCAAAAACATAAGTAAAGTCTGCTTGACCGTGAATTTTCGCTTTACTTTGAAAGCCGATGTCAGGCTGTAAGCTCGTCCAGCATGAGAGGCATCCCTGCAAAGAATAAAGCATGGTCATTAAAGAAAGAAGACCAGGGAGGTGTCGCTGGGAGGAGGAGGGGTGCCCAACATGCCTGGCATCCCAAGGTCAGGAGCAATGCCCTCTGGCAGGAAGCGCTGTGAAGAATGGCAATGCCAGTCAGAAACCTCCCTCACCTCCTTGGACCTGTCAATTTGCCGGAGATAATTAATCTTTCTCTGCTTAAATATAAATATTGTAAATCACAGCATGATCCTGCACCATTAGGAGACCTTCATCTGTCAGCTACAGACCTTGGCTAATGGCCCTTTGTAAGTGGAGCACTGGCGGAGGCAGCACACTAGCCACCTACTGGTTCTCCTCATCATTTGTTTCTCACGGAGACATCCCGCCTCCGACCTGCAGAACAGAGGATCATCAAGCTGCAGGCAAGGAGACCACACATATTATTATTCCTTTATTTTACACTCACCCCTGCTTAGTACAACTTTTCAGTGAGGCATACATAATGGAAGGTTTAAATGATGGCTTTATTAATGGTTAATAAATTATTTTATAATGGGTTACAGTGTAGATCAATATTTAAAAATCTCTTTGGCAGGTGTATATCCTGTTCCAGTGTAACTTGTCGTTTTTATCTAGCTGTGTAATTATTATGTAAACCCCTCCAAATGATAGCTGCACTACTCACATTCTTTAAAAAGGCCACAAAGCCTATTGACCACAATCACTTTGTTAACAATTTATTAACATAACAACGCCATAGTCCATGGACTGCTATGGCAGAACAACCCTTTTTAATGACGTAATACCATTTTTAAGTGCAAACCTATAAAATGAGACACACATGAATCTTTATTACAGACTTCCTTTTTTTAATAAGGCATTACACCTGCAGTGATGTTAGTAAGTCACGAATTACAGGCATAACGGATTCCCAGTTTATAATAAACTATAAAGTTTGCAGTTCTAAATATTGTTAAGTTGTTAACAGATACATTTTGGCTCAGATGCACTGCAGCTCTTTTCGAGAGGATAAATTTTAAGAGTCTATTTAAGGGAGAGGTTTTCCTGATGAAATAAAGCGCTACTTAATAAGACAATGCAAGTTATGCAGGGGGATAACTAGCCAAATGGATATCTCCTTTACAACCTGGCAAGCCAAAAGTTTACCTTATGACCTGTTTTAAATATTAATAAAGTAATCAGTCACAGCTTATAAGCCATTTCTAAAGTGAGGCTTGCTTACGTAACCCTGAATCCTTGAAGGGTAGCGTTCTCCAGTCACTCTGGCTAATAAGCTGAGACAGCAAGGCAGTACTCAAACCCAACCTCGGTTTCTCAAGGTTCACATCAGACTCTTGACTCTAGTGTGGCGCTCGTTACTGTTATACTCACACCTGTCCCCTGTAAAACAGGGAGGTAGGAGCTAGAAGTACTCCGAGGCACAGGGGCTTAAATGCTACTTGAATGTTACACCTCAACAGTGTTATTAATATCACTGTAGGTTCTACAAATGCTGCAGTAATAACGATAAAACTTAACTCTGCAGCAGTTTCAATGATATAGTAGAAAAATCCCACCTAAACAAGTATAATTTACCACAGCCTATCATAAAACTTAATCACACAACATAAATAAGTAAATGAGAAATTCAAGTAAATCAAGGTGTATTGTGTGCAGTTGCTCAGGTTACAAATTTAGTTGCCAAATTTGAAATGTTGCAGCTTAATCTGGATTCTAATCTCTGCTTAATTGTAACGAACGTGCACGCAACCCAACGATCTCTCACCTAAAGCGGAGACATTATGTGCTTAGCTACGCACGCGCCCATGTCCGCACGTAGAGGGCACACCGCTCTGCGACCCACTTCATTTCTGCAGAGCAGAAAGAGAAAAGTTCCCTCGCATCCCGTCGGACTCAGAATGACATCAACCGTAATAAAGCTGTTTGTTTGCGAGCTTGTTAGGGGTACACCACGCGCCGGTCTCTGAACGAGCTGTTAGCGCCGCGCACCCGTGCGCTTGTTAAAAGCTTTGTTGGAAGTTTGACACTCAGCTTTCTCGGGCTGCGCTCGCCGCCGCCGCCGCCATCCTTAAGTCATGAGGCTGTTTGATGCCGGGCCCCCTCGGGCGAGGGAGGAGTGACAGGATAGCAGAAGAGGCAAACAGCTAATGTGGGCACTCCCGCACACACACACACACACACACACACACACCGAGTCACCTTTAAAGTGTATGAGAGCTCCCTGATGCCAGTGCTGCCACACTGCATGACTAATGCAGCCCGCGAGTCACTGTTTCTCCTCGCCGAGTCCCCAAGAGCTGAATTAATTGGCTGTCATCATGGTAGCTCTCACTCTTTCTCTCGCACGCACGCACGCACACACACACACACACACACACACACACACACACACACACACACACACACACACACACACACACGCATGGAATGATCAAGATATAAATAAACCGAGGCAACATGGCATTTAAGTGACAGGCAGCCATAAACACTTTGTGCCAAGCATTCAATGGCGTGTTCTTAATTCGGGGCCCCCATCAAACATATAGACCCTCTCCCTGAAATGCACATTACCAGAACTATCAAGTGGTAGTCCTGCTATACATCATGTTTAAAGGAATAGTTAGACGATTTGGCAAATACTCTTACATACTTTCTGGGTGAGAGTTAGATGGGCAAATCCACCATCTCCTAAATTTATATTACGTTTCTATATTATTAATGTGCTTTGTCCATCGGCTTCCCCAAATACATTTTGAGGGAAACCTAATCACTGCTTGGACTATATTCAGTGGCGGTGTTTTTTCGAATGCAGGGACTACGTCATTTTTGGTGATCGTGGTGGATGGCAGCCATACAAAGTGCATCCCTGTCACACCGGAGACTGAGATTTGCGTCCACGGTCCTGTCTGTGGTTAGCACTTTGGTCAATGTCAGGGAAAAGATTATGGTCTTTCTTAAATGTAAATAAACATGTTGAGTCTGAAGTCACTGTGAACTTTCTCTGTGTTAAACCAGACCCCAATCTTTCCCTAACCTTAACCAAGTGCTGTGAGCTCTTAAACATAACCATAGGAAAGTTAATAATGCTGTACTCACTAGAAGCGGATTTTTATACTGCAAGATCCAATATTTTGGTCGAAAACAAATACGTTGTCTGTGAACATTACATAATCTGTAAATGAACAACTGCGTAAATATGTTAATAGAAAATGCAATCTGGTTGCATTTACGAATCCTAAGAAACGTATTTGCTGTTGCAGTTTAGTTGTCTATAAATGTTATTTCTAGGGGACAGGGTTGGATAGAACATGTTAGTGAGGTGTATGGTCATATATGTAGAATATAAACCATGTATGAAAATAGAGGTATGGCTCAGAGGCCATAGGTCAAGGGTCCTCAGAAGGGGTCTTGCAGTTCCCAAAGGTAGGTAATGCTTTGTAACTAAAACCATATGTGAGTGACAGTTTTTAGGAAAACAACTGTCCTATTTAAGAGTCGGTGACCAAGGCTGAATTCCAGAGTGGTTCATCGGCTTCACACCCTCTCACAAGCAGATCTGCAGATGCTTGACTTGACGCTGTTCTTCTTTGTAATAAACCTTTATCTGCAATCGAGACGGTGTCAGCGGCGTCTCCTTCATCCTCTTCACATCATCAACACCATCTAATAAACTGCATTAGATAGTGAGATTCAGAGGTGTATCCGGCCTTCATGCTAAGCTACTCGGCTCTTGTACTTAGCTACATTCCCACAATGTTGGCAGCGGGACAAGGACAGGAATACTCGCCTTCGTTCCGGCTTCAGAGTGTTCACCCATTATTCCAGGACCGTTACCCCCTCTACTAGCCCTGCTGTCACACCAGTAACCTGTCTAAATTAGCTACTTTTATTGTGTTTTGTATGTACAACTCCAAATTACAACTCCCAAAATGTTAAACTATTCCTTTATCTTTTCTGCACTCGTATACCCTAGGGGAAATGCAGTCCAGATTGGTATAGCAGATAAGATGGTCATGTTCTGTATTTCCTTTTTGTGTACAGCACAATGAAGATAACCTGAATGAAATAACCTTTTAAAGACCGTTTCTTTTGAAAAGTTTTGAATTCCAATTGTAATGTACTTAAAAGACAAAGAGCTCTGCCCCCCCCTTTCTATTTGCCTGTGCTTTGAACCATAAACAGTACTTGTGTTTCACAACAGTTTGCTCAGACTGAAAGAATAATGGAGTGTCATTCCAACCCTCTGCTTTTGCATAATACTGTCTGAGTAGTCAGGCAGTACAAAATCCTGTTCGTCTGAAAGTGATTCGTTTTAAAGGATTTTACTTTTCCTCTTAGCGCTGATCATCAGTTTAATATGGGCGCAGTGGCAGGGATGTGCTGTGATGTGTACATTATTTCAGTCGGAGGAGGCTTTACCTTTTAATGACCTCAGTCACGTTTTACTCGTGTGTGTGGGAGGGTTTGTTCTACCTTTCTCTTTGTCCTCAGAGCTTTTCCTTTCCGTAAGCCTCCAGATGTTGTCACTCGCTCATTTGGGATGAGACTAAGCAGTCAGGTGTGAGAGAGACCTTCAACAACAGGCTTTAAATGAAAATGAAGCTCTGCCATGTGTTGTTACATGCTTATGAGTTTACAGCTTTTCAGTGAAAGGCAACAATTATCAGCAAAGTTGTGACTAGGTTTTGTACAATTGGCAGGCTGCGCCTTTCCTGTCTGACTAAGCTGTAGAAGCTGAAGTGAGTCTAACATTTTGGTGTTGAATAGAGTTTTGAATCATGTTTACTGGCCCCCATAAAAACCTTTTAAAACACTAAAACGCACACTAAGGCAGCAACTGTAAATGAGTTAAAAAGTTTTTGATTTAACATAATCTTTCTATCTCAACATCAATCACAAACACTGTGGCAGGCACACAGCAAACAGCAGCCCATACACAAGACAAGAATTTAGTGTGGCCAAAGAAAATTGGCTACAGTGATGGCTTGAGCTAAATGCTACCATCAGCCTGCCAACATGCTCACAACCAGGTTAACCAGGTTTAATGTTTACCACGATCGCTATACACTGAACAAAAAGTAAGCCTGCGGCTGAATTTCATCTGTTTTGCAGATAACACCAAAGTGCTAACAATGCATCCTGTGGGGGACATGAATGTCTGTGTAAAATTTCAGGGCAATCCATCCTATAGTTTTTGAGGTATATCAGTGCGAATAAAGCCGATCTGCCTCCGGGCCAAGGTTGTTATTCCAGAGTAACGCAGCTAGCATGGCTAATAACTTGAAGAGGCCCTTCAGATGCAAAGACCATCTGCATCTGAGGGGCCTCTTATAGTTGGTTGTCACAGTGCAGACCTTTTTCCAGTGTTAAGGGACAAAACTCAAAATAACCTGTGTTTCATACAAATACAATTTATGTATACAAGTCATAGCTAAGTAACATCACAGAGACTTGATTTTGTTATGGTTATTCTTTTAAACCCCTTTTGTATGTCAACAAGGGGAGGTTAAATAACAGAAACACCTCTATGTAGAATGCAATACAACTCAACAACACCACAAACTGCAGCCTCCAAAATGAGCATTCAGTCGAATCAAAACCTCTATAACACCTCTTTAACATTATAACCTTCATGAAGGTAGGATTTATGTACCGCTGTATTAGACTGCATTCTTTTTAGCAAGGTGTACCTAATAAACTGCCAACTCAGTGTATTTTCCTAAGTCATTTCAGCCTTGTTTACCTCTCTCAGACACATTCATAGTTACCAGGCTACATTTACTCCGTCTGGTGGAGTCTGGTGCCTTGCTCAAGGACAGTTTGAGCTGTCGTAATGGGGTGAGTGTGCTAGAGCTCCAGATTTGACTCCAGCTAACCTCCAGTAACTAGCTGGCAGCCAGAGCGCACCCAGCTGGAGTGGCAGGGATCATACTGACAACACTGGTAATTGGGTGGCCTCTTTACCTCTTGGTCATCTCGCCACCACTCTGGAGTCCAAATGTACCGACCCGTTGATTTTTCATCATGATCAGGGAGGCAGTTGACAGCACTTGAGAAAAATCGAATCATAAAACATAATCTTGTTTTCGTGCTAGGTGACAAATGTAAATCCTTCTTTTTCTGCCTCACAAACAAAGAAAATCATCACTCTCTTCTGTATTTCTCTGACCTAGCAGAAGATTCAAGGTGCTGTGCGGATGAGGATGATGTATTGCCATATCTTTTAGCTGTGAGCGGCAGAGAAATATTATCACATTAACACTTGATTTCCATTTTCTGTGAATAACTTCTTTTCCTTTCCATTTTTGGGAACATATTTCATCCTTCAGCACAAGTGAAGAAAACTATATAACACCAGTGATGCTGCTTACCACTAAATTATGTTTTGCTGTTGAAATGAAACATGAAACAAGTCTGAAATATGTCCTGCGGGAGTGTTCTTACCAACAGTCCACTGTAATCACACAGCCTGACAAGCAGCTATTTCTATTCTGTTATCAGCCACAACACAAACAATGACAACGGTCCAGTGTCTGCTGAATGTCCTTTAATATTTACTTATTTTTCTGCCACATGTGCTGTGACGGCCCTGCAATGTGAAAATCATCGTGGTTGTTATTCACAGACTATTATGATATTTGACAACAGATTCCAATAAATTAATTCAGAGAAAACAGGCTGTGGGCGGGTGATAATTACACCTTTCTATTGACAGGACTTTGACACTGATCAAAATTTAATGGGCTTCATAATTAACAGAGACGATTCCTCTCGTCTCTGCTTAGCCTTTGTTGGGCCACAAAAAAATAGAAGGTTCACATTTCTTAGATTACTTCCGATTGATTCTGCCCATCCTACTGTGAGCGGTAGACGAGCAAGGCTAACTAGCTTTGCCTTTAAACCTGTGGACATCCAAAGGCTTTGCCGTTCAGTGAAGACCGAGCCAACATCGAAAACATCTCATTAAATGTGTGTGTTTGTTTTGCTACATGGTATACCAGACATACAGTAGGTACTGCTAAGCTTGTCATTGTCAGTAAAGAAAAAAAAAAGTTATGAAAAACTTAGAGCTTGTTTCAATTTAATGAATTGCTCCCTGAGTGCAGTATTGCACTTCTGTTGACCTTACGAAATTGGCAGTGAAGGGGTACTCCATAAAATTGGAGAACATTTGAGTGACAGCGTAAAAACAATAGTGAAAATCAATGTCGCAAAGGCCAAATATCCTGACTTTAGAGTTATAATCCTTAAGATTAACATGAACTCAAACTGGCAATAGCTGTTAAATGTATTTACATTCTGTAATTACCTGCCTATACAGTAGTTTTCAGTGTTAGTGGCATTGTTTAGAGTCCGATATTATAGTCCATTGTGGGACTCAAATTACCTACCTTTGCATGAGGGATTCACAGGATACAATGCATGTATGTAATCCAGCATTACTGTTTTAATTTTATCTTGTTGATACCAGCCTCACTGTTTACTCTCTTAAAGCCAGAGCTGTATTAAATTATTGCTGATGCATACTGAATGTTTACCACTGCGCGCACACTGTTCATATTAAAAGCGCTCAGGTGGTGAAACATGGGTTTGGCTTTAATTTTGAAGCAATCAAATGCAATGAAATTGTCATTGCGGTTAGGGCCAACCATGCTTGTCAACAGCAATGCTTCTATAAAACAAGACATGGGCAGTTTTGGCATTTTTTGACCAAATTTTAATGTAATACCTATTCTAAATATGTTAAATCAGTGGAATGCCCCTTTAAAAATTTCACCATATACTGAATTTGAGACCAGAAACAAGTAAAGTAAGTAGCCCTAAAGGGGAAATCCACTGATTTTACACATCAGTTGAAATCAATATAGCGAATGTATGGAATACAAAAGACAATATCAATTTTGATCGATTTAAAAAAAAAAACTACCCATCGTGAGTCCAACTATGTTAAAGGACTGCAATGCTAATTCAGTGAAGAGCTCTTCTAATATTTTTCTCAGCCTTTTCCTTCATAAACTCAAAAAGTGAAAATATTTCCCCCAAGAGATGGCCAACCCGTCTTACCTTTATCTCACACATATCTTTCTTTTCAGGTATCTTCATGTACGGAAAATGAAGGAGACGGGTGTGAAATACAATTTTTAGATAATGAAAGCACATGTTGCAAGCATTATGGTGTGTAGTCTCACAAGTTCTCATTGGTCAGGGGATGACACATTCACTGTTTAACGACAGACGTGAGCCAAGGACAGTGTCGAGCCAAGACACAGCAACAAGGTTTAAACAGCCTCTATTAGATGGCTCATTCACATCAGTACACTATAGCATGTAAACATGTTTCAGAACAAGGCCACAAGACTGGACAGTTTTGTTTATATTCAGTCTGAATTTAGGGAATTTTTACAATTGGTAACTGCAGCATTATTACTGACATCAGCATAGTAATTTATTACAGCTTGTTGCCAGATATAGAAACAGGCAGCTCGTTGATTCGCTTTTTTCTGCTCACTTGTTGGAAAATTTCATTCTCTGTGCATCTGTCCAACTTTTAGAAACACGATTTGCCCACTAGCCTTTCAAACAGTGGTGGACCATCTTGTTATTTACCCCCACACTGTATTAAAATGCCGAGTAAGGAAATCATAATGAGTTTTTGAATCACGGTTGCTGACCAAAAGTGGGAGGCTGCAACTGCAATTTCCATTTTCATTTTCAGATAATCAGAGAAATGCCTTCTCTGCTATAAGCTTACATGCAGTGTGTCTTGTTATGAGCATTCATCTAAGATATTGTTTTACAGTAATTAGACTCGACCGATCCCTTGTTTTAATTAAATGAAACCCAGACTGAACAAGTGTGCCAAAAGTCCATTTTCAAGGTAAGAAGGTTACTGCAGAAATAAAATAGGATCTCAGGTATTGATTTGTCTGGAAGTGTTGGAGACAACTCTCCCAGCTATCCATCTGAGGTGGCTTTTGACCCAAACAATGACAGGGTAAGAACCTGCACTGGAGACAACAAGCATTGGGCAGCACACTAAGAGTAACGAGCTGCATGTGGCTGTCTTTGTGTTCCTAACAGAAAAATTTTGTTTTTCTCACACACTCCTGTTTCCCTCCTGTCCCTTTAGATGCTACTCTTAACAAAACTGCTCTCACATGAACATATCACGCGATTCTTTTGTTCCTCCGATAAAAGATGTAACAGCTGCTTCTCAGGGAGTGAATTCTAAATGAGGCTTGGCATTGCCCTCCACTGTCAGATCCCACAATGACCTGGACTTCCTCTGCTTCCTGCCTCCCCTCTCCCGCCTCCTCCTTCCCCCTGTCATCCTCCACCTTTCTCCTCTGTCTCCCTCTACTCCTTAAGACAAGCCCCTCGTGTTAGGCGTGTTGACAGGGCTTTCTCACTCGAATGCTACCAGAGGGAAGATGTGTCCTGGGCTGTGCAGTAGCATCATGGCATGTGATGGCACCTCAGCCTTTAACAGAAACCACAGGACTGCCGCATGTGGAAAGAAAAAAAAAAGAAAAAAAAAAAAGGAGCCCAGAGGCTCCTCAAAGAATACCTGAACAATTATTGCTGCAGTTTTGATGAGTTGTGATGTATTTGTGGTAGAGCATTTAAGTCTAAGTTACTCTGTGTGCAGGTTGTCCCACTTGTGATTGCTGCTGTCAGACCTGATTGCTACGGATCAACACCAAGTGATACCGGGGGACACGGAAGGGCCCGAATCCCAGCCACACAACGACCTGAGCCTTGCAGCCAGGCCAATTCAGAGGCAATTTTCATGCTGAATAAATGAATCATCCTCTGTAAAAAACTTGTGATTGTCAGAGGAAGATGGAAAATTGTGTTTGCGAGGCTTATCAGTATTTGGATAACAGGAGGATATGATTATTGAATGACTGCATGATACATTTCTGAACATACAATGTGAAACGGGGAGATACGGAGCAAGGGAGGGGAGGCAGTGGAGTAGAACGGTAAGATGTGACAGAATCAGGGGATGTGTGCAAAGGGAGGAAACCAGGCTATGGGAGGATATTTAGGCCACACTGGGTTTTTTTAATCACCTGCACAATATGCGGCATGTCTGCTACCTAAAATGTCCAGCTGCTGCTGTTCTCCTCGGGTAACGCAACTGCAATGAAATTATTCTGTGACTCCTTATGCAGAACATGCTATTATTCTCCCAAAGCAACTACCTGATCATTCAGCGTCCCTAACGAGCAGACTCACAAATCCCCCAGTCTTTGTAGCATTTACCGGGATTTTGTAGCAAACTGGGCTGAGGGATTGAATCGGCCTAACCTTTCACGAGTAATCATAGGTGATTAGAAGCATTTAGACATCCTGTTATTCAGAATTATAAAGATGGATGGCCATTAAGGTGGTAATTATACTGCAGAGGGTTATCTGACTTATGTGGTGGATTTTTGTCCCATACAATTTTCAGCTCAATAGGTAAAAAGGTTCAGCTGGACTGCAATAAAAGAAATTCACCGGGCTTATTTACAACAACCAGGTTCCATTTTTGTATTAATAACACAGTAGCAAAAATCAATAAAACCCCCTTCCCTTTGGAAGATATATTTTATTGGAAGCACTTATTCAACTAGGCTCCGGTGTTACTTTTTCCTTGTTCCAACCCAGCAGATGGATTTTCTAAAAATTTCAGCGAACAGCTTTTTTTCCTTCTTTGTTTCCTTGACAACACATCTAAACAAGGAATGGTTTCCCAGACAACAGGTCTGAAATAACCGCAAATATCTCAGTGTGTGTGTGCGTGTGTGAGCAATGAGGTGAGAGAAAAAGAGGGAGAGATTGTTTTGTGTATGGCTTTTTTTTTTTTCCTGTTGAATTTCCTTCTGACTGACCACGTCTGTATGTGTTGATGGATCTATTTACTGCTCTATACATATATTCCACACTCTCACAGTCCTCAGTGATGGAGATGTAACAGAACAATAGAATTTTTCTGTTTAGTCAAGGCCCTGCTCTCTCTAAAGTGTTAACCTTGATCCGTTCAAGGAAGAGAAAGATGCCAGAGCATTCAAGCTGGATCCTTTTCATCACCAAAACAATACTCTCCATGTAAAATAAATGGTGTTTTTGCTAGATATGGACTGGAATATGTTACCCTCGCCGAGAATGCTCATCCCCATCTCAGATCTGCTCATGGATAACAGGACCCACAATTCATCACTCCATCTGTTATTGACCCATCCCCACATCAGCCAACATAGTCTCTTTGTTTTGCTGAATTTTTCTTCATCTCCTCCTGCTCAATCTACTGTATCAGTAGTTATTCCAAAGAACTGTTACTATGGCTGACTCAATGGAGAAAAGAGCCATTAAAGGGCCGATTGTGAGTGTTGTTTGCAATGAGGCATCATCTCTCCTCTTAGTGGACTTGTGTGTGCGGCTATGAAGCCATCTGCCAGGCAGAGAGGTCAATAGAAAGGGTGAATGCCTTTGAACTTTCATTAAGAGGACACGAGGCATAGACGGATGAAGCTCTTAGTGACTTCTGAGCATTAACACTACATTTTCCGCAGCAAAAATAAATAACAAAAGAAATGAATGGAGATAATCCAATCAGGGACAAGAACCGTCACAACGTTGAGGTGTTTTTTTGTTCAACAGAAATCATTTAATTGATTTATTCACTCGGCAAGAAATAACTATTATTATTATATATTAAGGCATAATACATACATCCAATGTACAAAGGAAAAACTTTACTCTCCCAACCACTGTATTTTCGATGTTAGTTATACTTATTTAATGACAGCCAAGGTGGGCATTGATATGTGAATTCAGAGGCACACTGTGTTTCAAGGTCTTTATTAGACTGAAATGGAGAGTTGGTGTAAGACAAATATTTTAACCTGATTTGTCAGCCTTGAAGGTAGTACATGGATTAAATCTTACAAAAAATACTCAAAGGTAGAAGAAGAAATACCACTCTGTAATAACATTCCTTTTAAAAGTAAAATAAGATATTGAAAAATGAGTGTTAAACTAAAATTATTCAGGAAGCATGTTTAATTAAAACAGAGTCATTAGCTGTTAATGTCTTCTTATTGATGTGTTTAACTTTTGCCTCATAGCAAGAAGGTTCTTGGTTCAGATTCAGACCACGGTTTGGATCGGGCTTTCCTGTGTGGAGTTTGCATGTTCTCCCCGTGCCTGCTTGGGTTCCCTCTGGGTACTCCGACTTCCTCTCACAGTCCAAAGACATGCGGGTTAGGTTAACTGGCGACTCAAAATTGCCCGTAGGTGGGAATCTGAGTGTTACTGGTTGTTTGTCTCTGTATATCAGCCAGGGGACCTGTCCAGGGGACCTGTCCAGGGTGTACCCCGCCTCTCACCCAATGTCAGCTGGGATTGGCTCTAGGAAAATTTACTAAATTCAATGTGACGACCAAACATGTTAGCAACTTTTTACACAATACATGTGCTCCACCATTGATGTAAAGTGGCACTTACTATTTTGGTATCCTGGTTCCATGCTGATTACACACACTTGCCTTACATCGAGCTCATCATCCTGCAGTATATCTACTCTCGTTATTCACTCACTTTTCGCCAGATCGTTGCTTCAGCTACAGTGGTAGTTAATGTTTCAGACCTCTCTAGTGTTGTACTGTTCTTGGGGAGTTATTTTGTCGTGTCGTATTCCCAGTTAATCGTTATCTTTCCTTCCTGTGCCCCCAGGATCATTACTCATCCAATACCACCTGCTACCTACAGTCTGGCCACACCATTCTCCCTCAGTTATTCCCCCTGCCCAGCTGGTCCTGCCATTCCACACGGACCCTCTGCCCTCTGCCTCAGCCAGCTACTTCCTCATTCCAACTTCAGTCCCTGCTACACCTTCAATAAGTCCTCTTCATTCCTCTATTCCAAAGTCTGTGTCTGTCAGAAAAATCTGGCCAAACATGGACCCAGCAGACTCCCACAATCTCCGCCAGGCCACTGACAACCTCCACCAAGCCCTTGCCAACTAGGTAACCCCTCGTGGTTCAGCATGACCAAATTCTCCAAGAAGTGGAGGTGACTTTAAGGGGTCTCTCGGCCAGTGTGTCTCAGATTGAGAGCCAGTTAGACACTGCCCCCACACATCATCTCCCTTTAGTCTCCAGCACCCCAGCTCCTGTACAACCCCCTGCTTTGCTGGCTTACCTGCCAAGAGAGCCTCAATGGTGCTAGAATGGAGATATAGTAACACACAGGTCCTTCTTACTCCAGTTTTCCCTTGTTTTTGTGCAACAGCCACAGACTGATTCCACAGATAAGTCCAAAATAGTTATTATATTGTCTGCCTTCAAGAGAGCCAATGTTTTCAATTCATTTTAGTGTGTTTTAAGAATTACTTAACTAAAATTTTCCCAATTTATGTATCTACCACAACGTTTTTCTTTTTTTTTTTCCCACTCAAGCTCAAACTTGTCATTTTATATCACTGTGTCATGTAGTTGTGAGCAGAGACATTAATTGCTAATCTCCCTCTACGCGCATTAAAAGAGTTGCCAAAAAGAGTGCAAGCCTACTTCTTCTGTATCACATGAAGAAAACATACCTAAATGTTCAGTTTCTGCAGGTTAATTTTCAAAGTACAGCAATTAGTGGAAACCAACTGGCTGATTAACAGGTGAAAATAAATCTAACAACTTAATTAATGCTTTAGAATAACGTTAGGAACAATGTTAAGTGTTTTCAATTTGTAGCTAATGAGGTAAAACATGGAAAACCATTTGTATTTTTTTTGTTTTTCATCAGGTGTTTTTGAGCCTTTCTTATATGAACCAGGCCTAGATCCCAATGGAACCTCTTCCCTACAGGGAGCCAAAAACAGAGGTGAAAACCTTGTGAAACTAGATGTTTCACAAAGTTTTATTTGTAAGTTTTGAGCCAATCCACCACTGAGTGTAATGAATTATCCATGTAACGCTTTCAAACACTGCCTAAATACAGTACATTGTGGCAGAATACAGTTGGTTGTGGAAGTCGCATTACAGCAGACACTCCCGCATTCAGTAAATATTCATATGGCTGTACAGGTGGTAATCTGAGCAGAGAAATATCTGTGACCACTACATCTGTCAGTTCAGTTTGTGGTGCATCTGGCCTGTTTTGTACCGCAGCCAATATCTCTAAATAAAGACAAACTTTTTGCATCCCCAGCTCCCACCCTCTGTTCTACACACAACACTTCCCCTCGCCAGTGCCAAGCAGCCCAAATTAAATCAGGCTTAAGTAAGATATATCTCCATCTCTGTATGCAAGGATAGACTGATCCTCGCAGCAGCGGTCTGACATTTTTCTCAGGCCGCGGGACACCTCTGAAGGATTACCTCAGTGGGAGTGGGCTGCATTACCTAGCCCATGACGACTCACTCTATTGATAGCCATGGCAGGTACACCTCAGCAGGGAGCCCTTGTGCGGCCTGTGGAGGGAAGTGAAATGAGTATAAATTGTGGGTGTCAATTCCAAAGGGGAAAGCTGGTCATCTGTAAAAGAAAAGATGTATGAGCACATAAGGATGGGTAATTCCACTCCTCTGCCAAGAGAGGACGTGGAGAAGATGACATTCCCTCCTCTGGCCTGTGACGGGACTTCAGAGTTTCTTCTGGTTTTCTATTTCTCTCACTTACTCTTTCTTATTCGCTCTTTGGATTAAAAATAATTGCAAATATCCAGACTTTAGCCAAGCAGACAGTCGCACACACATGGACACACACCTTCCTATTGATTTGCCTTCTGATTTGTGAGCTGCCAAGCCGTTGTTTCTCCATGTCAGAAAGTGAAAGGAACGATGACCCAACTATCAATCAAGAGTAAGACAAAAGCAACACCTTCTTCCTCAACAGGCATGCACACTATTTGTTTGCGACGCATCGCATTCTCAAGGTCACATCAAACTGACAGCTGTGCCAAAGCAAATGTTGAACACCTTTTGATGCAGCTTTTACAAATTTGTTTAATGAGAAATTGATTTTCACTCCTCCCGTTTTTTTTTTTTTTTTTAGTGGCTGAGGCAGGCTGTCCCTCAGGCCTGGTAACAGTATGCAGTTCAGCTCCACAGGAGCAACAATCAGACAGAGAAGGAGAGCTGCTCATCCTGAGAACAGGCAGTATGAAGCAGCTCAGTGGGCAGAATGACTTACAGACAAGGCCATTCAGACGCACATGATGATGGCTGCAGCCTGCCTCTTCACAACCACACCAGGCTGCTTGGCTTGAACGGAAAGACCCCTCTGATGGTAATGTGTTGTAACCTAATGTTGTGGAGAAAGATGGAGCTCAGTCACCGGGGTTGAATGAAACAGTAGACAGAGAGGTGGAAAACATGTTTGAGAGTGTGAGTGATCTCATCAAAACATCAGAGGGATCAAGTACATCAGGTCTGCTCCTTTTAAGTTTGGCTGTCCGAAGAAATATGAATAAAACATGGAAGAGGTCTGAAGTAACATGGCTGCCAACCAAATGGGAGGTTTGGAATTTCTAAGCAAAACATTTATTCATGACCAGTGCAGTGAATACAAAATATTGTTTAAAGGAGGAGAGTGCTCTGACAGGAAAAGTGAAATACAATTGATGGATCGCAGCATTATTGATTGGTTAAACACAGGGAAGTATATGCCATTGACTAAAATGCATATAAATCATCATCATTATTTCTATTCTGTAGGCTAACAGCCAATGAGGAAAAAATGCCAGGCTAAAAGGATGCCACCTTAGCTAAAAAATGCTCTTGGCCTTCTTACCCTTTCATAATAACTCATAAGAGATGGTCAAGTCTTTCTAAATTGGTTAATGAAATCTCAGATTTTACCGAGCTCAGGAAGAAGCTATTGATCCCGCTATGGGGAGGAAATCCTATATCACTGTGCCAGTTCGGATTAATCACTGGACGAGCTTTATGACATTGCTTTGCATAATGGCACCGATCACACCCTGTCTGAGAGATGTTTGGAATAAAGATGAGGGAATGATTACTCAAAGTACGGGAACAAGTGCAACAAATATCAATGAAAATGTGTTACCTGGTCACTTCAAAGGAGAGAAAATCTAGTCAAATTATTTCACAAGTTTCTTGCCTCTTTTTCATCTCACTATTTGTCTGGTGAATAATGGGCAATCCGTGTCAGTGGTGGCTGGAATAATGTGTAATGTGTTCCAGTGAATGCAGTGAGGGGCTTGATTATTTTCATTCTGAGAAAATGACCCTCTTTCCTCTGTGACAAACATCTTTGATTGACCTGCCGGCTCTGCTGGGTCGTCCAGCAAATCAATGGCTTGCAGCATTCATGCTTGAAAACCTGATAGTACCTCGACTAAAGTAAAGGGAGAAAAATAAAAGACATTTTTGTTTGACGAGGAAGTGTCCCTGAACAGCCATGACTGACATGTCTTCAGACGTGAACAACTCGAGGTGCAGATTTGTCAGCTGTGATCCACGCTAAGCCCTGGCAGAATAAGCTGGGGATTGGAGCAACTAGAAGTCCAGCTGGGGTGGATGTCTTCGCTATGACATTGTAGACTATATGACAGGCTCCTGTTCTCCTACAGACAGGGAGAATTTATGGAAATGGAAGCAGAGTGTTGAGACGGATGGGAGCTGATCATTGTCTGTGCCATGCAGCAATCAGGTGAAACCCTGCAGGGCTGAATTTAAGGCAAATGTGCACTATAAATCTCCAGGTTTCCCTGGCCCGCCTAATGAAAACTAATAGACAGACTGTGAAAGGAGACATCCATCCTGCTAGTTTCCCGTCCAATAATGGGTTACTTTCCTGTTGATGTCGAGGTAAAGCTATAAAGTGTTTACATGCAGGTTTCTCTGGGGGGAAGTCATCTTAAAAGTAAACAAGCTCAAAACAAGGCTTCTTTAACTATTAATGTCAACTAAATATAGAAATAGATCATAGCCAGTGTTAAATATGGGGTTTATTATCTGTTTAACATATTGTGGCAAGAGAGCCTGAGGAGTAGGAAATGATACGCTTTAACTGCACAGTTTTCTGCAGTCTCTTTTAAATACAGATGACATTGTTTTTCTTGCATTTTCAGCACAGTAATTAGGTCAAACGATTTAATCAGGAATTGGGAAATTGATTTATTTCCAAATATCTGATACCGAGGTGTAAGCGCCGACGTATGTGTACATGTTGGATGTTTACGTGTGCTCCTTTGCCCTCAAAATAACATCTTTTTTCAGAGGGAAAGGGAATGGGGCCCATCCTGCTCGGAACCACAGAGAAAGAGTCGAAGAGAGAGGGGAGGAAAAGACGGAGAGACAGGGATGCTGTTGGTGATCTCAGCCTGCAGATAGGCACCACGGAGATGTTCACAAATAGAATGTGACTTTGATTTCTCACCTCATTTCACTCTCAGCTGTCAGATAGGTTTCTGCTCAGATGACATCTCCTTTACAACGACGCGCAAAAATGTGGAACGGCTCAGAAATGAGGCAGCTGCTGCCCCACGTGCCAGGCAGTCTCCGTGACATTATCACCTCTGCCGCTCTCCTGTGACTCAACAACACAACAACAGAAATTACAACAACAAAACTTAAGCCGCAGCCATGCAAATAATTCACTGCACCTTTCTAAAAGCCCCCCCACACACACACACACACACACACTGTTCCCCACCTCTGCATCTTTGTCTGCTTTTCTGCCCTTCCCCCAAGCAGCCGTGACCCATTTATCTCTGATGTATCAGCATCTTTGTTTTACCTGTGCAGACATGTTGATGCACAGCCGTCTACTCCCCATAGTCTCAAACAGGAGCTCCATTGGCACTGCAGTAACTTCACAGAAAAGAAAGAGAATATGAATTTTTGGGTAAGTTTTTAATATAAAAATTACATTATAATACCACTTGCTATTACAACGCCCTTTTATTATATGCTTATAACAATTGGCTTTATACAGTTGTTGAAAAGTAATTTACAAATGCTTTATAAGTCACTATTAATGAAAGTTTTAGGGTTGCCAGTTTGTGAAAGATCACATTGGTAGAAGTTTATCCTATTTGTACTGCAGTTATAAATCATCACTGTCCAATGAAAACCAAGTATAAGGGAATTTGGTGATTTAAATAGTTATGAAAAGCTGAAGGTTTCCTGGAAGTTTTCCTTAATGGGTTGAGAAATATCTCCCACTAATTAAATGAATAATGAATAAAGAAATTAGATGATAAATGCTCAAAGCTGAAAACAAAGCTCACAAAAAGTTGATGTTTTGGAGATACATGATTTTCAGAGGACAATGATGAAATGTTGATAATCCACTAATAAATTCTCATGGGTTAGACAAGTTCTAATAACTCATTAAGTCTGCAGTTATAAGTATTAATAACATGATAATAAATGAATTGTAGTCCAAATATGTTTTCTAGAAATATAGACCAACCAGGCAAAAGGAGTGTTCACAACCCAAATGTTGTATTATTATTGGTCCATAACTGATCTATAGTGGAAGACAGATCTATAAAGTAGTAAATGATGTACTAACTATTAATAAATCCTTAAGTTATAACTTATAAACACTCTATAAATATCTCTTTATTAGAAAGTAGTCCCTGCAGGGTACTTACTTTGACATCACATGTCAAATTTCATTGTGCTGCAGAAAAGTGTATCCATCTAACATATAGAACTAGTGTAACAAGGAGCGTAGGATGTTCAGACACCCCTCCATGTGTTATAGATGTATAATTCACATCAAAATGTGTTAACAGTGTCTTGGATGGTGTCAGCTGAAGGTGTCCCTGGTGGAAAATGATGAAAAACAACAACAACAACTGGCTATTTCCAGCTAACCCCAAACCTCCCATATAGTCTGCCCAGATACAATAAATAAGATTTGTGTCTTGTTCCATAACTTCATCCCGTCTCCACTCTTGACCATGTTCTCATCTGAATCCCAGGGGTGTGGAGCAGGACTGGGGAGTGTAATCCCAAATCAGGCTGGCAGGCCGACCGTTGCAGAGGATGGACTACTTCAAAGTGCAGTAGTCGGCCATCGATCTTTTTAGCCATCAGGGACAGCTCTGCAACACTATCCTCTAGCGCCGTCTAGTGAGAGCTTATCTGACTCCTATCTGTGATCGCCTGGCTTGGCGCTGTGTAAGAGACACCTGCGAACTGCCTCTGTCCTTGTGAGGGATTATTAGGGAAATAGAGACACCAAAACAATCTGCCCGTTGTTGCCGGACCAGGTCATTTTCAAACCTGTTAGCAGTCGCCCCCATGGTGTCATGAGGCTTATATACCACCTGCTTGGCTTGTATTCTGACCAGATCTGCTCCACTTGGCGATGAATACTATCTCAATGAGACAGCTGGGTACTGGTAACTACTCTCCAATGTTTCATCAACAGGGATTCATGTGTTATTCATTTGCCTGGGCTGCTGGCCGCTGGCCATGTAATGACTGTTGATCACTGCAGTTGTATACTGGATTGAGATTTTCGTGCTGGTAAATTCTGCTGTTCATTATTCCTCAGACATCCCTAAGCGAGGCACAGAGCTGCAGTTTAAACCATATGAATATCCTAATCAAGTCGACATCCTCAGGAACTATAGCTGGCTTATAATCAAATTATAATCAAATTCACACGGAGTCTAAAAAGCATCATAAAACTCTGTTCAATAATTCACAGAGCAAATATGATATTACCAGGCATTGTTTATGAATCCGCAAGCCTGCCACCCATCAGTGCACACTTTTTGCCCCAGAGCAACTCTGGCTGGTCCTTCAGCTGCAGAAGTCGGAGAGGGCTGGGAGCCACAATATTAAGAAGGGAAAGCTACTTGCTGGTTCTGCAATATAAGTGTAAATATGGGCACCTTAGAACAGCTGGGTTATGAATAATGGAAGCAGGCTGCCCTTGGTATTCATGGGAGGGGGAACATTCTGCCACTCAAAAACAGAGAGAGAAAGTTCACAACCCCTTGCTGTACTTCTCTTTTCCTCAGTGCCTATTTGCAGACAAGGCCGTCAGATGCCGGTCAGAAGTGAAACAGCAGCAGCAGTCGCTGCCGGGTGCTGCAGGCCTTTGGATGAATTCACTTGTCTCTTTAACCCCCCCCCCTCCTCCTTTTTTTTCCTCAAGAGATGCCTCTCTAAAATGCTGCTGGAGCGGGATCTGTAGCTGTTTGTGACCAAAAAATAAATAGACGACGCACTGGCTTTGCCGGCGAGCATGTGAGAATAGAAAGAGGGGTCAGGTGCTGGAGGGTGTGAGACAACACAGAGGGGCAATTTTGCAATGACGCTGCTGATCATTTCTCAAATGAAAAATGAAACATGCCCCATAGCAAACTGCAATCAAACTTAGAAGCGCTCCAGAGGGAAAAATATGTTTTCTTCATACTCTTGTTTCTTAAAGCCTTCTACACTGTCTACATTGTTTGCTTTGTTTTTTTCCATTAACTGATTACTGTCTCAGTTCTGAAGTACTGTTTGTGCTCTGCTGGATAGGTTACCTCAAGCCAGCGGCGTCAGCTGTCTCATTAGACAGTAGTTAGTGACACTGGGCTGAGGTGTAAAGACAGGATGATTATAGATGACTTCTGGTAGGTTGCGGTTGGAAGTGGTCATTCAGGCTCCTTTGACTAAGGGAACTTGAGGTCTGTTTGAACAACAGCAGCAACATGCTGGATCATGCTTTCCAAAACACAGCTATGTCAGTGTAGAATGTATCCAAGGCTGCTGAAGTGCACAGAATTAACAGTACTAAAGAAAAAAGTCACTGACTCGGTGAGTAAAGCAGATACAGTAGATCAAAAACCCTGCTCGGATACTCTCACTGCTACATATCCATGTTTTGCAATTAACTTTTGTGGTGTACCCAGTTCCCTTCAGCCTTTCTCATTTACTTCTCCCTATACAGTGACTTCCGATGGAGGAAAGGCACCGACTTCTGTATTTTCAGCTGTGAGTAGGTGAAGAAGACAAAAAAAATCGAAGGACAGAAGGAAGAGAATAAACCTAAAGTTATGTCACTTTCAGGAGTGCCCCAGATATGTAACACACACATGGTCATTAGCTCTTGGTACTGCGTTTTTTTTAGGGTAAAATTTGATCTTTAACATTATATTTATACCTTAAAACACAAGTTTGAATTTGCAAGTTTTGAGAGGGAGGATGTCTTTTTATGCTTTTCGAGTTGTCCAGTGGGATTAATACTGTATATCAGGAGGCTATGCAGGTGGTTTTTGGTCACATATAGAGTGTATTGTGGGATTTATAAAGATGTTGTTGGCTGCTAGCTGTAAAGTTTTCCTATAGGGATCAATTATCATGGTGAAAAAAACTGGATGACATTAATATTTTATTGAAGTTCTTATTACACTGACTCAAGGGTAAAATTTCCTCTAAGGATGAGGGGAACATAAAGTATCACCCTCACTTTTTAAAATCCTGTTTCACCAGTTTGATTGATTGATTTGCTCATAACAAATATCTCTAAAAAAAAGTGTCCTCTGACTGTCCAGCTGGCATAATCAAGACGGCAGAAGAGAGGAGCAGTGAGTGCTTAATGACCCCAGGTTTCACCTCTCAGGCTACACACAATCCACCCAGCCTTACTGGTGGAGGTTGTAGGAGCCATATGCAGCCTGAGAGGAAAACTGCCAGATGCTCTTCTTCATGTTTTTAAAAAAAAAAATCATGTATTCTGGTTTTTTTTTAAATTTACATTTAATACCCTCCTAAAAAAGATGAAGATAAGATGGTTAAGGGTAGTGCTCTTTGTAGTACAGATTAAATATAGGGTTAGTGCATTAATAAGCAATTAACATAGAATTTTTTTGTAATTATCATAAAAGCAGCCGTAACAGCTGTAACAGCTGTACTAGTTAGTATAAATGCCAGTTGGGTGGCTGTTTTTCTTATCCTGAAGAAGGCTGTAATGAGTGTATAGCTTTTCATACTCCTTTTTTATTATCACAAAACAACAAGGTTAGTCATAATCTGTTATTTGCTAGACTGATGTAAACAAACAAATGCAGGAAATAGCTATCATTTTTTTTTCTTTTTTGAAAAAAATTCCAAATTCGTTGTGTCCCTCCTACGACTGAAACCAAACCTACACTCCTGCTCTGATATATTTATTACATTCATTTTGCCTCACTGTGTGTGTCTGTGTGTGAGTTTTTTGTATGCAGCCAGTGAGGTGGAAGGAAACAGACAAGAATTTGTCATTTCCATTGAGGACAAAAAAAAAAAAACTAACCAAACACGATGTCCAAATAAGTTTCCGCAATTTGAATGTTCATCGATCTCTTAATAGCTTTTGTCTAATCACGCATTCATCAACAAACTGAGACATTATTTTAGTCCAATTACTTTGTGAATGTCTGCAGCTGCTTTGTTTCCCCCACAGGTAGATAAATAGTTTCTGTCCTTCATTTCATCCATAACAATTATCACTTGTCTTTAATATTGGGCTACGAGAGCAAAAGGAAGATACAGATGCATTTTGCAGTGACTGCATTAGCCGGCTCTGAAAGCTATGGCTGGTAATATGATTTGTAAGAGGAGCATAAGATGTAACATCCCATTGCGGCTGACACACTGGAATACAGAGTCAAGCGATTAACAGAGAAATCATGCATGAGTGAGCTTGCTTACCAATCTGCCCTGTGTATTAGCCATAACATCCATATATTAAAGCTTGCTGAGCCTAATGAACATCCTGCTCTTATTGATGATCCCATTGTTGTGTGGAGGAATTTACATAATCACTACTTAACTCAGATTAAATTTAGCGCCATTAAAAACATACCTCTGTTTTGCTTCACTTTAGCTGAGATGCTAATATTGTCTCATATATGTGTTTGTATTGTTATGTATTTTGAGAACAGTTAAAAAAAAACAGTTTTCCTTTAAATCAATTTTTTTTTAAATAAATTGCACACAGTGGAGTACAAAGTGGGTTTTTTTTTTAGTTTTTTTTTTTTTTTCTCCGCTTTCTGCTCCCTGTGTCGCATCATCATTATATCTTGCAATTTTTCTGCTGAGACAGGGACTTGCAGAGTGTTTTTATGTTCTGGGGGGTGGAGAAGGTGGAGGACGATGAGGAGGAAGGAAGCAGAGAGATAATAGTTTGAAGGATATGTCAGTGTTAGGCAGGCTTCAGAAAACATCAGGGCAGCATTCAGAGATAAAAACAGGTATACCACCCTATCATGTCGTCGGAGCAACTGTGCTTTGATATGTTTTAAGAAATCCATTGATGTCTCTGACAGCACTTTCTCCCTTTTTTTTCCTTCCCCCTGTAAAGACAGAGGGAGGGGGAGGAAATTTAACTTTACTTTATTCGTTGCAAATTTTGTTACAAATTTCCAGCAAATCATATGTTAAATTACATATAAGTATTCCATCGACTTTATTGCCATAACTAAAATACAGATAAAGGTGGTATAAGCTCATGATTTCCTCTGAATTTCAGTGAACTGAAAGCTGTGGTGAGTGCAAAATTCAGACGGGTTCACACTCAAACACCAGTACAGTGGTCCTGAGAGCTCAACACATTACGACATAAGAAAAGACGTTCAAATAGACAATACACAAGCACGTGAGAAAAACAACTTCACTAATTTGACAACACATGCAAAGCAAATAGGAGAGAAAAAAAATGCGGCAAAGAAATAAAACACGGGCAAATTAAGAATCGTCTGACAACACGATATGCATTATAAAGAAGCGCACTACAAACACTGATAATACAACCAGATAGAGAAAACATAACAAAAAACAATAACCACTGCAAATACAGAAATGTGATGCAAATACAGAATACACAAGCAAATACGGAGCACTGAAGGTGACTACCTCCCATTGGTGCTGGAAAATGACAGATTTAAATTTACCTCAGTTTTAGCATTCAGATTGCAAGATCCATATACTGTTGCTACTATTGATATCTGCTATACACTTGGTGTACTGCAAATGTTTATAGAATATATACAGTAATGTACACGCTAACATAGCCTTTACATGATAAAGGCTAACTTAACCTTTATCATGTAAATAACTCCATGAGCCAAAAACCATGGCATCAACTCAATGCTCAGGAGTGTTCATCATTTTTTTTTTTGCTTTGTAACTCACTTTGGTTTTCTTCTATATTTGTCTGTGTTTTCAGTATTTGGTTCTACATATGATTGTTCTCTGTGTATTAAGAACACGTCATATTTCTGCAGATGTTTCCTTTATTTGCTTGAGTTTTGTCTAAGTTGTGTGTGTTTTCTTTAGTTGCAGCGTGTTGAGCTGTATATCAACCCTAAAGAAAGAACATGGTTGATATGGTTACATTGTAATTGTAAAGAAGATGGCAAATGCTGCTCAATATTAATGAATTGAATCTTACGGTTATGAAAATGGGAAAGATGAGAGATTATATGAAATATGTCATATACTGTTTATTGTCAGCAGTTAACAGTAATGTGCTGGTAGAGCGCTAGAGAGATAGTATTCACATTTTTTTTTCTTTGGCACAAAATAATTTTTTTGCTGTGGGATAATATTTCTGATGTTACTGTCAGTGAACTCATTTCAGCTCTTCAAGTTTTCAGACACAGTCAGGCACCCAAGCACATCATTATAAAACCATACATGCTCCACAACACACACACACACACACACACACACACACACACACACACATATACAAGGACACAGGGATGCATTATTACACTTGCATACACAGACACACACACAGACACACACAGACACATACAAACACACAATGGCAAAATTCCTAGCACAGCTGAATGGAGACCCATTTGCCAGCTCTTGATAAATTCGTTTGTCCATTTACTCAAACGCATGAAGAATTCAATTAATTTCATAAAGTGGAACAATACTGGACCTAATCAAAATAAATGAATCCACAAAACCACATTATTGCTATTTATTACAAAAACACATTTCTCCAGTTTGGTATGATGCTTTCCAATAACCATGGGCTGACCTGTTATTCCCAGTTAATTAAAAAACATACCCAGTTATGCTCGACTTAGCCCTTCAATTTGTTCAGACATATCACAGCCAAGCTGCACTTACAGAAAGTTAAATAGGCATGATGCAAATCTATTATGACAGTAGTTAGTTACAGAGTAAAGTTATGTTCAGGTTCATTTACTTGTATAGGTAATTATCAAAAGCAGATCTCAAAAAGGACTTTATACAGAGGGATTAAAACTTCATAAGATAGACAAAAAGAAAAAAAAAATTAAATAATATTTTACGAACAGTGGCAAAATGTCACGGCATCCTGAAAGTGAGAATGAGAGTGACCCTGAAATCTCTCAAAGCCAAGTTGTAGTATTTTGAAAGGAAACACTCAGGAAAAACTTTGCAAGAGAAAATAAGTGGAAGAAGAAATAAATTGTTAGCCATTGCTGTCGTATCCATAGTTGCTATAATTACTGCAAAAAAGCCCAGTCCTATATTGTTAAACGTTTTGACAGCAAAGTCATTTGCATAGCATTGTGGGTAATTCATATGATGTCACAGGGTGATTAGAGTGACTCACTGTATTTGTTGGAACTATGCCGACATACGGTAGGCCTAAATGAGTGAACTTCTACAGCCAGCCCCCCTCTGCGTCTGTATCCAATTCACCGTGGGATTTCTTATAAAACGCTCCCTTTAAGTAAAAGTAGTAATAAAATACTACATTCCATTACAAGTAAATGGTCTGCAATAAAAATAAAACTTAATGAAAAGTAAAAATTTACTTAAGGTATTAAAAATGTATGTATTTATATATTACATATCTTTGAATATATATATATATATATATATATATATATATATATAGATAAATATATAAATATATAAATGTATGTATTTTGTGTATTTGTTATGTATGTCAATGTATTCATTTCTATTATGATTACTTATGGATCCATTTAATGTTGTAAAAAATCCAATATTTCCATCGGAAATGAAGTGAAGTAAAATTGTGGCATAAAATAGAAATGCTAAATAAGTAAAGTCCAAGTATACCTCAAAACTTGTACTTGGGCTTAGCTAAATTTGGACAATGGAAAAAATAGTTGTTGAGCAGTCCAAGTCAGAAAGGGATCCATTAGTCCATTAGACTTTATTGTGTTTTTATCCTAATTGATAATGCATTATACAGTTTAATTATTATTGTTATTCCTATTATTGTTGTTAGGAGTGGTAATAGTAGTATAAAGGGTTTTATTTGGCTTCTGATGTGTTAAATCCAGAGAGCTGCAGCTCCTGCAGCCCTGCTCCGCAGCTACAGACTGATATCGACTTGTTTTGCCTTTGCCTTTCCTGTGCTATAGACCTACTGAGACCTGCTCTGCTGTGCCGTCAGTAACCTATACAGGACCACATGTCAACTCACAAGTGATTGCCACAAATATCAGGCAACCCGGATGAGACACTTTATCACATTTCATTGCTTTTCAAACGTATTCCAAGACAAGGACAATGTGATTTATTATTTATACTCCCAAAGCCACCTTATCCTTCTCTGCCAATGGGCAGGCTAAAAATAAACAATTCATTTAGGACCTCTAAGCACATATAATGGATGCTTTGTGCTTTATTCAGTCTGACATTGTCATCTTAGACATAATGTGCTTTGAAGTACAGTGCATATATATTATTTAATAATAGACTAAACCAAATCTTCTCTATTAACCATTGATTGAAATTTGCTGTTCTATTCCCCTTCTTGCTTGAAGGAAAATGCATATTTTTGTATAAAAATTTCATTTTGTCACCGTTTGATACAGAAAAGCAAAATCAAGAAAGAGTTTAGGCACACGATCTTTGGATCAGATGCAGTCTTGAACTATGTGTGTTTTCTGTGCCATAATTTAAAGCAATCACAGGTCTCAGAAGGCAATGGAAGTCTGGGTTACAGGACAAGGTTACCTTGCCAGGCTGCTTATCATGGAGAAAGTGGCCTGCTAGGACAAAGCAATTCAGAATTTTATTATCATTCAAATTAGAACATATAGAGGGGCTTCTATCCGATTGGTGAAATAATGGGAGTCATTTATCTAGGTCTCACCGACCTTTCATTTCCCATTCATGTCTTATTAGCGCAGCATACATCATCATCCTGCCATAATTAAAAAGAGAAAATCTAATTGATTGTGGGAAAAAGGTGCATGTAGGTAGAGATTGAATAGAGTTGTGTGTTCTTTGTATCCTCATTTCTGTAGTGGGCTTTAACTGGCCTTTTCTGTGTTGATTTCTTTTTGTTATTTGGCTTCATGGTCACACAGAAGCCCAGGAGGGTAGGTGTTTATCAGCCCTGGACTAACCACTGCTATAATCAGACCAAAAGCGTATTAGAGCTCCAGTGATTAATGTATCATGAGACTGAAGAAAAGTTTTTCTCACGCATATTAGTGTTCATAATGGATTTCTAAAAAACAAAATGAAAGTAGCATAACATACGACGACTGAGATGAGACCGGATCTATAATGTAAGAGTGGGTATTTTGCAGTTTGGAGGTCTTGCTTTCAAGGCCACACAGTACTGTTAGAAAGCTATGTCATGAAATAACAGAAGATAGACAGCAGTCTAAACTGAAAGTGATGGTATGATAGAGCCTGGGATATCAAAGAGAGTTTCAGTGGAGACTAAGAGACAAAAGACACCAGTGTGATTACTCATCAAAACCTAAATGAATTGAATATGGAAGGATGTTGTTATAGCTACAATCATGTTTACAGGCATCCACAGCGCATTCAACATCGACCAATCCAGATAAGAGCTGAAAGGAAAGTAGTTAACTACTCATCGCACTCCAGTTCAATGAGCATAACTCAATAACGTGTCTCCTGTCTTCTCCATCTGAAGCTTGCAATTCACTAGGGGTCCACACTGGAGAAGATGAATGGGGAGAGAGGTACCCTCAAAGTGGCCCTAATGAGAAATCTGTGGGAGATGCTCATATTTTATCTGCAAAATAGAACAAAACAATTCTCCCCAAAGCCCTCTTATATGCTAATTGAATAGTAATGCAATGCCTCAGGCATCTTGTTGTCAGCTCATTTGGGCAGTGATTTGTCTCAATCCGTCATAGGATTCTCACTTTTGGCATGCTCTCAATGAACTGCTCAATGTGCCATTGAAATTCAATTTCACAAATCCCTATGCTGTACAACAGCTTCTTTGCCAGGCCTGCTCTACACTTTAAGTCATTCCAATTCCTCTTTTGCCAGGAGATTTGTTACTTGAACATACACACTTTGTGAAATCAGCATTATCTTCTTTTCTGTTTGATGTATTTCTCTGCTTTAGAAGGACCAAACTGGAAAGGTCCAGTAGCTTTGTGATTCCAGTAACCTCACAGTTAAAACATATTTAATCTCCATTCTTTGTCATGTGAAAATGGATTCCCCGAGAAACATAACAAAGTCTTATCTCACTGCCGCACTAATAAAAATGATGGATAACATGGGAGCCTGAGATGACTAGAGACAATTGGATTTCACCCACATTATGTAATTCAAACGCTCTTTGGAGAACAAGCTGGAGTCTCAGGTTCCTCCTTGACTGCTCTCCACCTGGCAGGGTTATGAAGAGGCCACAACAAATCCCTGCCTTGACAGAGACAGAAGCTGATCCACTGCGTTAACATCACAGCTGCATTCTATGTAGTTGGAAAAACTTACAATAGATAAAGATAAAGCTTTACCTGCTGTCCTTGTATGAAGAAATATGCTAAAGCGATCATCAAACACAAGACAACATTAGTAAAATTTACTGAATTATTATAGCTTCACCATAAAAAAATGTATATTTAAACAAAAAATTAAATTACTATGTTGTAGTGATGGACCTAGAGATAATCATCACTGAACTCAGTTCTTCTTAGCTCTGCAAAGAATTTTACAGTCTTTCAGGTCATTGTTTTGGTTTAATCGCCTGCACCTTTATAGCTTTGGTTCACTCTCACTGCTCTCATCAACCTTGTTTCCTGTTGTTGTCAGCAAAAAACACGCCGATAAACCAACTTTAAGCTATCTGTCCAGCACCTAACAGCAAACAGACATACGTTCATAGTGATTAACTGGTGAATATAGTGCAGTATTTATCAGCTAATGAACCAGATATTTCCCTCCAGAGTTGGTTGGGACCAAAATAGATAGAACAAATATGGGGCTTCCATTCATCAGGTGGACAGAAAAATGACTCCAAATAAATACATATGTTGTTCTGTATCTGTCAGATGTATAAATAGGAAACTGTTTGCTAATATGTTCACCATTAACTCTGTATATGGAGATAATATGAAGCAAAAAAAACAAAAACAAAAAATTAAAACTGCTTTAAAAGTGAGAATCTAAGCTCTAAGTGATTTCTTGTCTGATTGCCGGAAAATATGAAAGATAGTATGTATAATGGTGTGTATGAAGGTGTGTCAATTTGAGAGGTTATGATAGCAAGCCACAAACAGGACATCATAACAGGACATTTTTTTGATTGATACTCATGTAACAAGCACAAAAGTATTTGGCTTGGGTTCATAGCAGGAACTGCTATATCAGAAAACAAGGCCCAATTACTGCCACACTTTTTGCTTCTATGATCAATAACATTGGTACCAACTACACCCTATTGATAAAACAGGCAGACAGATCCCATTAAATTAATATTTAGTCATCAATAAATTCCTTGTTTGCCCATGATAATTGATACTATATTCATTAATGACACATGAAGTGAGTGTTTTGCATAAGAAATGAAAGTGATGTTTTTTTATCTAGCTGCATCTTTGAAATATCTTTTACTCACTGATAAAATATGGATCGTCTCTGTGGAGCACATCATGTCAGCTTTCATTTGCAAGCTTACCCGCCACCCCCTTGTCCCTTTTAAATTCATTTGCCACCTCTGAAGTTCAGCTTCAGTCCAGCAGTCCCTCTCAGTGTGGGATGACAGAGCAGGTTAATTGCTGAATTTTGATTGTCACGCTACAACAGACGAATGTGGAGGATAAAGTAGGGCGTTAACAGATAGATAACAGATTGCTGTCTCTTGCTCGCAGCAGTCTGCTGTGGCATAATGGTGACAGAGTGAAGAATTTTTAATCACAGAGGTATGTAATGACATGAATCTACATATCATGGATGAGTAAAAATAATAGAAGAAATCTTTCTAGCTGAACAGATACTCTGCATGTACTGTATATGTCAGTGAACTGCATCATCCTCATCTCATGATGTTAAATTTAAACCAGCTCCCATATCCCAGAGCTGGTGGGATTTAAAGCGCCCACTCTAAAATATGACTCAGAGATTTTTAAAAAACCACAATCATACTGTATGTTGCAATACATGACAGAGTTTGACCTTTAGGACCTTTGAAGACATCCCTGTCTAATCTGGCTATCTACCACTGAACTTCATATTTTTTCCATCCGAAAGAGTTTGAACTATTTCTGTTGGAGCTGAAAGATTAGTTCCTGTTATTTTGAAGTTGAGCCTTGATTGCTGTACTTATTGTAGTTCTGTTCATCACAACAGCTGATTGTGCTCAAGACTTTCCGGTTTCCAATGATTGTTGCTGTCTAAACCAAATCAAAACGGCTAACTGACTGTACAACTTTTAATTCTGAAAAGCTATTGTTATTGTTGTTTGTGTTTGTGATATATTTTCACTTGTTTCGAGTATTTTCTTGACAAAAGAGGCACCATAGGCTAATGCAGATCACTTAAGAAAATAGTATTTGTTTTCAATACAAATCAAATTAATTGACCTTGCAAGATGGATCTTCCTTGCAGGGAACCTATCAGTCACTGCATGACACAACCATCTTCTGGGTTTGTCTGGACTTGTTGCTGGTTGATAACACTAAGGTTAGGAATATTATACCACATCATTGTAGTATTAGACATTATTTTTCATTGTTGCCAATGCCTAACCCATGTCTAAGACCTCGTTATGTTTAATGGTGTGAGTTATTGCCTGTCCTGAGCATTGTAACTCACGGGACACAGAGCATAGAACATTTATAGACCCGCTGTACAGGCCGACGTCCTACAGTAAGTAGGGGATAAAAGAATAGCAGTATTCCTCATTGTGGTGCTGCTCTGTGATACCTGCATTTTAAAGTTCTCACCTCAGGAGAAGCTGATTTAAATAATAAATGTCCTTAACTGCATTTTTTGGGAATCAGTCTTAGCTTTTCAAACATGCAGCGTCAATAGCAAGTAGTCTGGATGACCCACTGAAGTGGAGTGGACGGTTGGTATTAGGGGTCAACCCATTATCCCTACTAATGTAGTGTGAGATTGGTTGCTAATTGATATTGCATGCTAATTGATATTAGCACTGGGCACATTACCAGCCTTTGGCTTTACATACCGTCCACACAAATACAATAAAAAGAAGATGTGGGCTAAAACTAATTTAGTTTAATCTTCCTTTCCCTCCATGGTTATGTCTTAGTAATTTACATTCGATGTTCTGAAGCTCCAGAGCAGCACATTTAACCACAAAATCCTTACCTGCAGAGACAGGAGGGAAGAGGAGGGGATGCAGGGGAAAGCGCAAAACTACAATCAGCTGATCGGCGATAACAACAGATTCCTCTCAAGGAAAGAGGACTGTGAGCATAATTATTCCAAATTATACCCACATGAAGTATTAAGGGAAAATTGTTTTAAGTGAAAATCAGCATTGCTCAGTTGGTTCACATCTGAAGGTACGTCCGCTCAGTTAAGGGTGAATTGAAAAGATGTTTTAGCTATGGGAAGCGTGATTACGGGATGGAGGCATTTAAAGCTAACAGCCATTATAACTTTTTTCACCAGTTTTACACCAGAGACCGACTTCTGTGAAGGCAAATCTTCCTACAGCTATAGGAGACAGGAAGTTTCTGTGTCCAGCTCTATGTAGGACACTGTATACACAGTGTCCGCACAGAGAGATAGCAGAAAAGTACACCAGCAGTTTTTGGCTTTTGCATATATTTGTATGGTCTCACTATTAGCTTGTCAGTCACTAACGTGTATGACAGGAGCAAATAACACTTGATTGAGAGATAAAGTCATATGACACTCATAGATAATCCTTTTTCACAGAAGGAATTATGACATGTCACAGTAAGAAAAGCAAAGTTGGAAATCATAAGATTAATGTTGGCTGAATTCAATTTAGCTGCCACAGTTTTTAGGGGTCCTGGTATGGTGCATGCTGGTTCACTCTCACACTGTCATAGCTTACGCTGCATCGACACAATGTTGGCAGAATGGGAATAACAGGAAAAACATCCCTGATTTTGACCCGAAAGTGTTGCATTATGCATTATTCGAAAATGGCTGGCCCTCGTGCTGATCTTGAAGTCACCCCAGATAAACAGCCTAAATTAGCTTCTTTTATTGTGTTATATATTTGTAGCAGTTCATTAACCAAGTGAACTCAAACACAAGCAAAGTGTATAGGTCCTTTAAAATGAGCTGAATGGATTGTGTTAGTGTTAATATTGCATTCTATTTTGATTTAACTGCCAGTGGTGCTGCATTTGCAGCCATATTCTGCCAACAGTTTGTTGACATGTCATTTTCATCAAGTGGGAGATACTGTCGCTGTCAGAAATTGGGGATATCTCTGACTTGGAATTACGTGTCGGAGGCTGATGTGAGTTGTTTTTTTCCCATTTGACTGCTTATGGTTTATAAGATACGACATGAACTCGGCCTTACTGAGCAATCCTTAACATTATCAGTAACACCTGTGCTTTACCCACTATGACAAGTCACAGTGTCTGCTCTGAAAAAGGCCTTTTAAAGTCACCAACCTTTAGATCATCAGTCAATCAAACATTTTTAGCATAAAATGTGCAGTGTTGCCAAAGTTACTTGAACAATGTACAGTAATTGCCAACACACAACTATGTGTTACGGCCCAACGCTGAACATGCACTGTTCAAACCATATAGAGAAAATGATTCATCTTCAATGAGTGACTCACTTCCTATTCATGTTTTGTCAGTTTCACCTTGTAGGTTATCAACGTCAGAACTCCTGTGAGTTTAACTTGAAAGTTAAAAGAACATCTTAATTATGCTCACTGGTGTACTTCCCAGCATGCAGTGCATTTGAATTAATTTTACAGAATCTTTTTCTTCTTATCATTTGGGCAAAGTCACAGGATGGAGACTTTTTCTGTATATTTGCTAAGTAAAGCATAGACCTATTTCTTTTTTTAATTTTTTCTATTTAAAATCATAGTAACTATGATAAAAATTAGTATACACTTCAATCCTTGCTACTTTGTGACATGGACAGCTGACATGAAAACCTTTATTACATGTCCCTTTAACTTTTGTGTGCCTTTGTACGTGTGTCCTAGATTGTTGTCAGTATGAAGTTAGTGTTTCATTTTTGGTCCTACGTGTCAACAGAGAGGAAATGGTTATAAAATTTTTATAAAGTTAAGTTAAAATGGTACTTTGTTAGCAGTATGTGTTGAGAGTAAATTAGTTTGTTTACGGAAGAAACCCTGCAGTGATTCCCACATTAGTTTGGCTCATTTGGTTAAACAGGTAACCAACATACAGTTAGGTCCAGAAGTTTTTGAACAGTGACAAAATTTACGTAATTTTGCCTCTGTACACCACCACAATGGATTTGAAATAAAGCTATTAAGAAGTGATTGAAATGTAGACATAAGAACAATCAGAAAACTATTGTAGTCAGTTGTGGATTGAAACAATTGGACCTTGGTGGGAGTAAATTTGTTGTGGGCATTGTTCACATTCAAATTAAAGCTATTCCACCAAAGCGGTTCCACTTCTATAATGTTTATTCTTTGAACAATGACCATGTTTTCAAAATATGAATATCCAAAGAACCATTTTTTACATATGGCTGCTTTCTAAAAGCAGGAAAATTCTATGTTTGTGATATTGTGGACACAAGGGCTCCACTGGAAACAGGTTAGAGGCTTTAAACAGTTAAGTGCTAACCAAGCTATCAAAAGCAGCAATTTGGAGTTTGTAACAAAGGTGAATGGTTGTGAAAAGTTATTACCTCAATAATCTATTTCATCCAAATTTGCCATTTCATAACTACTGCTTGGTTCATCTTCTAGGATGATGACTTATCTGTGTATCGTTTTCATAACAACACTGCCCTGTTTACCGTAGGTTGTGAGCAGCCAGCCAGGATCTCAGGAATACTGAGATCATAAGTGCCCCCAGTGCACCCCTTAAGTCCATCTGAAAAATTGTGACCAGACAACAAAAGTCGATAAATACATTTTTTCTTGTTGTTTGGATTTTTCAAATTTGATTAGTCATTTTATATATTTTTAGCCACGCTAGCAGCATAGCTCCCTGGATTGCATCATCAGTATAACAGCTGTTGCTGTTGCTGAAGTATCTCAACATATATAGGATGACTTGCCATGAAATTTGTTACAGATCATGTTCCCCAGAGGATGAATCCCACCTACCATAGTGATCCCCTGACTTTTCCTGTAGCACTCCCAGTATTTCAAAAATTTTAATTTATTCTGTGAAATATTCCAGCATGTCCTGGATGCATTGACACAAAATTACATTGGTACAGACATTCATGGTTTCCTGGCAATGAATCCTAATGACTTTGGAAATCAAGTCAAAATTTCAAGTAGTCCCATACTTTGGTTTATGACCAAATACCTTCAAAACTGATGACATCGTGTTGTTTCAGTGTCAGCTCTACTGCGTGATTTGTGCATATTAGCAAATGTTAGTATGATAAATCACTCTTCAAGCTGCCAGGAAAAAAATTAATTGGAGAAATACAGAATCTTTTATTTAGTTATTGGCTTTAAAAAAAAAAATTGAAATCAAATATAAACATTATGATTCTAAAAAAACTGGAATAGATGGCATGTTTGTTATGTGGTGTGTTATTCTGAACATGCAGACGGGTAACAAATTAAAGAGATAAACTAAACTAAAGTGTCTTAGAAAGGTGTTGGACCACCACGTTTTGCCGCAACAGCTTCAGTGCTGTTGATTCTACAACTCTCCTGAACTCTACTGGAGGGATGGACACCATTCTTCCAAAAGATATTCCCTCATTTGGTGTTTTGATGATGGTGGTTGAGAGCGCTGTCTAACACGTCAGTCCAAAATCTCAACTAAGTGTTCAAATGGGTCGAGATCTGGTGTATGCAAAGGCCACAGCATATGATTCACATCATTTTCATACTCATCAAACTGTTCAGTGACCCCTCTTTCCCCTAGATCTAAATGCAGACGTCCTTTAGTTGCTGTTCCTATTAAAACACAGGCCAGTGGAGCAGTCTTTGTGACTGAAGCTCCTGTCATCTGTGCCCCAACAATGAACCCTCTTTCAAAGTTACTTAGATCTATTCCTCTTGCCATCGTGCTATAAAATCAGCTCCTGCTCAGCATTTTTATTCATGCCGCAGAGCATGATGGGATGTTAAGGGCTTAATGGTACCATGCAGTGCACCTGCGTGGAAGCATCTGCATTCATTATCTTTCTCCACTCATCTATTCAGGTTTTTCCTTTAAATTGTCTCCCGTCTGTAGCTAACGTGTTCTATGTGGAGAACGAGCCCTGTAGCCTGGCTGTTTGCAAAGACTGTTAGACATGAGATGCCATACATGACATTCCATTACCTTGGATTCCATGGATACCACACCTGATTAGACATGAAGTCATGCATGTGCCCTCTGTATTGTGACAGCAAGACTTGCCGGGTGACATCTCTCCAAGAACCTGTACTACTCAGAAAACAGCAACAAGAAAACCAACACAACAGTTCGGTTTATCAGCCTGCAAACATGTAATCACCTTTTAACCTGTTTAATTCTCTAAATCAACCAGTGATGCATGGAGATGTTGCCTTTTCTGTCTTTCCCGTTGATCTCCAACTTCATTTCATGACCAAACATTTGACATCAGAGGTGTAATCGGCTTTTTTCCCTCTGTTTTTATTCAGTTTTAAAATCCTTTATTCGCTTTTCACATTCACTGGCTCAATTCCCTGTTCCCTCTGCTCAGAATGCATGAAGCAGACAGCACGGGGAGCCCAGAGATCCAAAACCCCCTTACAGGAGAGAAGTGGATGGCTTTAATGATTTAAATCTTGTCAATGAGCACCTTCTCTGATTTGAAATGAGAAATTTGAAGGCTTGTTGGAATTAGCCCAGAACAGGGCCACGCTCATCACATCAGCATTCCCCTCAATCAATGGTCATTGACTGCAGCAAGTAGGTGCTTAATTATTTTTAATTAGAGATAATCAGACATCTTGTCCATTCTAGCTACAAGAGGGCAAAATGCAGGTCTCCTAGGATCAAAGTTCTCAAATTGACATTCTCACTCCAATTTCTTTTATTTGACAATATTGTTAATCCGACATTTTACCCTGTACAGGGAGATACAGTGAGTCGATATTGATAAACTATACGCGATTACTCCTTGAAAGGAAGAAGTGGCAGACGTACTCACAGAATCATGTTGGTTGACAAAAACAATGACAAAAGCTAAAAAAAAAAAAAAATAACAGAGTGAAGTGAAGTGCAGGAGAATGCTCGGTTGAGTCCGTACTGGGTGTGGCAGTGAAGTCTCGGTGGTACCTCTTAGTAATGAGGCCCTGTGAAGCAGCGGCTCACACCCCTCACTGGGCCCTCATACATCATTAATGTTCCCACATCATAGTCCTGATAATTACCAGGGACGTGAATGTCACCTCAGTTGTGGCTCCTCAACAGAGGATGACAGCACAAGGTCTGTGGTCTGCCAGACGTGCCATGAGTGCATCTAGTCTCACATGCATGCACATACACTCAGAGTCTCTGGGAAACATACCGATTTTACCCAACTTGAACCATATGTGTCCTCTTGTTATACCCACAACGCTTGGGATGCCGGACTCCTTTGGCTTTGTTCCAGCAGACAGCTCAACTTTTCTTCATGGACACTGAGAAGTATCTATGTGTTAAAATAGAGGATTTGGGGAAATAACAGATAATGGCAAAGGGATAGTTTTGATTGTGGTGAATGAAATTTAATAGTGCTACTCAAGCCTAGTATTGCTACGAATTATGTCGATACTGGATAATTCTACACCTTATGATTTACATTCAGTGCCAACACAGGCAGTAGTGTGACTTATATGTAAGAAGGCGAAAAGAAAGGGTGCAAAGGTCAGGATGCTCACAGGGTGTGTAGCACATATGACATCCATGCAGGAGACTGAAGGTTACTTTTTTAGTATCCATAACCATGATCTTAACCATCACATTGCCTTAATCAAGTGTTTTAGCTGTCTAACCCTAATCATATCTTAACCATAAATTATTTTATATAACCACGAACTTTCCTATAGTTGCCTTTTCAAATATCGTAGAAAGCTCGGACTTAAATGTTGGCACTGGATATAAAACATTTTGTCATTGAATGTAATCTAGAATTTATGCAGAATTGTCCAATAACATCATTTTTCTTTTTCTTTTGATTTTTTAAATAAATAAATATTCCATCCTGTGAAAACCAGAAACAAAATTCTATTCACCTGCATTGTATTGAGGTGGTAGAAGTAATCTCAAAAACCGATGCTATCTGCATGACCAGACACAAATTTGGGTGAGTGGGAAATTGTGTTCCTCTTAAGAATTGGTAAAATGGCATTTCAGGTTCCTACATTTTTAAATCATATTGCAAAGCTATGATTAAAACATTTCAGAAAGCTGATTATTGCAGAGTTGCACTGATTGAAACACTTTTTTGGGGGAGAAATTATGTACTATATAATACACGTGAGCATTATACACAAAAACAGGTATTTGTGTTTAGCAAAACAACACATGAATGAAGACAAGAATTCTGGGCAAAACATAAGTCTGCTTATTAAATGGCCAATTCACATTGAAACATTTAAAATACCCAACATGTTTTGTCGTCAGGGAGTGAGACTTACAATTCTCAATGTCAAATTACCCGTGTGACTGAACAGATGTTTGTACCTACTTCAATTCTTCGCTTTTCCTTCTCTGCCTCTCTTTCTCCATCTCTTTCTCTTCCTCGGATACAGATACACATGTGGATTCACGCTGGGGCTTAGAGCAAACCCTCGTTTGGCCAATTACTCTGACCTTCCAAAGTGCAGACCATCCAAAACCCTCTTACAGTGAAGGTAGTATCCCCTCCTTCCTTGCCCTCTGGAGAGATTTTCAGCATGCTCCTCCAACCTCACTGATAGGACAGTTTAGCTTTAAATGAGCCTGTTTTGCCTCAACACATTTCTTCCCGCATATCTTCCAGAGCTGCAGGTTTTATTGATTGCTGTTCTCCCAGGAGTGTTGGTGCCTGGACTGTGGCACTCAGCAGCAGCTGGTTGGGCTGCTGATGGTTGTTAGCCCCACTGGCTACTCTGTTCTGGGGTTTGAGTCGTGCCAGGCTCAGCAGTTACCCTGCTCCCCTGCAGCCCTGTCTGAGGACGCTTGTTAGGAAGCTGCCTAAAATAGAGGAGAAATATCTCCAGTCTCACTGCACCACTTCCAGCTCAACACGCCTGGCTGATTTAGCTGGCTGGCACGGGGTAACCTGGTACCTAGATCACAGGCTTTACGTAGCTGTGTGTGTGCCTGGGTGTGTGTGTGTGTTTCTGAGTATGAAATTGGGGCTTGCTCAGTCTCGTCTTAAAACAAGGCTTGGTTCTGTTGTTTACCTACACGTGTTGATTTGAGGCAGCCTGGTGGGATTTCCCCCAGGAAGGGCGACCGTGGAGGAGCTGAGGGGGAAGTCAGTGCACACGCTCTGCCTCTCTGACTCCCCGCCACAACAAATCCTGGCTGGTTAAAAGGTCTGTGCTCATGCATTTGCTATGGGTTTTTTTAGCTGGATAATAGCGAGCTCAGTTTTTTAATTTTATTTTTATTTATACTTTATTTTATTTTGGGCAAGAAATTTGAATCCAGCACCTCTCGTTAGGCTAGTGTGTGCCTGATTTGTTCCATTTAATTCCTGATAACGATGTATTTCATTCTTGTTTTAAAAGCAGTTTTTCAGTCATGTGACAGGGATCTAAAACAGACTACATTCTGAGACTCCTTTAAATCAGTAAACTAATCGAATTAGTAAATTCAATTGTATCATGAGTCCCTTCCAGTTGTTTGCCTCATTAAACTACAGCTATCGTTACATTGGCCAGTACAATACTGATTTCCCAGTGCAGTAGTCATACCGAAGTTTCCTAGTACCACAGTCGGTCTCCACAAATACGTATCTAGAAGCCGCTGGGAGGTAATGCTCTTGGCAAGACTGAGGCCAGGTGGTGCGCATCGGTACACACAAACAGCCAGCCAATCGATGTTCATATAACCACCTGGATACACATACTGACATACCAGCTATCAGACTGCGAGCAGTCAATATATTTTAAATTCAGATCACTCAGTTAAGTGTCAAATACTTCATGTTATGTCTGCATTTCATCCTGATTTATTGCTCTCCCGAGAGAATCATTTTCTACAAAGCATGGCTAATTTATATTGTGTGGCTTCTTGAAAAAATAAGTGTTGTTATTGTTTATGTTTATTTTCGGTACGTTGTTTGCAAAACTGAACCTGTCTGGATGCACATCTGCCTTTTCAAAGATCAGCTTCCACATCATTTGTCACCCCAACTATGTGCTGGCAGTGATCACGTAAATATCATGTGAGATGTGAGTGATCCAAAAGAAAGATAACTATGTATATGAGAGATGAAATGCGAAATAATAGCACTCGTTCATTTGATAATTTATGCTTTTTTATTTGCGTCCATGAGTTGGATGTAAGTTGAACATGAAAAAAAAATCTCTGCTTTATTCTTTAATGTAGGAACAGACACGCAATTCATAATTTCTTGTTGATATAAAGCCTGTGCCAACATTGAATTCAATAGCACATATTCCAATTATGAACTCATATATTCAGGATCTGATTAGGTGAAAGATGCTGTCTTTATGCCTTCTTATATCCCTCGAATGCATACAATACTTAAATATTTCCATGGAAACTGAACTTGCTGTAATAGAGAAAATAGCAGATGTGTTAAAGTGCACTGACAGTATCAGGATATCACAGTTGTCAGATGGGGTTTGTTATACTAAAGAGGATTTTATTGTATATGGCGTATGACATTTAATGATATTTATATGTGCAGCAATAAAAACTGTAAACACATCATCTCCCAGATAAATTTATACTATTTATGTGTCTCCTAATAAGCGTTGGCATGATTTCAATGTAACAAGGACTCCAAGTACGCCCCGCACAAGCTAGATTCTTACAGTATCTGTAATTACTGTATAAGATTGACGGTGTAAGATTTTGGCACCTAAACCAAAGATATATTCACACCGTCACACATTTTCTTCATCATGTTGGAGCAACAGTAATGACTGTTGAAGTCTGCGTTTGATGACCTTAATATCGATATGTGTGAAAATCTTACACTTGAAATCTTTAATATAGCAGCTAATAATTCATCATGAGAATAAATCACACAGGATGAGCCAGAACACTCTGTAACGAAAAGAAAAGCATCTGTAGTTTTTACTCAGATTCCGGGGTGTTAAAGAAAGTAACACTGGAGATTTGATGTAGGATTATCAATTTTCTTGGCTTCAGTTTTAGGGGTACTTTCTACAGATTCAATTGTTTTCAGCCCTTTTCTGTTACACGAGTGTGATGTCTAGACATATTTACATATTTTTCAGCTTTGAGTAGCTACTTCGTTTGCATAGCGTTTTGACAAAATTGTAAAATAGCTTACATCGACAATTAAAATGCTCAACTAAAAATCTAGCGTTTTTAGTATGCATGTCTTTTTTTTACTGCTTAAATTTGTTACTTTTCTCATGTGAACGCATAACACAAGCTAAACCAGCTTAAAAATTAGTATGTACAGTAGCGGACACAGCCGAAATCTGTATTCCTTGTGGCGTATCCATGAATGCTTTACTTGCAGTGCGACCTTTCTAATTTGAACAGACTTTATTGACACTGTCAGCCAGAAAGGTGGCGAGCTGATAACCAGAGGGATGAGGCTAAATAATGCTGCACAGCTGAAACTTTCAAACATATAAAAGTGAACTGTTACTGTGCATGTCATCTGTAAAAAGAGTCACAGCTACGTATCTGGATACTGGGCCTAGGATTATTGGACATCCAGACGTGATGACCCTGTTATGAAGTCTTCATGACTGTGGGTTGAACTCAGTCATTAGCTGTTATGCCATGAGCACTTAGAGAAAAGCCTGCTCCAAACCCTTGATATCCATTTCCACCTTAAACTGGTCACGAAACAGTGATCAAACAATCACTGCTGACTATAAATCACACCGCTTCCCAGGGGCCTAACTATAATGTGTTGGAATGTAATATTCACAGACAGCTCAGCGACTAATTTGATATACAGGGCATCATCTAATGTACAGCACATCATCCTCACTCTAACACTTCCAGACAGAAAGCCGATACATCAGCCACAGTTTTGTGTATAGTGTGACGCTTCAGTTTTATTTTGCCAAATGTAACGGTGGTTGTCACATAGCCTACATGCCAATTAAGCTAAACACACAGCAACCAAAAACGGGTTAGGAATTATTTAGAATATATTATCAATATTCCTACAGCATAGTATTTATGGTATTACAGTTACAGTTTGTTCCCATGTCACATTAAATAATTTTACAATCTATGCTGTAACTGTGAGGCTGATTGGCGCACTTTGGTTAATGCATTTCTAATTCTGTGCCATCACAAAAAATTCATTATTTCAAAGTAACTGAACAAGTGCTGTGATGATGAAATTCTGCAATTTTTTTTCCCTTAATTTATTGGTCTGCTTCTTGGCTTGTGGGTGAAAATATGATCTGCTGCCAAAGTTTATGGCTCATAGATATGCTTGAGAAATGGTAGCTGAATTTATTCTATAATGCTGTCACGGCAAAATGTATTTCCATGTCTGCTCCTGTTGTTATTAACTGGAAGAAAATCATTGTTTTAAAAATGTATAATATTTATTATTAGTTTTGAATATTGGCTGTCAACATCTATTTGAACGATGTCAGTGATAAACGGTTGCATATCCAGTTTCAGCTGCCTCAAGTGCTATTTTTCCAAGTAACAAGAAACTTTTCTTGTTCTAACAATATTCCATTTATCTCGTTATAACGTGAAATGTTTCACGTTATAACGAGATAAGTTGGTCTCGGGCAGAGGTGGACTTCCTGTGACATGTACTGAGGCTGTGAACCCGCACAGTATCATCCACCGCGCTCAATAACAGCAGACTCTCCCCATGTCTCAACCCAAGGATGAAATAGAACTTAATCAAATTGTGAGCCATATTCCTCAATTTATCAGTTCCACGCACACTGTTTCCTCATTCCTAGACGAGTTATAACAAGACAGACAAACTTATCGCGTTATAACGTTAAATGTTTCACAGTATAACAAGAAACATTTCTTGATATGATAAGTTTGTATGTCGTAATAACAGGAAAACATCTTGTCATAACAATAAACTTTTCACATTATAACATGGTACTGATCCATTTTTATTTTTCTGGCATGGCAGCAAGACACTTCTGTATGAAACACCATTTCAGGTAAGGAAACCTGTAAATTAGCAGGCAGCAGCATCTGGAGGTAGATTTTCCTGCACAGTCCTTCAGGTCATGTTAGCAACTGGAAGGAGAAGAAAAAAGATCCAGTGGAAGTCTGGCTCACCTTTACGCTTTGTCTTCTCAGTAAAAAAGAAAAGAAAATCTATTTGGTGCTTATAGGATGAGCTGTTTTCAAATTAATACCATCACATCTGTCATAATTCACTTTTCATGGGTCTGGCTCGAGCTGGTTTATAAACTGCAATGAAGCAGCAGCATGAAAGGCGACTGATACACCTCTCCATCAGCACTCCACCTGCTCCCAAAAAGCAGTGAAATTAATTAAATTCTGGATGAGTCAAAGGCTTAGGACATAAAGGGCTGCTGTTAGCATTTTTCTAGCCCATTGATTCCTTGTTACTACTGCACATTATGGCCCCCTGAACCCTCATAAATCAACTCATACCCTATTGTCCTTTTCAGAAGGCTCTCTTCACTGTGGGCTCTAACATGGCCGAGGTGACAATAATCTATTGTTTCAGTTTAAAGCTCGGTGCTGCACCTCAGACCCATGGCCACAGAGGCCAGCAGGATGTATGTGCTGCCTGCAGGGAGTTGGGGGAGTGTGTGTGGGGGGGGGGTTACTGAGCAGTGGCTGACACACAAAGGTTGAGCTCGGCGACATAGGGAATCTATCTTTGTCTTTGTGAGGGATATGCATAGTGTACCATAAACTTGGATCACACCGCAGAACTTGAGCTACTTAAAATACCTGCATGTCAGACATCTCAATGGATTATAACAAACAGTTATAATGAAAATTGTTAAATGAAAATTGATTCTCTACTCTGGGCTGTCTGGATATTGGAGTGTGGATCAAAATTCAAAACTGTTTAACAGAAACATTTAAATACATAATTTCTCTGTCTGTCTGGAAATTAAACTCATCTACCAAACACACAAAGCTGGTAATAAAAATATTGTAGTATAGTTTTTAAAAATTGAACAAAGCCTGGCAGTAGACCAGGTAAAACACTGCTTACTTTCAAGAAATATTAGGCTAGAAATACTTGTAATTTTAAAAAATCTGTTAATATGCAAAAGGTTTTTACTGCTAGTTTTCTGTTTTGTGCATTACATTGTATGAATTATGAATATCTTACATTGATATTTTATGCAAACACATCTAAAGGTGGTGTTTGGTTCATGCACAGGTATTGTGAGGGAATCCATCTAGACAAATCACAGCAAATGCATTTTAATCATTTAAACCTTCATACTCAGTGTGTGAAGGTTTAAATGATTGTTGTGTGTGTATGAAGGACTATTGATTGCCTAATTGGGAAAGTTTAGTGTAGTTTAGTACCCATGAAGGGCATCAGTTTTAAAGACTGAGACTAGAGAGGTGGACATGGCAGAAAAACCAAGAAATAAAAAACAAAAGTCTTTTCTCTGAACGGAACTGTTCACAGCTGGGTAACACTCAGACCCCAGATCGATTCCAACTGGTCGGTGGACTGACATTAAGTAGACCAGTGAAGCAGCTAGTTAGACATCGGAGCTTAGGCTGAGATCATTATACAACTAGCTGACTGCACCAGCCACACACTTTTGTTTTCTTGATGCTCATGAAGACATGCAGCATTTTTTTTTTTTTTTTAATACATAAACTTCTGAGGTAAATTTTTGTAGCTAGCACTTTGCCTTCATCGAACTTAAAAAAAAAAAAAAAACAGAGAAAAGGGCAGAGTCAAATGGATTTATAAGGCACTTTGAACACAACGGGTTGATCAAAACAACCTTGTCAGACGAGTATGTTGTGTGGTTTCAGGCAGGCAGGAGTGCTGCACAGGAATTTCAGCCCACCGACCCAAAGCATTGTGCTCTCGAAGCAGTTGGAAGCCTTTCTGGCCTGATTTTCAAGCTGATTCTTCATCTGTTCGCCAGATTTGAACATAATAACAGTCTTTGATCAATCAATCAGTACAGCTATAATTGCCTTTGAAGCTATAATTTCATCCCTCTGTACCTGAACCTTCTGTTCTTTTGCAACTTTTTCGTTTTAAATCAGGTAGTCTTCCCGCCTACCTGTCCATTCACTCATTTTCTGTTTTTTATGTAATGATTTAAAATGCTCAGCCGGTGACGGCGATGACAGACTACCTCGGTGGCATTCAGCAGCTTTGAAAAAATAAGAACCTTTTACCTGGAAACGAGCACTTAATTTAACGAGCTCCTGTTCAAAACGCACCATTCACTATTCAAAGTTCACCTATAAGAGCACTGGCTGTTCCATTTTACTTCCCTCCAATCCCTCATCTATGCTGTGCAGCTCGATCGCTTGACGACAGTAATATCTAGTCAGGTCTTTGACTTGCAAAGGTGTGACAGCCTGGAGAAGTTGGTCTGGGAAGGTGCCGCTGAGCACCGAGAGGTCAGTCCGGGCCAACAGTAGCCTGACAGCAGCCTGTGGGCACAGCCGTAGGCACTCCTCTAAAGGTCACCCTGGTCTGACCACGCACCCATCAAACTCCATCACTGAACACTGTGCCCGTAAAGTGACGCGGGATGTTGCCCTTTTTTCGCTTTAAAGCAACCTCTACAGTTATTACCGTCCACGTGAAATTCTCCATTTGTCCCATGTTTTTCATCAAAACTTGCTGGGGACTTTGCTGCTGTATTTGCTGGACAAACTGAAAAGCTTTTTTCAGCAATCACTCTTGCAGTTGTGTTCAACATTTAACAATCATACAGGGAGAAATCCATAAGAGAAGAGTAAGAGATACCAATTTTACCTCTATCAGTTGCCACACAGGTCAGAATACATCGCGGCTACCACTTTCCATCTTTTTTCTCTTTTTTTTTTTAGCTATTCGCACAACAGGAACCCAACATCTTAGTTTTATGCAGCTTTATTCTCCTTCCACACACTTTTCTTGAGTGGACAAAGTGCTTTCATACACTAAACTATACACTAAACCATTTCTGTTCCTCTCTCAAACGCACATACAGTATACAGCAAAGACTAACCTTGTGCACTGGGGGTTGCCAAAATGGATTCTGGGAAATATACTGAGGTTTGAAGTACATGTAGATAATGCAGATGGTGTGTAGAGGGAAAAAGGTCAACAGAAGAGTAAATTACAAAACTATATAACTACTGGAAGATTAATAATTTGCAATGCTGTAACAGGAGCACAAGGTCCTCTACAGATGAGCTTGTCACCTACAGGACACAGCTCTAACTATGACATACTATAGAGTAATGCCTGCATGACATTTCTAATGGACCACAAGGTATGTAGACCTTCTGAGGAAACGATGCTTCACTCTGTGCCTGTATGGTTGATTTAATGCTGATGGTGCACAATAAAGCAAATAGTCATAAATTACTTTCTTCAACAACAATGAAGGCCTGTCGTAGCAGCAGTACATCCCGCAGATCAGACTGTCACGCGTGTCTCAAGATCGTTGTCTCAACCCAAGTCAACAGACAGCAAAATTAGCACTTAAATACCAGAAGTAATTCAACAAGCTAAGACACTGTTTGATGTCATTTTTTTCAGCATTTCATTTTTTCAGAAATATGAAAGTTTTTTGATATCCCAGATACCATACTGATGTCAGCAGCCATAGACATGCCGATACGGGGTTTAAAAATGTCCAGTTCTGCATAGACAAGATGGCGCTGGAATGGCTATCTATTTATCTTAAGTGTCAAAGACATGCAGAAATCATCCTGTGGGGACCATGAATATCCATACAGAATTTCTGGAATATTTTTTACTCTGCACCAAAATATTGCACAAATAAATGGGCAAGTGAACCAACGAACTGACATCACAACCCCTCAGCCCTGGCTCAGAAGTGTCAATGTCAGACATCCTATTAACATGCTTGTTTCACTGCAGGGCAGTGAAAGTCTACTCCTGCTCTAATACCGTAATATGTGATGCTCTATGGAGCTCCAATTAAGAGCACTGGCTCCATTGTTGTATAATCACTCACAGCTGAACTTTACACCAAGAAAATGATGCTCCCATTGATAAAAGCAGTGGGTTTATTATTTTTAATTTTGATTTCTGATTATGAGAGCGGCCTTCTGGCAAAGGGTTATTAGTGCCATTACTCCTGCTTGAGCTTCATTAGTGTGTTAAAAAGGGCAAACAAACTTCCTTTTAGCACAAAAAATCAGTGTTTCATTTGTTGCAAGTAAAAAAATTTTAAAAAAAGAAGAGAAATTAAACTTCATACAACTTAAAATCTAATAAGTTATTTTGGTCTTATCCTTTCTAGCCCTTACATATCACATTTTATATTAAAAAGTGTGATGAATGTGGGTGTATTTTTAATCTCTGTACAATATATTAATCATTGTGGATAAAATGCATATTCGATTTGGAATAACATACCACAGTGAGAGTTCCTATTTTAGTAATACCCTCTTCCCATTTCCTTGATATTGATTTCACAGTGATTTCTATCATAAGGGAGGTAATGTACTTTTCCATTAGCATTATTAAAAAAAAAAAAGAAAAAGATTTTCCTAAGCTTACATGTCCAAATGATTTTGTGTGCTCCCTGCTGTTGTACCCATCCTGCAGACATTCCATGTAAAAGCAATTTCTATTTCAAGCATCCTAGGAGTAAAGCTAATTTAAGCAGCTGGAGAGAAAAAACCAGCATGAAGAAAGGACATAAGGTTAAACAGATGATGTGCTTGCAATACCAAGCTGTCATCCGTTGCGCTAGTCTGTTGTTTTGTTTGTTTGTTCTAAGTTTTCTAATGGGCCTTTTCATTCCCAGGCAATTTCCGCGCTCGGTGGTGCTGTCGCTGCTGGTCACTGTTTGGGGAGAGGCTAAGTTCGCTGTGGCCAAGGGCACGTCCGCCCGCCTGTGTCTCCACTGTCAGCACTAATGCATTCAGGGCAGAGCTACATGCTTTTTCAGGTGTGTCGCAGGCCGCAGCATCAGCAGATTGTTATCAAATCCAATCTGGTATTAAAAGACGATCTTGACATTTGACTCCGTCAAAAGAAAACAGGGAAAGTTAGTGTGTATAATGTGATTGTAGACAAGTCCTCGATGAGCTTCCTGCCTCTGGTCACCTAAAACTAAATTTAGCTTTTTTGAATGGAGCCAATAATGATCCTTTGATCTGCTTCACAACGCAGTGAGCATGCTCCGTGTGAACCGTTGATGTGTGATTTCCACTGTTTGTAGAATGTGAATAAAATAGAACAAAACACATACTAACACTCCATTTCGTATTGAGCAATTTAAATGATTCAGTCAATGATGCATCTTCAAGGGAGGCGTCACTCCCGATTTGGCAACCTACCTTCATACATATTCCCGCCACCACATCGACTTCTCACTTAAAAAGCACTTTGAGAAGACTCAGTCATGCAGGTATATGTGAAACTGGCCTTAAATCCCAGTCACTGCTCAGCGAGGAAGCGTTAACCATTCATCTACGCTTTCACTCATGTATTCATTCAGAGGCACAGTGTCACCTTAAAGGGAGAAACCGAATTCAGAAGAAAATCAATATGATAAACTGCTACTTGTTTTGTCCCCAAATTGTTTCAGTTTGGAAATCAATACACGAGCCAGAGCCATTCATCACCGTTTGAGAGAAGTGGGTGCCCCGCGAGAAAATATTAGGGCCTCCATGTGGAGCAGAAAAAAAGAAAATGCAATGGGTGTTGAATGTTTGTGTGAGGTAGGGGAAAAGGGAGATAAGCTGATGGTAGGCAGGGAGAGAAATAAGGAATAAAAACAAAGAGAATAAATACAGGGCGCCGAGACAGAGACGGAAGAAAACAGAGTGGGAAGAGGAGAATTGTTAGTTGTTTCTGTCTCTCCATCCTCCCCCTCTCTTTCACTGCGAAGGATGGATGATGTGCAGGGGTTTATCAGACTCTGACAGACACAATAAAAAATAACCTTCCCAGTGTGGGGCCTGCTCAAATTAATACAGTGCAGCAGGCGATGTCTGAGCCAGGTCATTAGGGGCCACTGACAGCGTCATTAAGATAATGGGCAGATTATAGCAGTTACATGTGACAAACTGCAGACGTGGACTCTGCCATGTTCCTCACTTGACCTTTGGTGAGCGTCACCGTGACTCTGTAAATCAAGATGGAAGGTGAGTGATGAGAGAATACTTTTAACAACGGTGCACCAATGTCTGTTATTGTCACTGTTGTATTGTTTTTATGGTGTAATGCTGTTTTCTCTCTAGAGATGGGGAGGATAACTTGATGTCTTTGTGTTTAACAAATGTTGTGAATCAAGCATCAGGTTGGCATTTAAACCCTGTAAAGATTCTTATGGCTCCATCTGAAACATACAAATGGCATATATCTTTGAATCTATAACAGGTTGTGGATACCATAAAATCTGATTTCTCTGCCTCGCTGATTCTCTTTACAAAAGCAAAGTTAAATCTCAGATGGTTAAGAAACTGTTATTTGAATTTAAATCAACTGATAGTAAATGACTACAACTGCTGTGCTTTGAAACAAAAGTATGACCTTTTGTTTTGGTGTTAATTAGAGCAACTTCTGACAACTAAGGCCCAGTTTTATTGAATAGACTGCAAAAATATTTGGCAGTTGTTTTTGATTATCATCTACTTTTAAGTTCGCGGGATGTCAATATCCATCCATTTTGCATATGTAAAAAACAAAAACCAACGTATATTCTTCTGCAGGATGAAACTGTTTAAATTCAAGAAAGTGCATAAAACAAGACAAGTAAAATGCAGTCAAGACCAAATCGAAAAATGGTTTTTAAACCTCGGGGTATGGATTTACACACAATATAGAAAAAAATCACAAGCACTTTCTGTGTGCTTGAAATAAACAGATAAAATCGAGTGGAAAGTGAAGGTCTTGTTAAATCACCTCCATCCAAGTCATGACTGTGAGGGTGGTGGTGTAAAACTAATCCAGCCACAAGTCTGCCAGGCCAGGTGAAATCTGAACAATGCAAGTATTCGTTATTTAATGCACTGCAGCTTTTGTACAGAGAGTGAAACATTTGAAGAGACAGACAGGGGGGAGGGAAATTACTTTGCAGCCAACATTTTCTTTTTTCATGTACTAGTTGTAAAAACAGATGTGCAGTAGTACATCTGTAGTACATCTGCCATGAAATTAGCGTAGAGATTTGGTACTCAGTCAATTGCGTGGTGGTGCTACAGGAGAGATCAGAGGATCACCAAAGCAGGAGCAATTCATCCTCTGGGCACCATGAATGTCTGTACAAAAATTTGATGGCGATCTGTCCAGTAGTTTTTGAGATATTTTAGGTAAAAATTTGGATTCATGGCAAATAGTTTGATATCATTAATATTCCATTTTTCGGAGTTTTTAATTCATTTCGATTTCCGTGATATCAAGGCTGTAGTATTGTAGGTGCTGGGTTTGTGTGAAGCACTGACAATACATTACAAAATGCAAAGGGAAAACTATCTTATCTTTGTGCCCTAGTGTCACTGTGTCAGATTCTCTGTGATTCAGGCATCCAGCATTTTGTTCTGTGCATGTGTCACTGCCGCTTTGTCTGGCAGGTGAAACAGCAGCGATAAATAAAACACTGAGCTGGAGTGTTCACCCTGCTGTAAAGTACTGATCACGGAGTTCACTGCATCCCTTTGGAGTGAGAGCAAACATGATTTCTCATCAACCTCTCCTCAGTTTTTCTGTGCGATGAGTGCCAGAGAAAAAAAATCTATTTTGTATAGATGTGTTTTCAAAGATTCAAAAGCACATACAAGGTTTGGATGTCACCTATTCAACAAAATATCAGTCAAAAGAAGTCAGATATTTTATGACGACATGTTTTAGTAATCTAGTGCTGCTCTATGAAATATTAAAAGCAGAGGTATGTTGGTGTTGACTTTGATCACTATTGGCCTTGCCTGTCTTCTGCAGCTCTCCTCCTCTGTCAGGCTGGTTCAAAGCATACAGCAACACGTGTTTCAGACCAGTTTTCCCCGGAAATCACATTCGCCTTGTTTTGCCTATCTACAACAATGACGAGTCCTTAAAATTCAGGTTGCAGTGTGGACTTCATTAATTTATTTATTAGCCTGCCTCATGCTGTGTGTCACTCTGAAGAGGAACCACCAGGGCACTCATGGTGAAACTGAAACACAAGCTATGATTTGCAACACCAAATAATGGACTAACAGAGAAGAGGGATTCCACACAGGCAAATTAAGCCATGCATTGTAAAGCAAGCTGTTCTCACAAAGCTGTTTTTTCAGACTGAGAGTCAGACAGGAGGATTTAAATGACACCAGCACTACAGAAATAACTCTTTGAACATAAAATAGTTTCCAGTTTTTATTTGTGAGAGAAAAGACTTTCAAACAGGTTTTAGTCTGCAACACTGACAAATGACTAAAGAGACAATCTGTTCTGAATTTTTATGTTTTGAAACCAGTAAAAATAGATTTACTCATTTTTGCACTGGGATTAAAGATAAACTCAACAGATGTACTGTCGTGCATTAGATGTATACATTTAAACAGTGTTCATGCTCATATTAGTGTAATGTGACAAATCCATTGTTTCCTGTGCAAAAGCACAACTGTGTTGTACAGGGCTGTAGCCTGGATTTAAGAAATGCTTGGAGTACTCGCGCAATGGAACCCCACCCATTCAAGAATGTATTTATATATTTATTTACAAAACAAAATGTACAGTACAAAGCGGACACAGCGATACAAAACAGAGTTATTAAATTAGTACAGATGTGGAGCTATGTGGGAGGAATATTTGTCATTAGTGTGTATGTATGTGTGAGCATGACCATGAGAATTTATGGGTATGTGGAGGGAAGATATTTTTACCAGCCAACAATCAACCAAGCAGTTTTGGAGTACCACTAAATACTAAATTCTTTTATTTCAAATGTAATTTATTTAGTTTTTAGCCACACCAGCAGCTTGGCTCTAGCGATGTCTGTCATTAGATCAGTTCGGCCCTGTGTCTCCGGAGATCCGATCACAAGTGGACACCTCTAAGTACAGGTGTGAATGCACCCAAGACGCATTCAGGACCCGTTGAAATCATCATACTCAGAGGTGGTTTGGGCTGCATATGCTCACATTCTTGTTGCAGTGTGTCCGTGAATGTGTCATGGGACTGTCTACTCAACTGATGTCCTCTTCATTAGTGGATGTACGTACTCATTCACAAACAAATACAAGTCGTACAAATCATGTAAGCCGGTTTTGTCCACGACATCTGAAAATTTTCAAAAAGCCCATAGAGATATTTGGGAATATGCCTGGCTTGCCCAGTGTGGAACTAGCAACATTTTTGGGTAGCAAATTCTTCTGCTAGCTGGTATTCAATCATTCATTATTGAATTTTTTTGCTTATGTTGATATTTTATATATACATACTGTATTTGTCTCAATGAAAAGGTGAAATGGATCTCTTGAGCAAGAGATGGGAGTTCCACTGTACATGCTGAGGCTTGGAAAACTGGTTTTAAAAACTATGCTTTTTACAAATGAAATTAGTTACAAAAGTTTTGAAATTAATTAATTCATCATTTTAAGAGTATTACACTTGAGCATTTTAATAGTATTTGTAACAGTGTTTGTTGCCCAATCAATGTATACTGTATGCGTAAATTGTGTGTTGGAAATTTATTTCTCTGACGTCTTTATTGTTGTGCACAGGTCTCTTGAAAAAGAAAATTTGATCTCAATGAGACTTCCTGTTTAAATAAAGGTCTTACTAAAAAAACAGTGCAACCAAATAAACATGGTGTCTTGCATTTAAGTATTTACTCAATGCACTCTTCATATCTTTGCTGCAATGAAGCACTGGAACAAGCAGAATCAGAATATGATATTGTAACTCAGTTTGGTAAACAGTTTTCTTTTACCTCAAAGGAACTTGAGAGAAAGTATAAGGGTAAAATTAGATCAGGGTTCAGAATGGGTTGTTCTACTGATGTGGCGAAAATGTATAATGGCCGCAGTCTCAGCCAACTGGCTCGGCATGTCTTGAGTCTGGGAAGTGATTGAGAGGAACAAGGGTCCCGGGAGACGGAGCTCTAAGTAAGAGCGATTCTCTCTGCTCTCTCAAAGTATGGACCACCATCCCGCTGACCTTCTGCTAGCGTGCAGATGAAATTGGATGATTTCTTGCTGGGGCTGAAGAGGAGTGACAGGTGGCTGTGCTCCCGAGCCTGAAGGAGAGCCGGTCTGCTCCATCCAGTCCCAGACTCCTGCCATCCTCTTGTGTGCCCCCTTACTCTGCTGTGATCTGGAAACATCTCTCAACATCATCACTTATTTATGGCCAGATATGAAGAGATATATTTTAAGCTCACTGGACATCTGAGATTTTTCAATATATGCATGGGAGTGCTCTAATTTGCAAGCATGATTTAATAAAAATGCAATCATTTGTGCCATGTGAACTCAAGACAGTTCTTCATTCAAATATAAGTGACACTGATGCTGCACTTCTGGGCATTTTGTTTATTTATGTGTTTATTTCTTTTCTGGTAATTACTTAGCATGTCTGTTCCTGCGGAGCCTCTGAAATTTGATCAGTTTTACTTGCTAATATTTGAAAGCACATACAGGTTGTAATGTGGAAAGTCTTCCACGGTTTAGTCATGAGCAATTCTCCTCCACAGCTAGAAAACCAAAGAAGTGAGACTCTAATCTGTGATGACATGCTGATATACAGCTTGGAGCTGCTTCATTGACCATGAATGGGAGACTGACTTTGTGTACTCATACAATGTTTTCCTAAAGTTTCACATCTAAGTGAGTTTTATTTTGATAGTGCTATAACTTTCAAAGCAGAAAATGGGCTCCGTTCCCAGCAAAATTATTCTGAAGACTGTCACGGACACGTTTTCCATCATTTGGAATTCATCTTTACGGGGTTGCACATCACTTAAACATCAGAGACATGCTTGTATACGCATGCACACAGGAGTGTGTATTAAGGCAAACTCACAGACAGAGACAACCACACCCCTGCAGCTGCACACAAACATAAGCACACACTCACACAGCTTTAACAGTGACTCTCATTTTTTCCAGACAGGAACAGGAGTCTGACTCTGCATCCAGGTTGCCATGGCTTCTCCAGACCTTGGGGAGATTCAGCCAACTCAGGAGGATAAAACACACTACATGCAAAATGTTTCATCATTATCATCCTCCCTACCCTACCAGGTCATCTGAGTCTGTTAACACGCACATTATCATTCTCCTTTTGATATGTGCTAATACTGTACAAATGAGTCCTTGAGCATTGTATTTCTTCAAAGGAACATGGATGAGAGGAAAAATGAATTCACCTCTTTCCTCTGTCATCTTTGTTCTTAATTTGCTCAGCATTGTGGGTGTAAACCAGCTCACACTGGTGTTCTTTTCACAGACAAAATAAAGAAAAAAAAAATGCTGAAATTATTAATGAATAAAAACCCTCAGGGAGGGCTTTTAAATCTACATAATATCAAACCGTAGCTTTTTCTTTTTTAATAACAAGCCGTATTGGGTTCTGTGATGTATTTCTTGCATACCTAATTACTGAGATATGAATTATCTCCGTCCTTTGCAATTTAGTAAATAAATCCCAAGGGAGCTCATTTGAAGTAGGAAATAGGCCACATTTCTAAGTGGAGAAACCACCATGTGAACAAAGTTCCATAGGGGAAATATGTAACCAAATCAGTCAAGTAATGTAGGAAATCAAAGCACCCCGCAACCTTGTTTATTAAGAGTATGGTGGCTCGCAATTTTTGTTAGACAGAGAGATAACCAGGCAACATCTCCCACCTGTCTTCAAAACACATTTAACACTGGTTGTTTGTAAATTAAAAGGCAAGATTAATATCAATAAATAACAACATACTCTTCTGTAGAGATCAGTCTAGGTAACAGAAGGAAGAGTCTAACTTGCATGTTTGACTTGCAGAAATCCAGAGTATCTGAGAGCGAGAAAGTGAGGGTGAGAGATAGTCAAGAAGAGATCGAGGAGAGATGGGGGAGTCCAAACAGAGCAGACCTATAGGTCGGTTATTCTGGGTTCTTCTGAGCAGACAATGGGCAGCCCTGCAGGTACTGCTCTCCCTGGGCTGAGCCAACTCCAGACAGACTGCAGTAATTTACATTGACAAAGCTGTCAGAGGAGAGGTGGCCTCCCGCATGGTGATGGATGCCGACCTGGGAGGAAGAAGAGAAAGAGAAAGAGAGGAGAGGAGAGGAGAGGAGAGGATTCAAGAAATGAGCAAAAACCAAAGGCAGACATCTGATTTTTTGGTGCAGTTTTTGAATAATACTGAGCACACACACACACACACACACACACACACACACACACACACACACACACACACACACACACACACACACACAGTAATAAGATAATGAGTAATACAATGAGAAGATTTTCATGCTCTACAAGAGATCAAAAGCACACCTCTACAAGTCCGGAACTTCTCTACCCGTGTCTCCAATGGCTATTGATGAAAGCTCCCTATCACTTACACTACTTACAGCAAAACGCAATAAGAGACACACTGGGCCGTATCAATATTTTATCCGTCTGTCTGTCTTTCACGTGTGGGTTAGTGAAATAACAAACCAAGGTAACAGAACAGTGAGGGAGGAAGGAAGCGGATAACTTCTTACCCTCCCTGCTTTTCCATTCCTACTTCCTGTGCAAAGATGTGCTGACGCTGCATCTCCCGGGGCAGGTGCTGTGTGGTGTCATGGGCCCCCGGTGAGCAGCTCCTCGCTCCTGTCACCTCTACTAACTCCGGCCCTCGTCAGCAGGGGCTGGCCCGGGCACCGCAGCCTCCCGCTCCTCCTGTCACCTGTCCTCACACAGGCCAAGGTGACTTTGTTCCCTCCTGATGGAAAAATGACAGCTACTGCAGCTAATATGTCTGAAAAAGTCAGGGAGCAACCAGTTGGCTTCTATCTGTGTCCTTTTCTCTCTTTCTTTATGTCGCACTTGCCCTCTCTCTCTTTTTTCAATAATTCTGTACATTATGTCTATACTTTTTTTTTATTCAGCTGAAAATCCAACTAAAATCAATTTTCCTCTTTTTTTCCTGCACCAAACTGATCTGCTGTGTAAGTTACTTGTACAGTCCACCCTTCAGAAAAAAATCAGTGCATGGAGAAATGTATGTTTAATTTTTTTTTTTCATTGCAACCCCTGCTTTAACTACATTAGCCTGTCAAAATGCTGCTGGTGCTCTGTCTACGTATTGTAAATAGAGAACCTCTTACAATTTCCTTTTAAACCATATTTGCAAAAGCAATAGTCTCACTGTTCTGTCATTGTCTGTCTGCGATACCGACCAACAACCCGACACAGCCTTAAACACCACACAGAAACCAACTTTGAGACACAACCTACATTAGCTTTCTAGTTAACATAGGTACATTTTTACCTACACAGACACATACATGTTTTGTTCAGCAGCTTGGCTTTCTGAATGAGCTGCCACAGAAAATGTTATCACCAAATAAAACATCCGCCAAGGAAAAGTACCCTCCTAGCATAAGATTGCAGGCTAGTTAGCTAATATATTCGCTAGCTGCAGCGCATTAAATAGCTTAAAAACATACCTTCCAGTGTCAACTTTGGATGGTTCTGCTGAATGCTGTGGTCCTTATTATTCAATACCACTGCTAAGCGAATATTGTCTTTCCTTTAGCTTGTAAGCTAACGCCATCAACAGGTTTCATTTCATTGCCTATCCGTGCCCTTGCTCGTTCAGCCGTCAATCATACACTAAAGCAGGCTAAAGGAGGATTTCTGATGTATTCCCAATCACCTTTTGTTTACTTCCTTTCAATAATAAAATATCAATAATGTTGAAAATAACCTTTACATGATTTTTGCAAAGGAAGATGCCTAATCGTGCTTTCAGTTTGACTTTACTGAGACATGTAAATTAAGAAGGACCAGGTGGGTAAACCTCTTTTATTCTTTTTTAAACTCCCTTACTCTCTCCCTTCTTTCTGTCCAAATCAAATTTAAATCTCTTTTGTCCCAGCTCCCTTGCACTGTTGTGCTGTCACTGTTAGTTGGGTGGATTCAGATCACTATGGATCCCATTCAACAGATCTCAGCTCAGGGACACTGGGATTTATGGTCTGGCATAATTTGTATCCCAGTTATTTTCATGGAATGAATGGCAATTACAGACTGTTAGATACATTAATTTCTCCCAGCAACGTGTAATAACAATTCTGCTTCATATTTACATTTTACTGCTTCTTTAAACTCTCTAGAATATGCCAGAGGGGATTTCCTCAAGCACTGAGGTCTGAATTATCCTAGTTGACATGTTAGCTCTGAATTACCCATGATATACTGGCTTGGGAATCTTGGAAGTAAATAACGAGATTTTCATGTTTAGGGTGATAGTGTTGAAAATGTTTCATTTGAATTACAGATGGCTCTGGGAGCATTGTGGCATGACTGAAGTGATAGTAATTGGTGAAATGCGGATGACACACAATGTTGCACGCATTGGTGCTGCAACACATTCCGAAATTGGGGCTGCTTCTTTCATTTCTGAATGCTCTTGTTGTTTTGATAGCAGACTGATTTGTCTACACCATTCTCCTGTTGCACTGTAGATTGCGTCCCAAGCTTTTGAGCAGCTCACATGAAAAATGTCTGCTGTCAATACAGTGTGTCTCCTGGACAATGGTAGCCAAAAACGTGTTTTGAGGTTGTTGGGTTTTTTTGTTTTGTTTTGTTTTTTTAAATGGTAGCAGGGACTAAAACCTGATGAAATGGAACAGTTGTGTTGAGGGTGCACACACACAGACACACACACACACACACACACACACACACACACACACACACACACACACACACACACACACACACACACACACACACAAAGGGAGGATAAAGAGAGAAAAATACTGTGGTGAAAGAAAAGATTGCTGTGTTTTCCATTCCCTAGAACCCTGGAAGGATGTTGTGCTGGGGACTCAAGCTGTGATAAAAGGGGAGAAACGAGATATCAAACTATGCTGTCCACTTGCCTTCTTCTCTCGCATTCATCATTAGATGAACCTGTCATATAGGCCTTGCTTCAGTCAATTATCACAATCATCCATTTCCAGCATGAGACAATATACGGTGAGTGGCCATCTGCTGCAATGTAGCTGAAATTATGGGTCACATGTGGTTGCTGTCCTACAGTACAGAAAGCCTCTTGAAAAGTTGACTCGGTCAAAGCTTAGACAAACTTTGAAGTTGTCAGTTCAGAAATAGGAGACAAACTAATGCATCTGGGGCTCTTTGAATATCATTTAGCGCAGGCTATCACTCGTGCGTTATGTAAAATTTAACTCACATGTCACTCCAAACAGTTGTGTTCAGTTCTGTCAGGGTGGATGGAGAATGCCTTTGGAAAGCATCACCATCCTCTCACACTTTCTCCTTCACATATACACACACACTCGCGCACACGCTAATATGATGTACTGTTGTGTGAGAGATAGCTCAAGCAGCCTCATGTTGACTCATTTAGCATCTGGCGCCGCTTGCCGCTATACCCCATCTATCCCTGCACGTATAGCCAGTACTTCAAGTAGTCCACATTTTCACCTAATTTTCAAGATCGTTCACACCATGGCTGATGATGGCAGGTGATGACATAATCATTCAAGCAAGGGATGGGAGGTGAACATCTGGTGAGCCCTCCTTCCCAACTCTTACTTAAAGTGCTGGAGACTTTTATTTACGGACAGCCATTCTGACTTGAAGATGTTATTCATCAGGTATAATTTTCTTGATTTCAAAGCTTGTTTTTTTTGGTCAGACCTGTTTTTCCTCCAGGAGACATAATATAACAGTGCTGGAGGATAAACATTATGCTCAACTGTGTCATTTTATATTTAAACGTTAACATAGCGTCTTCCATCTCAGAGGTGTACACATTTGAACGACCAGCTGTGAGAGAGACATTGCCACCTTACCTCTGTTTTTACATCTCATTGTGTTGGTCTAATGTGAATTCAGTGGCAACTATCTCCCAAGCGATATTTTCTCAAAACAATAGTTTGTAATTAGTTGTATTTCTTATGATTGCAAAGCTCTTTCCAGGGAATTACTCTCTTTTAAAATGGGCGTTCCTTCACTGTAACCTCTCTAAAAATTCTAAAAAAATTAATTAGTTTTGGATAACAAACACAGTTTTTCTTTCTTTTTTGCTAATGATGTAAGAGCTACTCTATGATTTTGAAACTGTAAATTAAAGCATAAGGCCTTTGAAGATTAAACAGCAATTCATCTGAAGTGAATTGTTCATTTTCTTCATAACACAATGGTTATTCTTATAGGGTGCTCTTCATTGTAGCTTTAGCATTTTTTAATGTTCATTATTCCTGAGGAATGATAAGTGCATTTCTTTCACTTTTCCATTTTCTGTCTCATCTGTGGGTTTAAAACCCAGAGCTGGAAATCAAGCATTCCTTTGTTGGCTGTTCATTTGGACAGCAGACTTTTCTTGCTTGTCCCTCTAAGCAGTGATATTGTGGAAGCAGCTAAAGGCAGGAATCCTCGGAAAAGATATTCTGCTCCGCTTAGCAGGTTCATGAATACCGAACGGCATTGTAAAGATCAAACAGAATGAATGTGGTGTTCCGGCGTGTGTGGTGGAGAGTGTGGTTGACACTTTGACACCTGCAACTGTGTCATTATTACTATGCGGTGATAGTCTGGGTAAATGTTTATTGAAATGAAAATCTGCCCTGAGCTATTTACTATTGTTAGAAATTTTTTAACAGTTATGTTCACAGTTACATTTTGATGTGAAAGAAAACTTCTTTATTTAATCTGTCATCACTGTAAATGTGCAACTATAATAAGAGTCTTTCCAACTGTTCTTCTTGTTTTTTGGGATCCTCTAATATGATATTCTGGGACTGACTGCTCACTCCAGCACTCCATCCTGGTTTATTTTGTGTTTTGAATAACTTCCAGAGAGCAGCAGATAAAACATTATTCCAGATTTTTTTTTTACTTCCCTCTGGTGTGCTGGATTCATTAGTCAAAGCCTCCTTTAGAGGGAGCACTGTGGCTGTCATATTTCTCCTTTATAAAAATGGGCTGTTTGAAGCAACCAGCATCAAGAGATGTAAGGGCTCTTGCACCTGTCTGGTGCACTATCCCACCTTGCGAATGGCCGTTGCCTCTCCTTGTCCTTCATCTTTGTTTAGAATCCTTGGGTCTGTTTTGGATAAATGAGGTTCATGACCCTGGCTTTCTGCATCACCAAGCTCTCACATTGTTTCCTCATGGTCGAGGGGGAGAGGCTGGCATTCAGATGGAAAGTGCGCTCGGCAGACGGTTTTAGTAATTACACACTGGAAACCAATCAGCCAGAACACTGCTTCTTAATTAGCAGAACAAAACAATAGAGCATGGATTGGAGCACCCTGGAGGTCACACGCTCCCCTTAGGTATCCCATCGAGATGCACTTTACAGAGGCTTGATCCTCTTTGGCCACTCTTCACCTCCCTGATCAGACCAACAGGCTCCCAGTGATTACAGATGCATCTCAGGTAAAAAGAGTCACCATGTATAGCAGATGAAGGAGCCAGATCCCACTGGATGTGGCAGAGATACACTTTAAAGGTGTGGCTGCCTGATAGCTAGAATGGATGAGCATTTGGGCCTCGCCTCATGGATGCAAGCAGGAGAGAAGAGAGGTCACCTAATCCATTCTAATCAAGGCTACAGCAGCAACACGCATGGTATTCATTAGTAAACAGGAGAAAGAGCTGCTCCACGACAAACAACTTGGCCATAATTAGCATGTAAAGGATCTTGCGCTGGATAAAGCCTCTGATAGGAGTCAGGACAAACAAACCTTCACCGTGGCGTGGAATCAAAGCGCTGTGTTTAATTCTTACGATCAAACTCTTCACATCAGATTACACCTGCTCTAAGTCCGTTCAGTTTTGATGAATGTTTCAGCCGTAAATGGACTCTGTGCATTTCTCTTGCACATTTGATATTTACAAGGATATTCATAATGTCCCGTAATGGACTATATATGCTTGCAATAAATCATCCTGTAACACTATCCAGCCTAAATTACTACCATGAGAAGACTGCTTCCAATTTCCTGCATGGAAAGATCTTAGATGTCCACAGTCTCTTCATAAAGCTTCATAAAATGACAGTAAAAGCATTTCAGATAAAGAAAAACTGAAATATGTAGATAATAAGCACAGGAGTGAGAAAAGAAGGAATGGAGCTGCTGCAGTCTGACATGTTGCCAGGGAGTTTTTCTGTTCTCAGCTATTAACTGTTAGGTAGAGCAGGCTGGTAATAGTTTTTTCATGTCTATTAATGTCTCTCTCCAGAGCCAGCAGTTACATGCTGTGTCATTAAAGGTCAGAGCAAATTGGATCCTCAAATGAAGGCAGTGTGAAAAAAGCAGGACTTCTTAATAGCTCACGTAAGGATGCCAATAAATGCTCTGATTATTATTAATGATTTTCCTCAGTATTGACTTGGCCCTGTCTTGTTGTCGAGATCTTGGGTGATCTCCCACCGTCAAACTATAAATGTGAAGTATTCTGCAGCAGCCAAGGACTATTTTACGTATGTTACTTCATTTTGTTTATACATAAATCTGTAATAATACTGGATATAGTTCTGGCCAGCGTTGCTTTTCTAGAATAGGGAAGTACAGAAAAAATAGGGTGAGTTATATGCATAGTTATAGAATTTGAAAACCAGAACACTACACTTTGAATGACAGCAGGATGTCCCTTAATTCCTGGAGGGCAGTAAATACTTTATTTACTACTTCTTCATATTAACCATGGACAAAAAACGGGTCATAATTGGTCATTGGGCCCTATTGCATAATTTACAAAAAAAGTGACAAGGAATTGAAAAGTTCTCTTAGCCCATTAGCACGCTCTTTGGAGATCATCCCTAACTTCAGCTCCTCATTTTGTCAACTTCTGTCAAGTGGTGAACAGTGCCAGGCTTCAGTATCTGATCATTAGGTAAAATGACCATCAGACAAGTGTTGTTCTGCACTAAACAACTAATAGTGGAAACTGAATAATGACTATTGAGGATGAGCATTGCAGAATGTCTAAGTATTGAATTAAAGCCTACAGTACATCTCCTTATTTTTAGCCTACAGCCCGTTTGTTTGCATTTTGGTACATCTGCATCATGAAGAAGGCTGATGTAAAGACAACAATCAAATGGACTACTTTTGGTACAGAAGAAAACACCTGAACATTACTGCACAATTTCAGATGTTTCTGGCATATGTTCACAGCACATTATCTGTGCATATCCAAATAATGTATTTGGATGCACTTGGAAAAATGTTGCTAAAGCGGTACCCAGTACGTTCCAAAGTGTTCATTATTCTCCCTTAGCTAAGGCTTCACTTTTTCTACCAAAAAATTCAGACTACTCGCCCTTTTTCAGCATTAATAATTTTCATACTGTCCCTTAGTACTCAAAATGGAGAACAGCAAATGCTCTTCAGTTAGTAGTTGGTACATTTCATTGCAATATTACAGCAAAACGAAGCAAGTGACTCACCACTAAAACGCACTACAATAATTAGTTTAAGGGGCTCTATTTGCCTTTTGCCCCAGCTGGTTTCCTGTCATCACTGCACCAGCTGCCAGAGAGTCCAGTACTTGGTAATGCTCACAGTACAACAAGGCAGAAGCACCTTCCCCTCCCCATAATTTTCTCTGCCATATCGACTGCCAAGTTGATATTTCAGTTCCTGTTATGTGACATTTGGCTGACTGAACAGGGGTGTCGCGGACAGCCATCACCAGGAGAGGAGGCAGGGCGGGGGGAGGGAGAAAAGAAGAGATAGAGGGAGTTAAAAAAAAACAGAAGAGGAGGGGTGTCCAAAAAGACACAGAGAGAGATCTAACAGACTGTAGTACGTTTACATGGAGCCTAATATTCCGATTATAATCAGTTTAAAAGCCCAAACAGAATAAAAATTCTCCATATAAACACCTCAATCAGAATAAACAGGCCCAAATTTCAAACCGATAGAAATTTCAGTTGGTTGCTGAGGGGTACTTTAAACCTTTTCTTACACCGATCAAAAGAATAATTGTACCATGTAAATGACTTAAGCTGACTACTTTAGGGTTGCGTTCTTTCTTCGCATGCTCTCCGTCTTGATGTAAATGCGTGGAGACGTTGATTTCTTCACTTTGAAAAAAAGGCAGCTTCTAAGCTGAACTGTGCCTCTGTGGAGAATTTGTTTTTAATACAAACTCTTAAAAAATTGAAGATTATTGGACGACTGGAGAGAAATATCAAATAGGTGCCAAAGAGAGAAGATAGCCGCTGAGGACGACAAATGCATGACATATTCATAACCTTCGCGCATGTCATACAGCTATTCCAATTAAATGCGGTGGCGCATGTAAACACCAGACCGTATTAAATCACATCACATGTAAACAGTTGACCCGAAATCTTGAACTGGAATGATTTCAATCCGAATGAAAATCGTGTGCATGTAACCGCAGCTTGTGAGTGAGCTGGAGGGGATTGAGGCAAAGGAGGAAAGCAAGGCAAGAGAGAAAGAACTGTCATATCCACCCTTATCACAGCAGTCTGCAGTTTCCCCAAATGTCTCTTTTCAAGTGGCAGCGGAGGGTGCATATTAACTGTAATGGTGTGTCTTTGTCCAAGCTCCTGCTGGGCCATTCACATTCAGGCAAACGGCACCACACACTCCACCAAGCCGTGAAGTCTCACCAGCACTACAAATAGACATCTCCTTGCTTCTGAACCAAAGGATTTCTTTTATTTAAATTCATTCCAGGGAGTGGATCTGTGGGAAATTTTGCCAAGATTTCTGAACAGGAAGTGAGAAGGATAACCAATAAAGTCAGAGAGCGTGGATGCTGAATACTTTATGCGGCACCAAAGATCAGGCAGAGTTCGATTTAATAATTTATTAAAGAGAAAGGTTTCGAGGCTCCCTCGACTGGTGTCATATGTGATCTTTGTAAGTGCAAATCCTTTCATTGGATAAACTGTCCAGATGTAGTGTCCCTAGCCTACATTAAGAAGCTCATCTGAAAGTGTTGTGCAATGATAACCTTGAAATCTAGCTCGCTGAGAGCTCAGTCAGTGGATGTGGTACCGTAGAAAGGTGAGGCACATAAGACCTTGAATCCGATAAATAAGCAGAGCCACACACCCAGGTGAAATTCTAATAAAATCCTTACACATGATATGTGTTAGAATCTGTATCGTGCCAGGCAGACACACTGACTCATGAGTGTTCGTGTAATGCATGCTCGATATGATTAGTAAGAGTAGAACGTCTGGGAATTTTTTTCTTATTAAAGAAACATCACAAGAAATGGAAGACACACAGCAGAAAACACTAAGAGGCCAGAAACAAACCATACAACACATATTGTACGTGCGCAGCCAGCCATGTTTAAACTACTGTGATTTCACTGTACCACAAACAAATTGGAAATTATGGGAAAAAGAAATTCATTTTGTACATTGTGATCTGTGTTGTCCAAGATATTCTGAAATTTAAAAGCTGATTGTTACATTTTGCACGACCTGTAATAAGATTATATCCTGTAATCGAACATGTTTCCCATATATAATGTTTTCCAGTCAGCTGTCACACTTTTGGTTGATTTGACAGCATAAGAAACATTATACGTATACATATTGTATATTATATTATATTATATTATATTATATTATATTATAGCAAAGCAAAAGCATCTAGTCACTAGCATGAAAAGATCCGTTTCTTAAAATGCCTGGATTGTGCTTTATTCTAAATGCATTATGAGTTCTCTCTACAGCTCGGCTTCTTGTCATTATTTGCAGAATTTTCTTAGAGAGACTGAGAATAGTAATTGTTTTTGTCATGGACTTTCATCAGACCTTTCAAAAAAATTCACTGTAGTTACTTAAATGCAGCAGGGTTCTGTGGTATATAAAGAAGGCAGGAAAAAAACCAAAGTATTTTTACTCAATTGCAGAGCCCAAATCCAGCAGGGATTCACTTAAATATCTTGAGCATCCACTTTTAATCTTACTTTGGATAGGATGTACAGTTACTTTTTATTGTCATGATAATTTTATTGCATTCATTTTCACTTCATTAAAATGTTGAACTTTCCAACTTACACTCAAATTTAATGTCAGGCTTGAAAATGAGACTTTTTTTTTTTTTTTTTTCAAATTAAAAAGTACAGTGTTTCAAAAACTGAACCAAACTTGCAGGAGAACAATGTACTGTATTTGCACTTTTAACAGTTGAAAACATTTAGCATCAAATTTTGAGACTTCAACATGGAGGCTCTGGATCCTCATTAGAGTGTCTGTGCATGCTGTGCCCCCTCTGGAAGCTCCTGTACCAAACGTCCCGACAGTGTGTCATGCTTACATTACATAAATGGTCCTTAACTTTTACCAATATAACAAACTCTATTTACTTGTAACCCTGTTTTGAGTGAGACATCTTGACATTCAGAGCTCTAGTCTTGTGACTTCAGACTTGTACTTCTTTCAGACTGTCTTTGAGTCACAAAAATGAGGGCTTGAGCTTTGACATGGAAGGACTTGACTGCGGTGAGACTTGACTTACTTGACATTTGGTATGATAACTGAAAGCTAAGACACTCTCATAAAAGTCTCAAGGTTTGACCTGAAAAAATAAAAAGTAAATAAGACAGTGACAGGCAGGCCTGGCATAGCCACACCTTAAATATTTAATTAGCAGGCTTACACTGTACGCACTGAAGGGGCCAGGTGTCAACTTTCTAAAAACAATATTAACTCAGCACAGAGGACTTGTTGTTCTGGCTTAGGTTTAACAGGTAGCACTTCCCTTCAGACTACATTAAAACATTCTGCCTCTTTCACCAAGAGGCAGTGAAAACACTGACTGAATTGAATTGACTGGAAAAATTTCCCAGTTTCTCAACATATAAAGACAGCATCTTTCCAATAAGGCAGAGTGTCAGAAGTTAATTTCCCTTGTCCTTCGTGGGTTTGTTGTAGTCTTCGTTTTGGAGGCTTAAAGAGATTATGCTTGTTTGACAGACAGGTGTCACAGCCACTCGCACGTTTGCCTGTCCCATTCAGTTTGACCTTGCGGTTGTGTTTCTTTGTGAGGGTGTTGTTCAGAGCCAGATCAACTGAGGTCTGCGGACCAAAGATCCAAATATATCAACTACAAACTGTATAGAGAGCTGTGGTATTAGAGACCTTTAGAAACGGTAGCAGTCGTGGCTAGCCGGATGTGTCTTATGTGTAAAATTAAAATAAAATGTGCTGTTTCTTAATGCCTCTGACGGTAGCTGTATGGGTCTTTCAAGAAAAGACCTTAAGATAGATTTATCCTACTTTGAGATGCTTTGTGAAGGCAGTCCTTAAAGACTACACACAGAAATCATATGAATTAGATCTGTCTGTACTGCATAAGGTAAGAATTAGGCAACATGTTGTACATGCATGATGTCTCTTATACTACAGCCCATTGGTTTTCCCACAGACGATGATAAACTCACGCTCAGGCAATCTTCAGCATAAAGAAAGGGACACCACAGTAGTCAACCATATATTTGAAAGAGTCTTTACAGTGAGGGACTGACTAAAGGACGGACAAATGCCAAAGGGCTTTACTTCATGGCAGGAGATGTGCCATGACATTGACTCATCTAACAGTAATGTCACAGAGTAGCGCATTACATTATTCACTTTGTTTGCAGCTACAGTATGTTTACAAGATGATATATGTTTTAGTTCAGGATTACTCTCTTTCTCTCTATCTATCCACCCAACCCACACACAAATAAGCGTTTTTTTCCATTTAAAAGAGATGTGTGAGAGAGAAAAAGAGGCAGAGAGAGTGGGCGAATGGGAAAGTGAAACTAAACAGAAACTTAAATTTAATTTAGTCCTTTTTTCTTTGCAATTTCCTCACTTATTTATGAACAGAAAAATGTACAATTCTAGGAACACTCAGGTAAAATAAAGACAAGGTGACAGATGCTGCTGGAAATTTATTTTATATTTATTTTTTGGCAAGATTCAATCTGTATCAGTTCACTAAGCTGTAAGATGCAGTCCTACATTTTTTCAAGGTCAAATCATAATGGTTCAGACTTATTTAGTTACAACCTGAGGTAAATGTGACCATATTTGTAAGTTTCTCATAAATTCTTACTTTTGAAAGTGTCTTACATTTATGGAATAGTCTATCAAATAATCTCCATCCTAGGAGCAGCTCAGTTTAGTATCCAAGAATCTCCTGAGACTAGGCGTCCGCTTAGGCCAAATTTCTGTTTGTTTTTTTCCTATTTGTTCACTTTCACTTCTGTTACCCATTCACTTAAATTGTTTTACTTTTGTGTGTGTGTGTGTGTGTGTGTGTGTGTGTGTGTGTGTGTGTGTGTGTGTGTGTGTGTGTGTGTGTGTGTGTGTGTGTGTGTGTGTGTGTGTTCATTGTGAAAACTTTTGAATATTAATATACATTGTAACTAACACGTTTTTACGCACGGATAAAGCTAAAAACTTTTACACCTTTGCAGCCTACAGCAGGTAATTGTTGGATGGCGTATCACTACAGTGCTTTGCTGAAGTATCGAACTGACAAGTTACCTACCAAGCAAAGTCAAAACCTAACTGAGCTCATGTCAAGTTACAAATTATTGGTGTAAAGGTTTGCAGTGACATCCAGTTAAGCATGTACTGATTTCACTGACTGTAATGTAAAATATTGATTTGGAAGAACTTTGTTTATAGTAAACATGCATCACCCAATTAACAAAGCCAATCTGGCTGTAGTGTACACCCTGGTCCTGTAGGTGAGTATATTTCAGGAGTCTGCCTCCACATCAGCTCTTCTTACACACCGGCATGGCGGAGGGACCCTCTGTGACCCTCTTTGTCATCACCTCACACCTGAACCCGGTCACAACGTGTCTGTCTGTCAGTCCAGCAGGTACGGTGCGACAGATTAGCATGATCAAGGTCAGTCTGAGTGCGTTGCCCTGAGTGAGTCGCAGCAAAGGTGAATGGATGCACCTGCTGGCTCCCTGCTGATTGATTTAATTAAGGATATGGGTGCACATTTGTTCCTGTGGTATTATAAAGCCCAAAGGGAACACCGGCAGATGAGGGAAAAGGAGAAGGGAAGAGAAGAGAAGAGAAGAGAAGCCACACATAATCAAAGGGAGAGTGCAGGGGAACTGATGAATGAGCTTTTAATCTGCATAGAAATAGCTGGGTTACAAAATTGAGCTGTGGTCTTCTCAGCCCGACCTGATGTATGAGAGTGCTGTGGGATCCTCGTGCAACACACACCCACACTTTATTAGAATATGTTTGTCCTTCCAACACTGACCTTATTCCCGGCCTTAATTAAATGCTCCCTTAATGACTTCCCTGTCTAAGCATTGCTTTGCTGACTTGTTGGTGTGTGCGCACCTACATGTGCATACATGAGAGTGCATCTGTGCCTCCACAACAAATTTGGGGTTGGTGCACCTGCTGTATGGGCGAGCATGTGTGTGCATGTGGGAAGTGGTTAGATGTAATGAGTTATGTGTATTTACAGCATGATGATATTTTGCTGCGTGATTATATGTTTGCCAATAAGTGTGTTGGTTTGTGTGTGCAACTCCCAGCCACAACACACTTGCTTGTTCTACACCCTTATTTCATTAACCTGCATGTCTGTGATTGCATTGTAGATGAGTTAAGGCTGCTGAAGTCACTGTGGAGACTCTTTATATGAACCACCAAAACCATCTGATTAAAAGGTGGTGTGCAAACCTGGGAGTTCAGGGTAGAGGGAGGCTACTTAATGAGATTTTTAACCCACTAATTCAATAGTCAAAAGTAAACAGTAAGGAGCTGGGGAGAGAGAAAAATGCCGGGGGGCGAAGCCGGCTAGCATGGGGACATACACACAATCCCTCTTACATTAGCGATGTGCCATTATTCCACACCACCACCAGACCAATTGAGGATTAGTGCACCCATGTTTAATTTCTTTCTTTTCCCTCATAGGCCCCTCCTCTCCCTCCCACCTTGCTTTAATCCATCAACCTGAAGACTAATCCTTTTGAACATTCAAAGCAAGAGCCAGCAAGGCTGCAACATGATCAATTACAGACTTTCGGCTGCTGTCTCAATCGTCTACTATGTCATGCAAACATCGGTAAAAACACATTCATTATGTTGATGCTGCTTTTCTCAATTTTTCCTGCTGTCTCTTTTCAGGTCGTGCCAACCTCCCTCTCAGCATATTATAATTCTGCACCACTTAGAATACTTTTGTATGAAAAAACTTTCACCTGCTTAGCTTGCCAGTGGCATACCTTGGGTTGTTTTCTCGAGGAAAATAAACTCTGCAGATTCAAAGTTTAACTTGGTTTTTCCAGAAAACCGAGCCCAATCATTTTTACTTGCTTTATCTAACCAGCGAAAGACTGTGTGATAATGACTTGCGATGTGCATGTCATGAGGGTGAGGCTATATGAGAGGTGCTGATACATTGATTTGTAATGCCTTGCCTTGCTCCTTTACAAACACCCTGACTCTTTGCACATTCTCTCATTATCTGGTGAAGGCAGGGGTGTAAGGAGGGATGCTGAGGGTTTGGGGCTCCAGAGTTAATTCCTCTGTTGTGTTACCACAGCCAGACTTTTTTCTTGCATTGTTTCTCTCTGGCCTACATAATGGCCAGTGTTCTGTTGAGAAGGATCCTGAGGGGGGACTCTAATAACCCAGATAGATAGTGCTGTTACATTTCTATCTCAAGGCACTCTGTCTTTGCCTGCCAGTGCCCAGGTGCCTTACTCATAGCATTCACAGCATCTCCTTTGCCATGTAAATAGTATCTATCAGCTGGAGAACAGGTTGAAGCGTGGCGTGGGGGGAGGCGGATGAAAGAGGCAGAGAGCCAGACTTTTTCACAGGAAGATTGCACTCACATGTTTGTCAAATGTTAGCTGGTGTGATTATTCATGTTTTGCATCATGCAGTGTGAAAATTATTTTTCAAATAATGTGTGTGTGTGTGTGTGTGTGTGTGTGTGTGTGTGTGTGTGTGTGTGTGTGTGTGTGTGTGTGTGTGTGTGTGTGTGTGTGTTTGTGTGTGTGTTTGTGGTGTGTTTTTGTATTTGTGAGCCTGCAGGAGTGGGGGTGTCTTCGTCTTAGATCAAATGTCACACTCATTGTGAAATATCATATTGATAAAAAATGGTTTGCTGTTGTCAATGGATGTACTTATGCGGGGGAAATGGACCGTGAAATGCATTAAGCCTCTGTCACTCTCCACACTGGTCAGCCATTAAATCCTCTATTTTCTCAAGATGGAAAACAGCTTACTAGATACATCCAATATCCCCTGCCACAGGCCTGTTCAGTCATCTTATCCGACCACAACTGCAACCGCAAACAAATGAATAAATGATAAAAAAGTGAAAATCTTTACTGTTAATATAGCAGTCATTTTTTTGGCATTTGTGGAATTTATTAGAATTTAAACGAAGATTTTCAACAGGGAAATGCAGATAAATCATCTTAAAATTCTTCCAATTTTCATTGTTAAATTTCATTATTCCTTAAAGGCATGCTATCTTCATCATGGGAAAAAAATACAATGCCAATCATATAAAAATCATTTGATCCTGTTTTTTAAAATGTATTCCCTCCAGTTGTACATCCAGGTGGTTGTATGGGAGCACCTGAGCGTATTGACAGTGCTGACCGGAGGTTGTTACAGCATGCAGCGGCAAAGAAGGAATATCCATCACATGCTGCTGTTTCAGCTTGTTTTTTCTTCAGTTTTACGGAACGGAGGCTTTGTTCTTGAACAGTAAGTTGCAAAGTTCAGGTCATCTTCTGCACTCAGTGCTCCATCTGTTAAATCCCACTCTGCAGTCAGACTTAGTCCTCCGCCTCACGATGGAGCACTCCACACCTAATTAGGCTGCTTGGTGAACCATGTGGATAATTTACGTTTGCTGATTTTGCACTCAGCTTTGTTCATCCAGTCTAAAAAAATATTTAACATTAACCTGAAATTTAAATAACCATTTCAGCATGTCAATTAATGAGAGGAAAACACCCCAGGTGAAAAGCTGATCCAGTTATATTACTGTATTAATGGAAATTTAAGGTCTCACTCTAAAACAGTTGCGTGGAAGTGTTAATAAGATTGGAGAAGGCGTCTTTGTCTCAGTAGGGAAGAAATTCTTCAGTATGAGAATGCACAGGTGCAAAAAGAGATATTCACTGTTTAAAATCCTTGGTTTCAGCAGGCATTTTTCTTATGAAATGGGACAGGATTTTGGCTGGAATTTATAGGAAAATCTTTGATGAGCTGCTACTTCTTCTGGTCCAATCCCATCAAAGAATAGACCGGGAGGCCTCTGCTGCTTTGGCAGATGATAGAAGGTGACCTGATTAACCCGCAAATTGACATTAAGCATCAAGCGTCTGCCTTGGTATGCCACCTAATATAATCTAGGGGTTAATGAAGCACTTAACACATGAAATTGAATGTAGAACCCGTGTAATAAGATGCTGACCGTGAGAAGAAGCTAATCACAAAGAAAAACTAGAGGTACTGATGGTTGCAAAAACCATTAGGTGAGATTGATAATGAACGGAGATCATATATCTAACTCAAGGTACACCCCCAAAGACAAAATGTGTTCGATTTAGTAAATACATTTAAGCAGGTTACCAAGGCATCCCGTGGCCATTACTGAGCAGATGAAGTTTTCTTGTCTGTTTGGTGTGAGCAATAGTTGAAAGTGATGAAACTCTGGGGGCTTTGTCTGGCCTGGCATGACGGATGACTCTGCCGTGAAAATAGGGCATTGTCCCCCACTATCATTTATTATGAGTGTTGGCCAGGTTTGATGGAGGGAGCCAGGCAGTTGGAAGCGTAGATCATTCATCCAGAATGAGGGGCTGTACCGGGTGGAGATCTGCTCTTTCACCTAGAGCAGACAAGCTCCTGCAAACCTGGTCTGAACATACACAATGACTTTCATCTGGGTAGACTGTAAGAAAGAAAACAACAGTCACGCTTGACTTCACTGGACAAAAATAAGTCCAGTTCTCTCCAATGAAATCAGCGACTGAATTCTCAACACAAAGAAAAACTCATGATGTGCTGCATATGTGTTGTATTTGGTTTTTACTGTCAAAAATGTGTCCGCCAGCGTAGCAAAATGTCACACCTCCTCAGAACAGGCAACCCAAAGCTGCTACCACAAAGTGTTGATTTTTAAATAGATGCTTGTGTGCTGTCGGCTTCAAATTGTGGGCAAATCTGTGAGCTAGAGCTTGGATTTATAGTTAGGTACACTGATCGGAGGGGATTTGTTAGCTGACTGACTGAGTGAAATAGGGCAAGGTACTCTGTCTGGGACGTCACTCGAGGGTACAATCTGCTAATGTATCCAGCTGTCTATCTCTTAACATATCTTCGAGGTAGAAAGGTACACGGTTAGAGGTATTGCACTACCTATCATCAATCAGATTTTTCACAGCCGCCACTGGCCACATAGTCACAAATATTAACCGATAATCTCTTTCAGCTCGCTGTAAAGTTTTATCAGCCACATACCCAAAAGAAAACCAACCACAAGGTACTTTTATAGCTCGTGCCAGCGTTGAGGTAAACACCAAGGGCAGAAAAAAATCTGAATCTATTTTTTTTAGGTTCAGACAGTATACCATTTGCAGTGTACCTTAATATTTTAGTAGGCTGCATGTTTAATGCGCAAATCTCGAAATCTGAGCGTTTCTGTCAGTAAAACAATAACCTAGCCATTTGTGATTACATGGAGCCACTCTGCTCCCTGAACAGTGCGGAGAACTTTCGAAAGCCTGTCCAGATTGTGCTCTCTCTGCTGAGAGAGCACAATCCCTGGCAAGCCACAGTAACTGCAAAAAGCTCTTTGAATCTGGTTACAAACAAATAACTGGTAATGATGGATCGACTGAGCGAGGCAGCCAATTAACTATAATTAACGCAATCAAAGTGCTCACAGAAAATAGCTATAATGATAACTGTGTGAGTTCTGAAAATTCACATGCAAGTCTATGATTGTGCACATGTGAACATGCACAGACATTTCTGTGGGTGCATTTTTTTATGTGTGTGTGTGTGAGGGAAGGGCACTTAGAGTTCCCAAACACCTTTTCTAATAAATCCCTTTTTATGAACAGACTGTCTATTGCTTCTCATTTACATGCATCTGCCAGCCAGACGAGCTTGTTTACTTTAATTTAACAATTGTGCAGTAAGCACTTTGTTACTAGGGAGTGTTGATGGATAGCCACGGTGACGGACATTTATTAGCACAGCTTTTAGATAGGCCCATGAGTGCTGCTCTTGACAGAAATAATCCTTGTCAATAGGAAAGATTCTGCCCTCTTTGTGCCGCTGCACTGCACTCAAACATCTTCCCGACCTTAAAGCCTGCACAGAGTAGTGATAGTTTGGCTCTCGCAAATCTACTCTAAGGCAAAAAACTAAATGCTGTTGGACTGAATCATTTCACTGATGAGGCTGCGATCATCAGAGAACAAGACATTCTTTATTAAAACCTGCACGGGCAGAACTGAGATGATACAAAGTTGTCAAAACAGACTTTAAACATGGAAAGCCTTTTAAAATCCATTTCCAATTGAATTAACTTTAGATAGGCGATTTTTTCAAAACGTCCAACTTTGGAAAACTTTGTTTTCGTTGTTTTAATATCCACACTTATCAACTGTAACAGGATTCCTCAATAATGTATGATATTAAAATGAAAACTTAACATGGGATGGGTTGCATGCTCAGTCTATATGTGTCCGTCAAACATAGTTCTGTTAATTATTTCTTAATGTTAAATAATACACAAATGACATATTAAATAATTAATAATATGCAAGCCTGTACTATTTAATTTAAACTGCTTCACAAATCATCTCTTATTATCTACAGAATTATTCTACTCTTTTTAACAATAATCAAATTCTTTCATCTGTTGAGCTGTATAGATCCCATTGAATTTTGGTGATAATCCTGCACACAATGCAGTAAGATTTTATGCGTATAACAAATTCAGATAAGACCTTGTTCATTGTTGAATTATCTCAAAGTTTTGTTCTTATGCAAAGGGCACCTTCAACGGTTTTTTTTTTTTTTTTAATAAATCGAGCGGGCAAGTTAGACATTAAATAGCGGTTATTAGCTCAAAGGAAACATTTATTCATGAGGTGATTCTATTTCACATAAGAAAGTAAAAATAACGTTAATAACCTAAATGTTCCTTGAATCTAAGAGAAAAAAAAGGTGTCATACAAGTGTTAATGCCCATGAGAAGCAACTCATTGTCAGATAACAGCCTTATTTCATGCCTGGCCTGGAACGCAGATGTACTGTGGGTCACACAATATGCATTTCATGGCTTTGAGCCACTCTGGTTGAGTGACTGGTATGTATCTGTTCATAAAAAGCTCATCGTGTTGCACTGATCTTTTCCCATTTTCTTAGCTGAAAACATTGTATCATCCAATAGATTCAAAAGACTGATGCAAATCAATTTATCTAGTAGTAAGAGGTTGGAGGACATAATATTCTAATTTTAATTCTGGTAAACCTCTAATGGTTTTTCATATAAATATTGACAATGCATGGGAAATTAATCTAAAATTGGGTAAATATTTCTCCTAAACACTAAAATCCTCTTGGACCACCAGTGCCACTCGTGGACTAATTAGTCTTCTTCCAGACCATCTTCAGGGTTTGGCGCATGAGAGCTCAGAGAAGATGCAGCCAGAAACAGGCGAGCAAGACTGCCGCTGGGCATGTGGGGAGGCACACCGAGAGCACATTGTTAAAAAGTAATTATCCTCTCATATAAATCCAAAATATGAAAGTATGAAGAGATCCCAATTCGAGGACAGTGTATGATACAGGAAACACATGCAAAAGAGAAGAGTTCAAGCTGAAATCAGCCTAGTAATACATTAAATTTACAGCGAACTAAGATGTTGTGCTACATTCATGTGAAGCAATAGGGACTTGGGGAAAAAAAAACTGTGCAGTATTAAACGTCAAAGTGCAATTAAAATGAATTTACCTTGACAAAAAGCAATTTAGACGTTAGTTTGATAAACGAGTGCTGAATGATTAAGGCAATTAACTGGATATGTTAATATCCAGTTATCTTTGGGTAGGTTTAAGGAATCAATGATTCCCCTGAGCGATGCTGCAGGCTGTGACTGTCAATCTAGATGTCCAGAGACCTTGTGTAACCACAGGCACCGCATATGCATTACAATAGAAATGTCCTACATTAAATTACACATACCTTAGCCCTTTGCAACCTCGAGTATTGGCTGTGGATTTCAACAGACTGCTAACAATACCATTAAGGAAGAAGGGTTATCCTCAGGGCCTCATACACTAGATTATTAAGGTGCATCTAAAACAGGGCAGTAACCATATTTTCTTTCTTTCACATAACATTTTTTAAGGAACCAATCAAACAATGCAGGATAATGATCATCCCAGGTTGACAGCGCATCGTTTCACACATTGTGTATTCACTCCAGGACCTTATTTTCCAAATTTAGTAGTTGCTAAATGACCAAACCTGCACTAGTAATATTACACATTAACGAGAAGGATATTCTGACTGTTGACTGCAAATGAATACAAAGCTGGAAAGAAGTGTGCTGTCTGTATTTTATCCAGTAATATGTGCTATTTTAGAAGCTTTAACATGAGTAAAACTAGCTGGGAGAAAGGCTAATAAAGCAGGAGACAGCCTGCAGGGCAGCTTCAGGAGTGATGGGAGTCCATTATTGAGGCTCTATAGAGCTCTAACAGGTAACACTGCCAGCCAGATGTCAGGTGCTGCTGAATTCACATATTTGTCTGGATAGCCTGATTATAAAATTTCTTCCGGCATAGGGGCCACATGCCACTGCCGTGGTGTTGCCTCTATATCAACACCATGGCAGTGGTATGCTTACCTGCCACAGAAGCTTGAAAAGCACAAGTCCAGGAGCTGCAATGCATGACTGACATTTCAGCATGATGCACAAAAGCCATATACTAAAGTCACAATAGCCAGTTGCCTGATAAAGAATCTGTGATATAAGCCTGGACACTGAGCTACTGAAATCCTAAAATCCCGATCTATTGGATTTTTTATCTGCTGTGGATCAGCCACAACCCTATCATTTTGAAACTCCGTCCTTCCTGCCTGCTCAGATGTTTGAGGACTGTGATTGATTGTTTTTGATGGAGTGTGTGCTAAAAAGCTACGTTCTGCGTGCATAACCACTTGGATTCTTCCAGGGAAGGGATCCAAGGATGACTTCACAATCCCAAATGAAAGCAAGAGAAAGCAAAAATAATATAAACAATGCGTAACTCATTTTATTACTCTATAGATTTCTGTCTCTTCTGGCGTAATCCAATATCAAATCTGTATGGATGTTCCCTGAACTCTTCTTTCATCTCCATCAAAGACAACATACACTGAGAGACTTTAAAAGGGCAAGATAGAGCACTAAAAGAACCAAACATGACTGAGTGGTAAAATAGTGAATAGTGGATCCTTGTTATACAGTGGCATAAAAAAGCTTGGGCACCCCTGGTCAAAATTTCTGTAACTGTGAATAGTTAAGTGAGTAGAAAATGAACTGATCTCCAAAAAGGCATAAAGTTAAAGGTGAAACTTTCTTTTTTTTTAACATTTTAAGCTAGATTAATGTATTGTTTTTGTTTTGTACACGTTTTAGAGTGGAAGAAAAGGAAAGTAGCACCATACGGAAGTTTGGGCACACCAAGAGATTTGAGCTCTCGGATAACTTTTACCAAGGTCTCAGACCTTAATTAGCTTGTTAGGGCTATGGCTTGTTCACAGTCCTCATAGAGTGATGCAAATTTCAAAGTTTTATAAATACTCTGACTCCTCAAACCTTGTCCCAACAATCAGCAGCCATGGGCTCCTCTAAGCAGCTGCCTAACACTGAAAATTAAAATAACTGATGCCCACAAAGCAGGAGAAGGCTATAAAAAGATAGCCAAGCATTTTCAGATAGCTGTTTCCTCAGTTTCACAGAGAACTGCTCGTAGGGTTGCTAGAAAGGCAAATCAAAACCCCTGTTTGACTGCTAAAGACCTTCAGGAAGATTCAGCAGACTCTGGAGTGGTTGTTTACTGTTCTACTGTGCAGCAGCACCTGCACAAGTCTGAGTCATCAGTAGAAAACCTTTCCTGCGTCCTCACCACGAAATTCAGCGGCAGAAGTTTGCAAAGAAACATCTAAAAAAGTCGGATGCATTTTGGAAACAAGTCCCGTGGACTGATGAAGTTAAAATAGAACTTTTTGGCTGCAATGAGCAAAGGTATATTTGGATAAAAACTGTAAAGCACGGGGGTGGATCCATCATGCTTTGGGCTCGTGTTGCAGCCAGTGGCACAGGGAACATTTCAATGGTAGAGGGAAAAATAGATTCAATTAAATACCAGCAAATTCTGGGAGCAAACGTAACATCGTCTGTAAAAAAGATGAAGATGAAAAGAGGACGGCTTCTACAACAGGATAATGATCCTAAACACACCTCAAAATCCAAAATGGACTATCTCAAGAGGCACAGGCTGAAGGTTTTGCAATAGCCCTCACAGTCCCCCAACCTAAGCACTGTTGAAACCTGTGGATAGACCTCAAAAGAGCAGTGACTGTAAGACGGCCCAAGAATATCACAGAACTAGAAGACTTTTTCAAGGAAGAAAGGGCAAAAATCCCCCAGACAAGAACTGAAAGACTCTTAGCTGCTACAAAAAGGGCTTCAGGCCCTTTAATATATATATATATATGTATATATATGTCTATATAAATTGTCTATATAAATGTCTGTGTGTGTGTGTGTGTGTGTGTGTGTGTGTGTGTGTGTGTGTGTGTGTGTGTGTGTGTGTGTGTGTGTGTGTGTGTGTGTGTACTGTATATGTATACAGAGTTTTGTTTATAGTTTTGCTTAGTTTTTATGTCTATCAGCTTGTAAAATCAATAGTTTTCCACTCAGCTTTTGGCCACGTTCTTACAGTAAACACTTTATCTCATCACGGACGGCATTTATTCGCCTGTTTAGTAGTAAAATGACAGGTCAGGAAACAGGTAATAGTGTTAAATATGGTGTATGATGTGGGAGGGGCAAGAAGTTATAGTAATTCTAGCCTGAGGTTAGTTAATCAAGGAAATGGAGTGTTCACATACATGGCCACTCACACAGAGATTTACACACCCCTAAACATATCACCCACATTATATAACAAAATTCAATGATTGTAAATTCCGTATAGCAGGATTTTATGAATCTAACTCATGAAAATGGAAAGACTAGAGGAAAAAAGGAGAGACCGGAGGGAAATCGAAGAGAGAACTGGAATTTCTGGTAAGTTCTGAGGCTGAGCTGCCACACGAACACACTCACACAGACACACACAAGCAGTGCGTCGGTTTCTTGCGAGCTTACCACTAACTGTTGTACAGTTGCTAACAGTGGCAGTTTAGGGCAGATAAACATGGAATGAAAAAATGGTGCAGTGGCATGGATTTCGCGAAGTGGAAATTTCCTTGGCCGTTTGAACACACCTTTTGGTCTTGTTTATACAAATATTCATCCTGTGAAAACTTTTATGTTTCTCCCAGTACTACCATACCCTTTCAGCACACCTCTGTTTTTGTATATGACAGATACAACAGTACATTAAAACTTTTTTTGGAACAAAATTGTAATGAACGTTTCTAACAGCAGGAGAAACAGTACTTGTGAGAAAAGGCACAGACTTCAAAAAACACTCAAACAATATATCCCTTCAAACAATCCTTTTCATGTCCTGCACAATAAAGTGGATGGAGTTAATTAATGTTGTAGATTATATTCCACCTCTGATAAATAATTTGTTGCAACTATGTTATTACACAGCTCCTCTTCACTACTTCCCATCAGGCTTTGAAGCAGTGGACCCCACAGAGCTTGTTTTAATCTTATTAATCTTATTTGGTATTTGAAATGAACAGATCAATGCAGCGCCCTCATTGAGAGATAGTGTATCTCAACACGTTGAAGAGCGTCCTTATCTCACCATGCCTCTCAGGCATGAAAATCCTCAGCTACAATCTAAGTTCAGATGTTAACATGTACACCTACACAGGTCTAAAACTTCAATGCTTACAAATCCTGAAATGGAAGTGAAATTATCTCGGTGCCCAAGGTGCACAGACAGGCAGCACAGGGGAACAAATGCACTGCTCTCCTGTGCTGTGTGCAGATAACAGAGCCGGCCTACAGTATCTGCAATACACAGCGCTTTGATAAGATTTCAGTGTGATTACCTCCTATCAGTCAACGATGATCAGCTGTTTGGGCTGTCCAAGCAGACAAAACACATATAATAATCATTTCTGGGCCAGCTGGCTCCTCACAATATCTTACCTTTAGAGGAACAACTTGCTGCTTTATGGGCAATGAAATTACTGCCTTTGCATCAGTTATGTTGACTTGCTTGGCTAGCAAAGACACTCACAGGCTTCTAATACGGCACTTATTCAGCTGAGTAGATTCATTTACACATGGATCCCTGCGTAGAAATGCTGAATGGTGAAAAACAACAGATTTTATACAGCTTGAGGTAGTTCCCTCGCAGAGGTGCGGGGTGCAACTTTGTTTCAATCAATAGTAATGTGAAATGGCTATTCCAACATTACATACAAACCTTGTTAAGCATAAATGAACACACGTGGTCTGCATTTCTAGAAGGAATCTTATCCAAAAGCACATTATCATTTGACCCAGTTGGAGTGTTTTTCTGACCTACTTATTGGGTTGATCCTCCGGGGTCCGGCCCTTTTGCACTTGTTAAGTGTGTACAATGGCATACTCCTTTGATGTGCAAGCATCGATTGTACTGATACAAGACTCCGGGCTGACCTATAGCATATTGATTCGAGAAACCTGTCCACATTCCACCTCGTCTCCATGTTGAATAAAAAACGAATTTTGCAGTTGGCTCACAAAGTAAACCTGATGCATATGGAAAATAATCAGCGGTAACATTGAACATCAGATCTATGACCAGACTCTTAATAGACTCTCATCTATTATTTTCCGTATGGCATCACTGCTGCTGATATGTTTCTTTCCTCATTCTAGAGGCTACCATTGCCATTCCTGATGGGGTTTACAGTGATATGCTGGATTTAAACCTGTCTGTTCATTCAAAGGTCATTAGTTCGCTTCACATCAGCATGTAATGGAGTTGACAGGATTCATCTGAGCTCTGTTCTTACAGCCTGAGGGGCCCTGAGTGAGTCTTCATCATCTGCAACCAGCAGCCAAAAAATATCCTCACAGCTCGGTGATTTGGCAATAAGTAGGCCAACCACTGGGTGAAATTCAATTGTTTATGCACACAAGGAAGGAGGATGTGGGCGTGGGCATGCTGTTTGCCAGTGCCAAAGTTCAGCATCAGATTACAGATCTGCTACTACTGTCTGTGGGAAAGCTAATGTAACAAAAAAAGACCCATTCAGACGGCAAAATTTTTGCAACGACATTGTAAGCACTTTCAACGTGTTAAGAACACTGTAAAAAATGTGTGAAAACTGCGTGATAAGAATGAATAAGCTGAGTCTTATAATTAAAATATGACATCTCTTCAAAATAAATCAGTTTTACTATTATGTTTAAAAAATAAATTTAAAAAAATTCGGGAGACTGCCTGCACTTTCAAGTGTATGGAGCACAGAGGGGAGTGGGCATTCAGGGTTCAAATTAGAACCTGATGAGAGATTATAATGATGCTGCTTCATGGCTCAGTCCACATCCAGAGGGGCCAAATATCCAATTAAAACAGTCTTTCTCTCTCTCTCTCTCTCTCTCGCTCAGTGAGGTAATTACTGGAAACCCTGCATGTAAATTCGATTCAAGATAATACGGCTGGAGAAATGGCTCACAACAGCTCACCACAATCCATCTCTGCCCTGTGATTGTCATTTTACTAGATGTAATCCATCATACTGCGCGTTTGATATCACAGATATCGCCTTTAATTCTACACTATATGGTATGCCCATCCAGAGACAACTTGGTGTTTAATAACAGGTAATCCCAATTTTTGTTGCGCTCCATTAACTCAACTCACACAGCGATTGTAATTTGATGCTAACTGCTAGTACGTCCACCATTACCAAAAGTGTGTATGTAATTCACGACATGAAGGGTTGCAGTATCAAAACAAGGCTGGATCTACAGCTGACAGGGAGGAAAGGGCAGCTGAGCTAAGTTGATTGGTGGTACATCAAGAGTGAGAGCTATACTTTATTTCCTGACCTTTAGCGGCTTGTTCTGACGCCCACCCTCCACCGTCAGTATCGCTGATCTGGTGCACAGCTGTGTGCAGGCCAGGTCTCGCAGCCAGTCCAAATGATCTCAACACACAATCTGTCTCTATAATATTCCCAGCCCCATACCCTGCCTTTTCATCTTCACACTAAGATAATGCATTGGATGTGGCAGAGCAGCCGAGCACTGGACACTTCCTTTCATGAATATACTGTAGCTTTTACAGTATGTGCAGCAGCAGCAAAATAGGGAAGGGCAGCTTTGAACTCACAGTATTTGGTTTCCTTATGATCATGGGAGGATAAAGAGGGTAAGAGTGCAAACAATCCATGTTTCACCTAAATTAATCTGGTTAGATCGCCTCTCATATTGTCTTATTTGTATGAATCTTGAATGAGCAATTGGTTTCAACTATGAGGCAGATTCACATGTTATTTGCCCTCACATTAATCATTCTGCTCCTCTGGCTCACTCTGTCCAAAGGGCATCTCTGTTTAACTAAATGACCTGAAATAACCACACTCACTTGCGGGGTTAAGATCAGTTTAGGCTATGTTTTACACACTATAATTATACTTGACACGGTTTTGTTTAATGACTAGTCTGCAGGACTTCGCCAAGATTCGAAATTAAATTGCAAAGCCTTCTGTTTTAATGACGCACCAAGCCTTCAAGTTGGATGAAACAATGTTCTAGCTGATTTACTGTAGAGGTGGAAGAAAAAAATAGATAAACCTAAAAAGTGAAGAAGACCGGTTGAACGAACGGAGAGCTGAGAGTCTGGTGTTTATTTTTTTTTTGGTTGTTGGGGGGGGTGGGTTGGATCTGAAAATGCCATAAAACCACCTGCTGAAAGTCAATTAACATAACCCTGACATAGTCCAACACAACGCAGAGATACAAACAGCAAATTTAAATTCAGGGAACCTGCAGGCATTCAGATAAAGCTGGCGTCAGAAGCTGCACAATTTACCTGCAAATAGAGAAAGTATGGATAAAGACATCCATGTGAGACTTTTTTTTTAACTTCAGGTAAGGGAGAAGTCGATCTTTATTCAAAATAATTTGAAATCTGACTTCTAGCGAATTACTTCAGTAATACGTTCCAGCAAAACTTTTCGGATACATGATATGTTTATGTGGTGGGAAGAAAATACATATAGAAGTATCTAGTGTTGATAAAGTCACTCACCAACAAATTGAAATAAAAAATTATTCATGTTTTAATGATTTCTGATCTCTGGTTTTTCTATCAACATCTTAACCTTGCAGTTTGAGCTATTCACTGTCTCTCCTAAAGATAACACCTTTAATGGCTGCCATTGCTGGGTTCATGCAATAAAAGGGACCAGGCTCTTTGACTGTATCACACTTAAATGGCTAGCTGGACAGCAGAATAGGCTACCTTTTCAAGTCTTGATTGCAGCAGTACGACCCTCGCTGTGTTTTCATTGTGTGCAGCCACTATTATAACACCAGAGTCCTCGTAATGGGGAGCCATTGTGTCCTTGGGAGGTCATTTCAGCTCCAGTGGAAATTGATTTTAGTGTTGGGTCCCAGAAATAACTTTCTTAATTTGATTGAGGATTAGCATATTTTTGATTTTATCTATCCTCCCTGATCAGGAAATTACCTGTGTGCCAGGTAGAGAAACAGGTCAGCAATGATTTATACATTGAACCGACCTCTTTGAGGCAAACTTTACTTCGAAAGCTGTTCATAACCCTGATATTCTCAGAGCGCTGCCTCTTAGCCTTGCCCCGTGATCTTACCATATTGGCTAATCTATTCATACCATGTAGGAGGGAAGGAGAAATGTAACTATACTCAAATTTCAAATAACATTAGCCTTAGATTAGCCGGCCAAAGGTAGCCTACTTAGGGCCTCTGCATCTATTTATTCTCTTTAAAATGTGTGAATAGAGGGTTGGAATTTAGAAACCCCTGAGCTGTTTTGTCACCAAAGCAAATAATAATAACAATAATAACACTCTAAACAAATTAAGAGGACTTCCAGTTTAAGGGAAACCCTATCCTCCGGCTGTCCTTCTGTTCAACTCAGAACAAACCAAACTTTGTGGTCACTGTAAAAGGACCTTTTCACAAAACCATAGGAGCATGGTCTTGCAGCGCTGAGTTTTCTTACAGTATCTACTTTGACAAGTGTTGCTGTCCCATGAGTAACACTTCATGGCATGATAAAGTAACTAAGCAGATTTGCTGTGTGCCTGACTGTCCTGTCCAGCAGACTGTGTGAAAAGCCTGTATGTGACACGTGCTCCCTACTGAGGCCGAGAGGGCAGACTGTGGATTCACCGTGAATTTATGTTCACACACATGATCCGTGTCAGGAACAGAGCCAGAAGCCTATAGCTCCCGCTACGGCTGCTGCTGCTAGTGCTTCCTTTGTTGTCAGAGAGGAGCTGATTAATTTTGATGTTTTTTTGTTCCTCTTTACTTCATTTGGTATACTGTTAATCATGAAGACATTATGGGCTGGGCTGTTATTATTAAGAATTGCAGAGAAACAAACACTCACAGCACAGACACACATCATATCTGGATTATGACAACCTCAACTGCGCCTGAAAACCCAAATCCACCTTACACAGACACTTTAAATGTTGGGACTTTGATCAAGTTTTCCCTCTTCTGACCAAACCTGAAGGGTAATGCTGATGTTACCCAGGTTTGGATGTGTTGTGTGAATAAAAGGAAGGCAACTACAGTGTTGGAAGAGCAGCAGCAACTGAGCAGGGGGAAGAAGTGACCTGAACTTTAACACGATGGAGCCAATTCCCTGAGGAGTAAACATTCAGTAAAAGCTGAGCAGCCCATATCTGTTGAGTAAATGGGCAGTAGAGTGGAGCATGTTCTTCACTAACAGGGCCAAGGTACACTGCCAGGGGATCTGAACTTGTAATTCCCTTTCACTGTTGCTTGACTCATCGGCAAGTGCACTGGCAACTTCTTGCCAGAAAGTAAGGCGTAAGAGTATGACTCTGGTAGGGATATTCATTATCAAGATTAGAAGTGCTACTGTAACACTATAATATAATGAAAACGCTAAAAGTACTTCAACTCTGGCAGCCAGCTTCAGTGATATTACCAAAGAGTACAAGTGAAAGTGGACTGAAATAATGTCAGATCCACTTAAATGTTGCATCTAGAGGCTATTTACTGGTAAGCCATACACTTATATTCCTTACCAACTGGGCATTTTAGCATTTATAGTTGACCCTTCCTGATATATTACAAATTTGCTCCACTGAAGCTAAATTAAACTTTTTTTTGAGCAACCTGATTCAATATTAAACCACTTTCTTTGTATGTGCGCTGGGGAGATGCCTTACTGTTGTTGTTTTTGTTATCTGACGCATGTTTGAGTTACTGCCCGGTGTTAATTCTTCTAAGGAGTGTGAATACAAGGCTATACACCTCTTGATAATTGCAATCCTCTCAGGCAAGCTCAGGGCAGCCATCTGTGAATGGATGAAGAAATAATGGCATGGTTAAGAGCTGCTGGGGGGAACCGAACACATTTATCTGAGTGAAGTGCCATGTTTTCAAGGGCCACAAATGATGCAGGGACCTTTCTTATGTATGCCTCTGTTTGGAATTCTGGTAATAAGCAGATCAAATGTTTTGTTTAAATAGTAGTTCATCTGTTTCCATGGGTTATGTACAGTCAGTGAAACCAGCAGGATTTGATGCTTTGTGTGGGTAATGGTGAAACTGTCCACAGTCGCAGGGTGCAGGATGCGGAGGTGTCTCTCTGTTTTGGAGGAGGAGAATTTCCACCTGCCTTCTACGTGACACTCTGACAGTACCAATCCCACCTTATCTGTCCGTTTTTCCTTATCCTCTTCCACTCCTCTCATACTTTTTTCCACACACCTTCCCCTTCCATCATCTCTGTCTGCGGCAGTTTCAAAAACCTGCTGTGATAAGCACGCTGAATTAAAATGATTTCTTTTTAATTACTTTCCATATTAAGTGCAATGCAGTGCATGCATTATATATGTATGTTTCACTTCACTCTGTATGACGATTAAACCGTTGTGGGTGAGTGCTGCCTGAGGCAAAATACACAAATGCAATTAAATTAATTTCAATGGAAAAAAAGACACAGTTTCTCACAGTAGACAGTTTTGGAGAAAGAACAAAAAAAGAGAGAAAACAATCCTGTCTTCCAAATGTGAGAATGTGAAGTTCATTATTCTACAAATAATGAGAAGAAAAACTGTCTTCTCTTTAATTAGGGTGAAGCTTGTTTTGTACCTGTACTTACAAGTGTCCTAAAAGGGATATAAGCCAGCTGAGAATAGCTATATTCTGCGATTACTCTAAAGTTACTGCAGCAGCATATGGAAACATTTGACCATCTTGTTTCATATTTCATTTCATGACAAATAAGCTTGCATTTGGCTTTCCTCTTTTTTTTCTCTGAGGAGTGAGCCAACTGAGGTACTTAACAAGAAATCACCTGTATGGATTACAGTGTTGACTGCACATTGAGCTTATGCTGTGTGCTGAATTTCTGTTGCTAAATTACATGTCCTTTATATCCTGAAAGCACAGATCAATAGTTTATCTTTGGCCGTCGAGAGACTGGCAGACAAATAGATAAGAAAGTAAATGGAACAGAGACCAATTACAGCTGGCAGTTCCTATGTCTGTTGAGAGGTCAGTAAGCTCACCTACACACACCTGCCACTCAAGGCCCACGCTACCTCACCAGAGCTGGAGCTGCACATCAAAGGTGTACTACACGAACTTGAAACTTGAAATGCCCATCCTCAATGTGAGAGACATTTGTGTCTATCAAAACCTAAAGGGAAGAGAGTCAATCCACACCTGGAAACCTTGATGACCCAGAGGGTATAACATGAATTTACCCTCCCCTATCTGTTGTGTTCTGTTTAGAGAACAAAGACACAAAGAGAACCTGATGTGTATGGATTTTCTTTTAATGGTAATAAGACTGTCAGGGGGGCTGTACAGCTTGTGCGAGGATTTGGAGCCACAGACAGCGGTAATTGAAACTGACAGCGGGTTGAGCACAATGACTCTGTGGATAACAACTATCATAACCCCCATAATCATCACAGCAGCTCTGCACGCACACAAAGTTCTTCGGTAAACAAAATTACTTGGCTGACACCGACCATCTTATTTCCCCATCCTCTCTGATTGTCTGAGCTTTCCCGGTGCGGGGCCCTGGAGCCGTGGTGTCATCCAGAGGCACCCAAAAGCATCCTCGCCAAGGGTGTCACAATGTTTTGGAGCCTGTATAATCTCTAACCAGCAGTGAGAGTGGGTGTGGAGAGATGCATCATCCATGTTAGTAACCGTAGGATTTGTTCAGTAACAAAAGTTGCAAAATGAATTTGACAAACGTCGTGACTATTTACTTTATTTGCAAAAAGGTTGCTTTTCATGTCAGTGAGACATGAAAGATAAACATAGCTCCTGTCTAACGGCAGTATCACATGTCAAGATCGGTGACATAAATTGCCATTTATTACAGACATTTAAAAATAAGTGCAGTAATTATATTTGCTATTTCTTTTAATGGTGCCCCGGATTAAAGGAATTCTGGGTAATACTCGCTTTGAATTTTTATTATCAGATATGCCACTTTGTTATTTTTACTTTTTTGTTTTATTTTTTCTCCCCCAAAACAAATTCATGACCTTGTACCTTATCTGTAAACAGAGTGGTTGTGAGATATTTTGAGATCTAATTTTTCAAAGGGACTTTGTAGAATAGGTGGATTTCAGACAGAGCTTTCTAATTCTGAGAACTCATTTTCCACTAAGGCTTTATAAGAAGCAAAACATTTTCTTGAAAAAATGCAGTTTAGTCTTTTTCGTTATTTTGTTTTAGTACGCAAAAGTAATGTCTTCATTATTGAGGGGAGTTATGATATAAGATATGTGGGCACAAACAAGAATTTAGGGACATGTTGTTAATTTAGTCACAAAAACATTTGGTCACATCAAAACAATACAAAAACATTCGTTCTCTCCTTGTTGCATGTTTTTCCATTTGCTATTGTCCCTATGTCTGGACAAGCTGCATCATCAGTGTCAGCGTCGGAGCTCTAAATGTAGTCACTATCATTAGTGTGTGCCTGCAGTACACAGGTTGCAAGCTAATCAGATACAAAGCAGTTTAGCAGCAGGGCAGAGTTAGCATCAGACCACAAAATTGTCCGAGGAAGGGTCAAATTGCAGACCAGGTCTGTGAGCCACGTAAAGGAGAGTAGTGTCCCCATATATGAGCTGTGTCATTCCCGGAAACAGTCATGCTTCTCTGCTCAAGCCTAGAAGTAATGTTCGGAAGAAAAAAAAAAATTATATATATATATATATATATATATATATATATATATATATAGCTACGTATAGCTACGTATTCTTTCTTGTTGTTTGTTAGGTCTGAAAGAAATATTATGTTATGTTACTGAAAAATAATTCACCCTGGTGTTGATGTTACATAAACTGCAGTTGATGTTAGCCTGTTGGAGTAAACCACATGAGACCGATTGAAATATAATAAATCCTTTGGAGTAAAACAGAAAACATAAACCTCAGTTGTGTTATTAGTGTCACTGATTGATTTTAGTAAATGATGCGTGCCTTAACTCATACTGCTTCAAAATGCATACACAATACAGTATATAGAAATGAAGAGATATTTTCTAGTATTTTTTTAACTTCTTCCTGCTCAGGATAAAAACGTAATGGCATGGTTACTTCACTGACAACCACAAAAGTTCCATATGAAAGCTAATATTTAAGAGCACATTGTCTTGACTATTGTTTAGTTGGGTCCTGCACCATTTTTTTCTTTCCAATTTTAGGCTAATTAATTAATAAAAGTTAAAATAAACCTACACAAAAAGTAATAAGTCTAAGATCATGAATTTCGTGTTTAACATGCAACATCATCTGGTTGCACTAATGTACTAATGTTAGTAATCATAGCTGTTATATCCTTGTTCATTGAAAAAAAAAAAAAAAAAATCAATACTATTTCTAAAGAGGAGAGTTTTTACATCACATTAATTCATGTGAAAGATGTACTGTGTAAAGGAGTCAGTCATGCCTGCCAACCATTATGTCAAATATACACACATTGCTTCTAAGAAGAAAACAATCTTTTTTCCATATTTCACTTTCAATTAGTTTCTCGTTTTCATGAAGTCAAAACCTAATTGCATGTGAGTCGGAGCAAACATCTGTCCTCATCATTTTCAATAAGTGCAAGCTGTCAGGCATGTAATCAGAAAATCATGTGCTGTCAGTCATTTTCCATTACAGTCAATGCAGCTCAATTTTTGTCAAGTTGTGGGGTTTTGAATGTCTGATGCTCATTTCCTTGTGTAAGCAGACAGAAGAACTTCCTGACTTCTGTCTCTGGTATCAACAGCTGTTAATGTACTCGTGGCGGGGACGAGAAAAAAATACCACGGAAAAGATTTTCTTACTGTTTAAGCTCATGTCAGTTTCAGATGTGTTTTTTATTCAGTCATATTAAAGGACTACAATTTTTGTTTCTCTAAAGACGTAAAAACCCAATAAAACAAACATTTTGAATCGTAAATTATTTGTGAAAATTCCGTAGTCTAGCAACCATGTTCAGTAGGAAGTTAGCAGCCTAACAGCTTGGTGCTGCCAGATGAAAGAGGTGCCGAAGTGTTATTATGGCTGGAGTGTACTCAAAGGAATGCAATGGATGGCCACTCTGGGGTCAACTCCGCTCACTCCACCCCGAAGGAGAAATCTCTAGCTGAAGTATCACCTGCTTTGATATTGGGATTGTTGTAGAGCTTCCACCTTTTACTTCACATACACACACAAACACACACACACACACACACACACACACACACACACACACACACGCAAACACCAAAAACATGGAGGATTGTGTACACAGACACGTGTAAACACTGCACGGCCTTGGACAAGCATTCATACAATTCTCACGTGTGCATGTGTGTACGCATGATACAAGTCTTTATAGGAGAAATTCTTAGACATAATGAAGTCTTAAAATTAGTCTGCTTGTTTTACACAAATAAAATCACACGTATACATACTAATGCATACAAATACCTATATAACAAACATTAATATTCAACACATCAGTGTGCCATGCATTTAATCCGCATAATTACTGCAGTGCATTATGCAGATGAAATGAAATTCCAAAGAAATGTGACAGTGTTCAAATTGCCAGAGTTGGCGAAGTTGACTGCAGGGCGAAAAACAAGCCAGTAAGTAATCCCAGGTTATTCTAGTTTCTTACTTCTGTGGTTAATGACAGTCTTCCAGCCCCCAAACAGCCCCCCTCCATGTCTTTCTGGCTGTCATTAGCTGGAGCAGGGGTGTAGACAAATGGTGAGAAATGAAATGGATATGCTTTAAAGTCTCTGTAATGGGTTCATGTGATGCCATGAACACAGCTAATTAAGGTCAGGGGAGTTTTCATCACAGGCAGTCCTATGCTTGTGTATGTTTTTATCAAGGGCATTTATTATGCAGCCCTGATGAGGGCTCGGCTGCCTTGCTTCACCAGAGTGAGCCCCCTGGATGTGCATGATTATCATCTACCTGCAGTGTTACCAAATTTCTCCAAATGTTGTATTGGCTTTTCTGAAAATGGCTTAACATCAATAATGCATAATGAAATCTCTTTATTGTGCAGTTTGTATTCCACAGAAAGTTTGTTTAAGTCAGTCAGAACCTGGAAAAGGCTATAGCTTCTACTGAAAAGCAGCTACTGTCCCCAGATAAACTGTGAGCTCGTCTGTAATTTGTGTTTGTACAGACAAAGACACTGGCTATAATTAGTTTAACAAATGGCTCACTGGTCATTTAGGAAAATGCTCCCTTAAAATGCTTAATAGTTATGGTAACAAACATTAAACTGTACATCTATAATTTCTGATCACCTTAATAACACATACATGAGACTATAAGACATGAGAAATTACTGCAGATGCATTTACAGATCTGGACTCATCTCAACATTGCTGTCATTAATAATTGTTCCAACGGTTCACAGTGAAACCAAGAGACATTAAAGTCAGTGCTATAGATGCTAGAGTTATTTACATGCATTTAATGACTGAAAATAGGTTAAAAGAAATAAATTCTTGCTGCAGTAAAATAAAAATATTGAACTGTACCTCTTAAAAGTTGCAGTTAATGGTAGTTCAATCACATAATTTGCACATAAACCATGATAATTTTACAATCAAGCCAAAATTCAGATTAATACATACTTGGCTGTAGTTTAGATGTACTAAATGTTTTGACATCCAATCACAAATCTTCCCATTTGTGGAGTGAACTTTTGGAAATACAGTATACTGTAGTCTGTTATCATCTTTATTTTAAAGATGACTGGGCAACAAGAATTTTTGGTGGGGTTTTTTAGGGTATTTCCTTTTTATTTATCTTTTCTTTCATGGCCACCTTGTTGTGTTCTAGTTAGGAAATTTTGTTTACCATTAACATAATTAAATCAAGCCATATCTGGGCTGGTATAAGACATAATGTGCACAGCTGGAGCTTTTACATCTATTCAAACAACAGGGCGTGAGTTAATGGTTTCAGAACCATTTTCTGTGGCCCCTTAATGTTCATACACAGACAAATAAACAGGCAACAACAAAATACATTGACATAAGTCTTAAAGGAATAGTAGATGGTGAGACTTTGATGAAAAGATCGATACCACTCTCATGTCCTTGGGGTAAATGTGGAGCCGGAGCCAGGACCTGGTTAACTTAAAACAGCATATAGACAATAAATATACATATATACAGTGAAGGGCATGTAATCCCACATAAAACACAAATAGCTAAGTAAAAAGCAAATTGTTGTTTTTTACTTTGGCTTTTGTGCAAATGAAGCAACTGATACTGCTCTCTGGACGGAGCCAGAGGTTGATATCAGTCTTCTCAGCTAATCATTACATTTCTAGTCATTAAACTGTTACTTTCATTGACACCAGAGTAAAGATGGTAGCTGAAACATCTGTGCAATAGGGGGAGGTTACTGATGGATTACATAGGGAGATTTTCTTGATTATTTGATGGACTATTATGTTAGGACACAAACATTAAAACAAAACAGATAAACAGATAAAAAACAGATAAAAAAAATAAAAGAAAAAACAGATAAAAGAAAAAAACAATACATCATGCCATCCCTCCAGATTTGATCGAAAACTTCACTTCTGTTATTAAACTTATCAGTTTAACACTGGTTATCATGGATATAATTTCTTGCTATGTTTTAGTCTTCACTCTCCTGGTGATAAGTATCAGAGTAACTTATTTCCATGCTCACAATCGAGGATCGCATTACGGTCTAATCTCACACTCTAAGAGACAAAGATGGATGAAGATCTGAGAGATTTTCAATTCCAGACTGTTTCCAAATCAGCCATTAAGATCTCCGTCTTCAGTAATCCCTTGAATGTCATTCAATTCTGATTTTTAACGCTAGTCTGTGCTCAGAGGGAGCACAGCAGAAAGTGCTGAGCTCTGTGTGTGCATTAGTTCATTTTCAGTCATGTGCAGTTCTTTAAGGAGTTATAATGAGGGAAATACGGTATGTACTCATAGATCAAGCAGTATGGCACTGTAGCTGGTGTACAGTAATTTCACATATGAGGAAGTAGCTTAGTGATTTTCTAACTGAACCAACTGAGTCAACACATGAATTAAATATTTCGCTTAGCAATTCTTCTAGTTACAGCAACATTCTGCCACCACAGCACTTTAAAACCTCTCTTTTTTGTTGAAAAGGTGAAGTTCATAAAGTCAGCACAGATTCACTCTCTCTCAGCGCCCAGAAAGCACATTTGTTCCTCGAAGGGGATTTGAATTAATCTGACAAGCATCCAATGTTGCAAGGTTATTTTTGCATCTTTTTTTTTTTCAAAAATAAAGTTATCATTAACTCACAGCAACTTTTGCCATTTTTATGTTTGTAAAATAAAAGTTCAGTGCATTAGACATTTTGTCTGTCTGATAAACCTACTATTTAATGTGTGTATTCTTATATATTATGGGAACACCAAATGCAGATAAATTATTTCTTTTTTATTATTCACGTTGCATATCATTCATTTATTGTCTATCATCATCTGCCTAATTAGTCTATCTCTATAATCATTACTGTAGCCTTAACAGGGTGGTCTGAAATGGGTACTGGGTGGGTGTTGTTTTAAGACATTTTTCCTTTCTGCTGTATTCTATTATTTGACTTAAATATAAAGAAAAGTCTATCTAGTCAAGTAAAAAGTTGAACAAACATATGGCTTTTGTTAAACCTTCAGTAACAGATTTTTTTGGTCACTTGTGGGCAATGGAAACAAACTGTGAACAAAACACTGACATATTACACCTTTGGATATTAAGTTGATATGGCGAACTTGTTAGCAAACAGTTGCTTATTTACATATCCAGCTTTTCTGGAATCCTTCGGTCACTGTTTGTTGTGTTTCTGGCCACCTGGCAAATGCAAGTCCAATATTTGTTCCTTTAGCTCTATTTTTGGTCTCTATCAACTCCCGAGGGAAATATCTGGCTCTTTAGCAGCTAAATCCCCCTCTATTCTCAGCAGTTAGTCGCTAGCTGTGTCTGTCTGCCGTTTAGTGCAGACCAAGTAGTGTACAGTGTTTTTTGGGGTTTTTTTCTCACTTAAAACAGCTGCCTGGTTGTCACTATGAGTGCGATAAGAGTGAACCAAAACAATACTGCTTTGGACGTAAATTAATAAAAGATATTAAAGTTTGTAACCAAAAATCAGTCTATGGCTGAGTTTCATGGAAGCGATGAAGCAACTCCAGGGTCTGATGATCAGTAATGTGGATAAGATCCTTGGGTCTGTGGGGTGCAGCTTTGCCACAGAGTTGTTCATGTTTGCAATATTAATTGATATAATAGGATTAATACGAGTTCAGTTTGTGACTTTTGCTTTAACACAACATACTGTGCTTTGAAGGAGATAAAAAGGATGAACAGACAGGGTGTAATCAGTTCATGAAAATGCACTGGCACCCAGCAGTTCAAGATTAAATAGATGGATGGCCACCCACAGATAATGCCAAAAAGAAACTTTATTCTAACATCATATAGCAGAAATAGCCAAGAGGAACAGACCAGGAGAGTAAACAAAAGATAAGGAATAAACTAAATTATCACTATATCCAACTAGGGGTATATAAAAAACATTTGTGCATCAACTTGATTGCAGCAAATAACTTTGATTATAAAAGATTGTGAGCCAGTTAAAATCAATTAAGCAAATTAAGGCATTTCTTTTCATTGAAATACTGGTACAAATGGCTTTAAAACATCAAATTTTTCATCTAAAAGATGATAAAAACCCAAACCTTAGGAGGTGACTGGATTGTTTTCTGGGCTTCAGCTTCTAACAAAGCTTGTAAAACAGTTTAAATCAACATGATTATATATAGTCTGCTATAGAGACTAAACTGCAGCACAACATTAGAGTGTAAATTCTAGAGAGGTTTACCTTGGGGAAATAATTTCAAATGCAACGTGATTCACAGCTCAAACTCAAGTAGGTACTGGCTTCATTTGAAATGTGTCTGAATTTTACATAGTGTGCTAAACTCATTGGTTTTCTTTGCCAATTCATGTGTACTGCCAGATCACCCAGATCACTACGCTAATAATATTTCAAAGTAAGTGACTACAGAACAGGATGGATTCGTGTTAATGATCCCTGTATGTAAATGACCCTTTCACGTCTTTGCATTTCATCTCTTTGTTTTTCCACATGCCCCATGCTCATCAGTAGCAATGACCATGAGACTGCACACAATGAAATAAAATCTGGGCATGTTTAGGAACTCCACTGTCAGTGTTGAAAGGTATCTTACCAGGGGGTCTTTCTAATTAAACTGGTGCCCAAACCAAGGCTGTGGGAGACAGTGCATCTGCTATGCAAAGTGGCTAGAAATCCTCCAGCTGCCCATCTGCAAAACTTTTCATCTGGCCTCCATCGAAAGAGGAGGTTTGGGAAAATGCCTTTATTTTTCATAATCCCCCCTCTCCCTCTCCTACCTTATCCATATTTCATGAAGAGCTCTGGAGGTATGAAATTGTCTGAAACTAATCCACTGCTGGATATTTAGTCCCAGATTAAAATCACTCGCTTCACTGCTTCATAATTCTGTTCCTATTGATTGCCTGGGTCCAAATATAAGTCAAGGATGTACAGAACATTTTTCCCAGGACTCTCTGAAATTGTATCAGCACAGCTTCTGTGCACTGAATCCCAGCAAATGGTGCCATCAACAGTGAGCATTTGTCAGGGTTTTTTGCACTAATTCAGCACTGCTCATGGTTTGCTCATAGGCTAATGTTTATCTCGCCGAGACATTCTAAACGTCTTGTAACCCTTGATGGCACAAAAAAACACATCTGCACACCAAAGCATAATTTAAACAGAACTCAGACAAACCTGAAAACTGTCCCCAATGATCAAGATGGACAGCCGAAGATACTTGGATTCTTTACTGTTTTTTAAAGATGGCAAGGGGATCATGTGAGTATTAGGTATTAGGAGGTAAAAAAAAAAAAGGGGGCTCACCTGTTGACATTGTAAAATAACACAAAGGGCCTCAGATCCTACATGAATTGTAAAGAAAAGTTAAAAATGGCACACATCATAATGGAGTATAAACAGAGTATACAGAATGCTGACAGTGCACTTCAATATCTATCCATATGCATATTCCATGTTACCAATGCTTTGTGTCACTGTCTTTTGGTCCAATTGTCACATCAGGAGGCAAATTCAATACAAGCTAACAACAGTGCCACCATCTGATATCTGCACAGAGAGAAGCAAGACGAAAAGAAAAAACACAGAGTGGTGCTTACAAATAAATACAAACCAGCCAAGGTCACTAAAAAGGTTCCTTTAATGGATAGGGCTGATGTTATTCTATATTTTTATTATTGTTAAAAAACAAACCCATTAAAGTTTTAGTCTGTCACCGATATATGGTATGTCTTAGTAGTAGCAGTTCTTAGTAGACATTACTCCAACAGAAGTAATTAGTAAATTTGTTGGGAACTATTTTCAGCCACGGAATAGTACACATTTGGTGCTCTAGGGAGTATTTATAGCAGCTCGATTATTTTTGTGGGATTGAGTTAAAACAAACTACAGTCTTCATGTTTATTGTAATGAAAAAAAAAACATGTCACTCAGAGCAGAACAGTGTGCTCATGAGTGTGTTTTTAGTAGTTAGCACAGCGGACTAAGATATATAAGGCCCTGGCTACTAAAGCAATACTTGTTAGTAACAGCAATTCCTCATTGGTTTGGGTCTTCATATGGGATTTGTTGACAACAAGACAACAACAAGCTGTTTGCTTTATGCTTTATGCTTTATGCTTTGAAAAACACTGATATGTGAAACATAATAACATTTTAGGTTAGTAAAGGTTTCAATTGACCGTAGTCTTGTTGTAATTCAGAAACCTTCAGAGACATAAAATTAAATTTATTTGGGAAGAACGTTGCTGCGGAAAAAAAAAAACAAGGGAAAAAAGTGGGTCAATATCATAACAAAATAATCAAACAGCTTTCCAACAGCTTGAAATTGGCTCATTGGGAGTATTTTGACTGTTAAATCCATTTTGATTCTATTGTGCACCGTTGACAATTGATCATTCTAAATAGTAGAATTCCCTCCTCTTGTTATGTTGTGAAAATAGCTGTGCACAAAATGATAACTAGAGGTATTTTTCTACCTCTAAGTAGTCATGGTCTAACGTATACTCCTCATTTACGCTTGTGTTACTGACATACTGTATCACTGAGAAGGATCTCTTCTCAAATTTGAATGTTTTCATGATGTTGGAGCTGAGCTGGCGGGAGAAAAAACAAGAGGACCTACTCAAGGCAAGCTGCGGTGGTGGAGGCCCCTTCAGATTAGCATTGGTGCTGTTTTCCTGCAGGGTGCTCTCCGGCACACCATCCATGAGACCCGATTGTCACAAAGCTAAAGATGGAGATGTGTTGATGGATGCCTGCCAGAAAATCAGAGCCCAACTGTTCAGTGCCAAAAGCCACACAGGCATGGCAGGTGAGAAACTGAATGAAACTCCACAGGAGAAAGAATGGAAGGTGAGGGTGAAATAAGCACCGGTCTGTCACTGAGCCACTTCGTTTTTCAAGATGATGTCTGAGGGATACTAAAATTGATTTCACAACAAGTTTGAATTGAAAACATGTACAGCAGAACAAGACTTGAATGAAGTGGGATTTATAAAAACTAGATCAATATGTTACCTGATCATTCAGTAAACCTTGGATAATCATTTAAAAACTAAAGGTAACAAATGTTGGATAACATAAAAGATAAAACTGAAATTCTGCAACAAAAAACAGCAGCTTATCTCTGTCTACATGGAAAAAGTGAAGCCCTTCCAAAGGCACTTGATTAATTATGAAAATAAGTATTTGTCTTCCCTGACTCTTTGGTGCAATTGATCTCCAGCAGGCACTAGCTGGAGTATCATGTCTGGTATAGTATAAGCCGTCTTGTCTCCAAAGATTATTCCATCTATGTAGAGTCTGGCAAGTAAACAAACGAACAGGTGGTTGGCTCCAAACGAGGCAAAGGAATAATACCACATCTACAGTACATGGATCTGTTTCTGTTTGTTGTTCTGAGATACCAAGCTCCAACTGATAACATGGGCCTATTGACTGTGTTCAGTCATCTCATCAACTTCAAAAGCATCCGGAAGCTTTGACAATTGAGCTGTTACTATGGTCATAAACATTTATTTTCCTGTTTTTTTCCTCCAGAATCAGTTGCATGGCCACTCAGCAGCTGCATGTCTATAGCACTTTTTAAAAAAAATACAATACCCATCTAAAATGTTTAAAAATTTTGTCTCACATTGTACGAAATATGTTTATTCATATGTACAGTTAGGTACATAAGTATTTGAAAAGTGACACAGTTTTCACAATTTTGCCTGTGATGTGATTGAAGTGTAGACTTTCAGCTTCTATTCAGCTTTAATTCAATAGGTTTAACAAAAATATCACATTTACTGTTAAGGAATTATTTTTGTACATAGTCCCTCATTTTCAGAGGCTCGAAAGTCATTGGACAGTTGAATGACAATCAGTTTCACACCAGGTGTAGCCTGTTCCCTCTTTATTTCATGACATATTAAACAGATTAAAGGTCTGGAGCTGACTCCCAGTGTTGAATTTGGGTCTGGTAGTTGTTCATGGGAATTCTCAATATGCAGTCCAAAGAGGTGTCAATGCAAGGTGGCCATCATTAGGCTGAAAAAACAAAACAAACCTATCAGGCAGATGGCAGAAACTTTAGGTATGGCCAAATCAACAATTTGGTACATTCTTAAAAAGAAAGAATGCACTGGCAAGCTCAGCAACACCAAAAGGCCTGGAAGAGCACAGAAGACAACTACAGTGGATGGATGAAAGGCTAGATTAGACTTTGCCAGGAATCCTGTGAAAAAAACGCCTGCCCAGTTCTGGAACAAGATTCTTTGGACAGATGAAACCCAGATTAACTTATACCAGAATGATGGGAAGAGAAGAGTATGGAGAAGGAAAGGAACAGCTCATGATCCAAAGCAAACCACATCATCTGTCAAACATGGCGGAGGCAGTGTTATGTTACGAGCATGTATGGCTGCCAATGGAACTGTGTCACTGGTGTTTTTAGATGATGTGACTGCTGATAGAAGTAGCAGGATGAATTCTGAAGTGTAAACGGCTGTACTATCTGCTCAGATTCAGGCAAATGCTGCAAAACTGATAGGATGGTGCTTCACAGTACAGATGGATAATGACCCAAAACATACTGCGAAAGCAAATAAATGGAATAATCCTCAATGGCCAAGTCGAACACCTGACCTCAGCCCAACTGAGCATGCTTTTCACTTCCTCAAGACAAAACTGAGGGCAAAAAGACCCACAAACAAGCAGCAACTGAAGGTCTCGCAAAGCATCTCAAGGGAGGAAACTCAGCATTTGATGATGTCCACAGGTTTCAGTCTTCAGGCAGTCAGTGACTGCAAAGGATTTTCATCCAAGCATTAAAAATAATCCTTATATTTATAATTATGCTTTTTTGTCCAATCACTTTTGAGCCCCTGATAATGAGGGACTATGTATAAAAATGGCTGTAATTCCTAAACTTTTAATGCAATATTTTTGTTGAATTTAAGCTGCCAGTCTACACTTCAATCACATCATAATGGCTTTGTTTCAGATCCATTGTGGTGGTGTACAGAGGCAAAATTATGAAAGTTGTGTCACTGTGCAAATACTTATGTACCTAACTGTAGATGAGAAGATCCATACCACCCTCCTATCTGTCCATGGAATACTAAACTAGAGCCAGGCATGCTAACGATCACAACTAACAAACTAAAATGGTGAACAGGGCTAAGGATAATACCTGCTACATATCAACGTGTTAGCATTGTCATTGTGGACATGTTAGCATGCTGATATTAGCATTTAGCTTAAGCACCGCTGTACCTAAGAGCAAACTCTCAGAACAGCTAGCATGGCTGTAGTTATTACCTTTGGATAAAGCCAGGCTAGCTGCTTTCCATTCTTCTAGTCTGTATGCTGAGCTATTAAGATACGTGTCTCCTGGCTCTAAATTCATAATTAGCAGACAGATATGAGAGTAAAGAAAGCAAGAATCCTAATATTTCCCAATATGAAACTATTCATTTAAAACAAATGTAAGAATACTATAACTTGCCTATAATGTGGAGATTTTAAACCCATAATTAAAAAAATACATTGATCTCCTCAGTAGTATCCTCCCATACTATTTCACTACAGTCACAAGACAAGCCAATGAGGATCCATTTACTATTCTTATTCTGTGTGTGTGCTGGTGGTGTAATGATGAGACTTAAGCAACACAAAAACTGTAAATCCAAGACAGAAACATAACATGCTTCTCATATTAGGTCAAGTTTGTGGGTCAAGCATTTCTATAACTCACAGCAAAACACATCAGAGCCAAAACTCATCTTGGCGAGCTACTTCACTTTAGGCTCATTCATTGTAAAAAAAAAAAAATAAATAAAGCATAGCAGACCTGATTAGCCTTAGAAGCATTACAGAGTGTATTTCTTGGCTGTGCTGGTGAAGTCATCTCGTAATGACCAGACCCAGCTGTAAAACCCCAAAATTTCCAGGCTGCCAAGCTGCTGCAGCACATAGGACTGAATTTAGATTGGAGAGTAAATCCCAGGAGTTTGTATCCAGTAATATAACTGTTGTTAAAATGCCTTTGCCATGTCGCAGTAAACTAGTATAGAGCTTGCTGTATGTTCTTGCTGAGTCCCAGAAGAGGAATGTTTTTAATGAGTCCCCCAGTGGTGACAGTCTCAAGGACCTATTGTACAGGGATCTTGATTTGATTTGACTCTTCTGTCACTCTTCCCCTGCCACCATATTTCGAGGGGGTGGGCACAACTCACCTGAATTGGAAAAACTGCATCTTCTGAGAACACAATTCCCAGGTGTGGTGAGCTTGCCCTGGAATTCAGGTTTGTCAGGTTGTACTCTGAATACCAGTCGTATCAAAGAGGGAACGATCATTTGGCAAATGTTGGAAAGAAGAGACAATTCAGTGGAGCTGTAAAATGTCTCTAAAGTCTTATGAAATGAAGAAAGAAGAAAGACTGAAACAAGGTAAAAAATCTAGAAAGCTCTCTTGACAGTCCCCACCCTCCATGTTTGCAGGCAAAATTCAGTTTCTTTCATTAAACACTTAACTAATAAAAAAAAGGGAAAGTATTCATTGTGCATGACTTTTCATTTCTTTTTCCACATTGTCAGCCTAAACTGACAGTAATATTAAACACAGAAAAATTCCTAACTACATAACCATAAACCCTCGGTTCCTTAGGAGCTTTCTAGCTAAATGTTGGCAGCTGTCAATGCTGCATTGCTTCTCTTTCAAATTCCTTTGATAGAAATGTCTGTGGATGCCCATGGAAAATTACCAAGGCAGGACTTACACAGCAGTAAGTTGAAGATATTGTCAAAGGTCATTTTATGACGTATTTTGCCTCAGGACTGTGCGAGTTTGAGTTTCTGAAGGGATACTTCTGGTTATTTTACAACTTGGACTTAATGTTCCTATTTTTGCCAAATGGGTTACTATTTACTGTAATGTAACTGTAAAGTGCTACAGTTTGTCGATGATTTTAAATAAGTTGTAATGTTGGCTGTGGACAGGAGACGTAAAATGTTTCATTCCAAAGCAACAAAATGTCCAGCAGCATGTCATTTGAAGGTTATTGAGTTGAAAAGACACATTGTCAGCACTCTCAGTGTTCAGCTGTTCCTGGTACCTCCTGGTACCTCTGGGTGTGTACTGGAGAGCAGCTCTGCCAATAAACTGGAGGCAAACTTGGATTTTATGTTTTACACCAAAAACACTACACCATTTGCATCCTAAGGTCTATTCGGACTTTTGATGGTGTAACCTTCTTGTTTGCCAACTGGCCTGGATAACATCAGGGATAGACTGGAAATGAAAACTGGCTCTGTACTTTAGACTCACCCGCCAACCCCTCTAAATCAATCCTAATTTATTAATTTGATCAATATGCTTCAATAGCATGATGAAGCAAATGAAGAAGCCATAAAGAGATACACTTATCTGAGCATGAGCAGTTGAATTTTGCTCTCAGCAGAGTTTATGACCATGACCAATGTGTTATTCCATTATGATCGCATCGGGCATGAAGCTCGCACACCTGGGCCAGTTGTCACAGCCCACTGTCTCTGTTTGTCTGATTCTTGTGTCCATCCAGATGGGCAAGGCAGTGGCCAGTGATATTCCACAGTGTGCAGGAATTCTCTGTATTGTCCAGATGTCCAACTCTGGAGGACATGATGTCAGGCTGGAATATTTGTAGTGCAGCTACAGTGTATTTCAACGTAGAAATATTCGACATCAAATCTCAGGTTTTTATCTGATGTTGGATTATAAAGAAGAGGAGATATGAATTTCTATACTGATGGTAGCTAAGACCTCTGTTCACCCAGGATATTGGACTTCAAATCTTAGCTTCAGGCTTATTAAGCTCAACGCTGAAGCTGGGTGATTTATAATTTGTCAGGGTTATCCCAAAGCTGCAAATCTCTTAAATCAACCATGTTACAACTAAAACAAAAGCAATGGATAAATCCAAACAAATCTCATCAAGTCATGTTCTGTTAGAATCCTGACAGCGTAAACCCTGAGCTGTGATCTTCAAGTGCAAATCCTTAACCTTCAGTTTAATGTTAGCCCTGAGTTAACTCTGGGTTTCCTGGAACCAAGGGTTCAGGTTAGCCCAAGCCTAAGAGATGTAAGAGTCAAAGGCCTTAGAACCAGAGAAAACTCAAAGACACATTTGAGCTTTCTGAGATTTTATCACGGATTTGTTGGTTGTCTCTTGGACTTAAGCTAGGAGTCAGAACATTGTGGACTGTGGGCAAAATCTGTTAGAACACCAAAATTATTTGACTGGCAAAATGATGTGTGAAAATGTACCTTTTCAGCTTATATCAAAAAAAGAATTTTGCATACATCTATTTTAGATAACAATACAATTATAAGGCCCAAGTAAAGTTGATATGTCATATTGTACTCATAATCAATACCTCCATTGTGTAGAGATTCATGCAAACTGAGCCTGAGCTGCATTACTCACCAGACTGTTTAACAGGTCACGCTGTGGACAGCTCTTGGTGCTGAAATGAGGTCTATTAAACCTGCCAAATGAAAATCACATGCATAATAAATCACTTTGTTAAATAAACCTATACCAGATCTCTGTTTATCAAATGTATTTTTAATTTTACAGCAAGACTATACTTATAAGCAACAGTTATGTTGAAAAGAAAATGCAGCAATGTCGCATTGTCAAACAAAGGTAAGACAAACATATACTTAACTGTTCTTTCTTCTTTAAAACTCTTGTTCTCATTATATACTTTTCAGTTTTCAGAGGGAGGGAGCGAAATATTTTTTTAGTTTAGAGATGTCTATGACCGTAGCTGAGCTAAATATTAGACCTGATGATTCGATCACAGGGATCCTGTCTGATCCTTCCACATCTGCCAGAACGTTATTGTGATGCCTATATACCTAAGCTGGGCAGCTTCAGAACCCAGAACTGCTGAGGTTTCAATGTCAAGAAAAATTCAAAAATCAACCTACAAGTCTTCTAAGTCACATTTACTTGCAAATTCAATCAAAGGAACATGCTGTCAAACTAAAGAAGTATGTCTCCACTGCAGATGTAAGGGTGTTTTGGGCACACAATAACACTGGCAAATCCTGACTTATTCAGAGGAAACATAATATAAAGGAATGCCAATTTCAAATTGCATCATCAATAGTTTTAGTATGATAATAGTATTATAAAGGCTGGATTGCAGTTTGTCTTAAAATATCTTTAGAATGGATATTTAACTTTAGTTTTTTAAGACTTGTTGCCAGATAGGGTTTGTTTGAAATATAGAAAGATGCAATTAGAATAATTTAAAATAGAAATATGCACACACCCTCTGCTAATTGATAAAATTTGCTCTGTTAAAACTGCCTGTAATTTATCTAATTCATGTTACAATCAACAGGTTAGACTCAGTATAGTTGCCACAGGTTATTTAAAAACTGAATAAGACAACACTCACAGCTTACCGGCAAGAACGCAACTGTACTAAGCCACAATATCAGCGGAGGTGTCTTCTGTTTTGATTGCTCACAAATGCACAGCAGTTTGAATCACATTATATCAAATCTGCAGTAACTACCTCGCCATGGTAACTGACTAAAGGTTGTCCATTGTTTTAGTTCAGACAAATTACTGTAGCTTTGTATCCTAAACCAGTGATACTGTCAAAAGTGAAACAGTCTTTTAAGCTCAAGGTTTGCGGCATATTTTTGGATATTAGACAACAATGATGCTAATGTAGAGTCTTGGCAAAATTCCAAAATGCAAGAAATACAACATGTAGTTGTACAATGAAAATAATGAAATGGTAACCAGCAGTATACTACAGGTCTTGAACAGTAGCTAAACAAGGTGCTTGCTAAGTGACGCGTGCAGTAAGTCACGCTCAAACTCTTTCAGCCAGTGCTGTAATATTTAAATTAGCTGCTTTGTGATTTATGACGTGTGCTAAAACAGAACTATCCTATCATACACACGGTTTGGCTCTGCTATTCCTGGCTGCTTTGGGGTTAAAAGGGTTAATGCAGGACATGGTGGCTTGTGTCCTGAAGGGAGAATGAGTTTTTCTGGTGAAATATCACACAAAAATCTGAAATGATCAGGCAATACTCATCTCACCATGCAGCTTTGCAACCTGATTTCCAGTACCACGTTTGACATCTTAGCTTAATCAGGATATTTATTGTAAAGCTGTCACACTAGTGATGGGTACAACAAATCCTTTCATGTGAGACATCACATCGTGAATTCTAAAAAGCAGTTTACCTCTAGGAACTTTCAGTGAGGTGTGCATAACAAAAAATTGATGGATGCCTGCCTTTACTCATGGCCTGGAAAAGCTAACCTGAGTTTGTCCTAATGGCACCACGGTCTGATGAATACATACCCAGTAATAGAATGTGTGTGTGAGAGAGACTGCGCGTGTGTGTGTGTGTCTGTGAGATCACATGGCTCATGAGAAATCCTCCACAGGGATAGGTTCCAGCAGATTGGGCTGCCGTTAGGGAAAGCACCGCCACATCCAAGAATTTAGTTCTGAGCCTCGATTTCCTCTCCTGGGCTTGCGGTTGTGTTTGTTTTTCCTAAACATTGTTTACTTTCTGGAGTGTGTGTGTGCAAATTTGTGTTTATATTAGTTTTTCATAGATCTGACGCTAAAATGGATGCCTGGCAGTAATAAAAATTAAATCCCTGCCGGCCTCCATTGCATGAAAAATAGAATATCCTCACAGGGGCTAACTAACATTGTCAGGTCTTTTATATTTCAGGTAATGGTCGTAATGACACAACAGTCAGCGCCTACTATAAACAGGATGAATACCAAGGCTAACACTACTACATATTTCTCTAACTGTAATTAATATAATTCAACATCGTACCATTTCATATCATGTATTGAGTCATATTGGAGGATGTTGGCCAATCAGTTAAAGCCAATAAGGCCGAGGTCAGAAGGCCATTTGAGGTTATTTATGTATATGACTGTCAAGCAAGTCCTGCCCAGCTCTGTTTATTCACTTCTTCACTTACTTGTTTTTCAAAGACTAACCTCCTTCCCCGTACTTAATGCAGCGTTTTTCTTTGGCCTCATCAGCAAATATGAGAAAAAATCAGTCCCACTGGGTATGAAGTAGGTCAAACTGTTAGTAGTTAATTCGGGCTTGGCTGAGACTGTCTTGAAACAGCACTTATTTTTCTGCTCACAGAACTCTCTTTGCAGATAACAGATGATGCTGTCCGAAACCCTTAGTCTTATAGTTTCTGCAATATTCCAAACTAATATTTTTCGAAAACCATAATTTCATGCTCTCAGTTAATGTGGAGAGCAATTATTTTTGTATACTGTGCATGTTAAAAACACTTAATTCTCTGCATCATTAACTCTAGATGGTGTAATCTGGGATATAAAATGGTGTGACAGACACCAAGGGCTTACAGTGTTGTCACTGTCATTATGCATCCATTGTGGATGTTGTTTCCAACCAGCCCTGCTGTGTGTGCAGCACATGTCACTCACTTGTCATGGCATTTCAGACCTAATATCCAATCACATCTACTACAAGGATATTTCAGTCATATCTCCTTCTCTGACACTCTACAAACTTCATTCAGTATCTGAAATTTAAAATGCATGATAAGGGAGAGTAAGACACTGGACTTGCACTATGCAAATAGACAGAGTGAACAAGTTAAACAGGTTTTTTAAAAGCTTACGACCACCCACCCTATGCTTATGTTTAACCTCTCTGGCCCCCTCACTCATAAGATTCTGGCTTATAAGAGGATTTTGCGATCCATCGATTTGGCAGGTTGATACGGAAAAAGGAAGATGATTGCAATTTTTATGTGTCATGATATACTTGACAGATATATTATATTATGTATGTCTTTCAGAGTGAGAATATACAGAATAACATTTATTTGTAGCGCTTTCATTGGGTGCTTCCTGTAGGAATGAATGCACATTTTAACCACAAGAACATTTTGGCACAATCTAACCTGTCCCATCAAATAAAAATACCTCTCTGCCACCACAACTAACATCCCCGTGGTTTACACTTTTGAATAGTCTCCCCACATTATATCCTGCCCCGACAGCTATCTTAAACAAAAAATATTAAAGCATCATGCCCTGAAAATGTCGCACAATTAAGGATTTATATTAGGTTATCTGTACCCCAACTGCTAATAGTCACAGTTGTATGATAGCTGAATGGGGCTTCCCTTCCAGTAATTTTGTGAATGGTTCTTTGTATATTTGCACATGAAGTGAAAAAGCAACGGATGCCCTACTAACCTCTGATCAACTTGAGCGATGAAACAATATTGAGTTTACTTTCTTTTTTTTTCTTCTTTTTTTAATCAAGCACATATAATGCCAATGTAATTTATCCGGGTTGAATAAGGAACTCATTTAAAATGCGTAACATAATGTATTGTTGCAAAGGCAATTAAAGTTAATTGATAGAGTTCATTCAAAATAATTTGACTTCAGAGCAAAGATTACTTACTTCCTAAATACAATTTTAATTGGACATTCAAACATGATATGTAGGTGCCATCCGTGTATTTCAGTCATTCCCAGACCAGCCCGAAAATTCAGAAACTAATATAGTTCGTTTTTTGTTGCATATGCATTGCAGACAGAATTTTAGCTTTTGATTAACAAAAAGACACAACTATTAAAATAATTATGACTAATTAGATTTTTTTCCCTCCAAAATGCATTTCTTCTAAAGTATGAGAAAATAGAAACACTATGAGTCAGAAAAATTGAAAGTCACACAGTTAAGAGCCTTTGAGGTGATAAATGACTACAATCAAAGATTATTCAGAAACAACAAAAGCTATGAACTGAGATGAACCTGAGGCCATATGAATACAAATAATACTATTATGTTTTAAGACTTTGAGTCAAGACCAAATAGAGTATTTCTCACAGTCTCTTTTGGTTTTCTATTGTAACTGTTTGACCGACAGTTTATGTTAACAGCATTTGGATTGTCTGATATTGATATTAGGCATTAGATTACACATTTAAACAAGCCTCATTGGCCAATTTGATAGGTTTTTTTTTTTTTTTTTACTGATTACGAAACAATACAGCTTAATGTAGAATACCCAGTTTTCAAGGGTTACTACAACTTAACCCCTACAAAGGCTACTTTTCAGTGCCACCTGAAATCTAGTGAACTCAAAATAATAAACTAATATGTCTTGGTAGTATTATTAGATTTTCAGTATTAGTTTTTCAGCACCCGATTAGTAAACCTTACTTGGTAAACATTTCATTCAACTATGTAGAGCTATACAAGAAAAATAAAACACTAAAACATGACTTAATCAATTAATACAAATCCAGTATAATATCTTTTAACATAATTTTCAGACAAACGCATACTGTTTTCACTGCCATTCAAATGAATCATGGTGATATGCAGCCCACGCAATAAAGATTGAATCAGCTCTAAAGTTTGTCAGTTACACTAAAGTCTCAACAGTATAGATGTGATTTATGAGATCCCAAGTTAATGCAGGCAACAGGAATGCCACACAGATGGGCTGTAACTTAGACACTAAGTGGCATCTATTGGTTTTAATAGACTGAGAATTGTCTCTAATGGACAAATGCTTTGATTTAGGGCTTTTAGAGCTCCAGGTCTCAGGTGTGGCTTTGCTCACAGTCAACATTACTGGGAACAAATTAGACCTTTATTTCCTTTTTACTTTGACATCGAGGATGATTTAAAAAAAAACAAAAAAAAAACAGCCATATCTATCTATCTGGTGAAGGTGAAGAGGTCAGATGTTTCCTCTGCCTATTTTCTGTAGTGGACCTGCAAGTGTTATCATGCCTATACCATGGCTACATACCAATAGAAAAATGAGAAGCTGCCTCTGGTAAAATGAGTTTAACCCGTTAACTGGTAACATGGCATGACATGTAAGAACTGTACTGTTACTATGGCTCCCTTTTCAGCATTAGACTAGGCTTACTGATTTAGAGAAGCAAACCGTTGACCAAAAATATATGTCATGTTCCGGTATATTATTATATAGAAACCTTATATAGACACCATCAGAAACAAGTACTTAAAATGCGAACCGAAATAACTACTGCAATGGACTACAAAATATAAAAGGGTGTCTCTACTATTTTGGACACATCAATCACATATACGGAGGAGAGAAACACAGAGCTAATAGAATTTAAACTCTAATATTATGCTAATACGCTTTATTAATGGATACAAAATTGTTTACTAATGCTTCACAGATCATTTATAAGGCATGAATGAGAACAACTTTGTAGTTCCACGTTGTGAAAAATCTTTCCGGCTGTTGAGTCATTATTAAAGTCCAGTCATTATTAGCCATCAGTAAAAGGTAATAAAATACCATGGCCTCAGTTATATACTGTATGTTATTCTATGTTTGTTGCTTTCTATGTAGCCAGTGGCAAATGTTAGAAACTATAAATGTTAATAGGCAATTTATAAAGCATTCTTACAATAATCGAAGTCTGGAGTTTTAACTTCTCCAGAGTATCAGAGGTCAAACAGCCAACTAGAGGAGTGATTACTTAAAGAGCTAAAAAGACAAATCAGGTCTCCTGCTGGAAGAGGGATAAATGCCATCCACTACCCGGCAACGTAAAAGTTGTTCTTTTCAAAGGCTTGTAACTGATATATTAAGTATTAGAAAATACTTTATTAACCACTAATATAGCAAAAATAGAGCCAAGCCCTTCATAAAGGTTGCATTATCAGAGAGTGGTACTGAAACACAATACAGTGTGTTGCACAGATCCTAATCACAATTTACAGAATAGAAGATGAAAATAAAAGATTCAAAAATGTGTCTGGCATATGGTCTGGAAACAAACTCAGAATCCTGAGTCAACATGGCACCATGTCACATGGTAACACACTGTGAGTGCAGCTCTCTCAGAAACAACTTTTACAAACTCTGTGTACATGTTTATACTCACAGTAGCCAAATACCTTTTTGTGTGGCTGAATTTCCGCAGAAAACTGCACTGTAGTGTGGACCTCAAACCCACACAGACACAGACACACAGACACACACACACACACACACACACACACACACACACACACACACACACACACACACACACACACACACACACACACACACACACACACACACACACACACACACACACACACACACACAGACACACACACACACACACACACACACACACACACACACACACACACACACGCACGCACACACACACACATGCACACACACAAAGTCTTTGTCTAGCCTGTGTTTGCTCATACGAAATATAAAATACCTGTAACTTTTGTCCTGATATGTCACCTCCTCTCATAAATTCTCCCGACCAATAAAGGAGATGCAGAGCAGAGGCAGGAGGGAGAAAAATGAACCCCATCAGAAAGCTGGATAAAATTTCTCTGATACACACAACCTTGGTCCAGTAAGAATATCTCTGTATCCTGCTGACATGTGATCCTCTGAATCTATTTGGGACAGCTTGTCTCACTCAACTCTAAATAAGTCCTTTCAAGCTACATCATTCATCAATTTCAACCCTGTTTGTGGGCTGATACCCCACAAGCTCAAGAGCTGGCAGACATTTAACAATATGTCACACAGGCACTCTCAGACAACCCACACTTAAGGCTTTTACTAATCCAACGCTTCAGGTGTTGAAAACATGAAATGCTCCAGGCGTCAAGCAAAGCTGATCACATACTTTTGTTACCATGACAGCATTTAATCAACATCTATGACAGGTGAGCTTTGCCGAATTGTCATTACCGTTCCTGGCGAGTGAGCACGTAACTCCATCAGCAAAGGCACTTTTTTTTTTTTTTTTTTTTTAGGCTAAATCTGTCTTTGTTTGTGATGATGGTACTGCACTGGTGAAGCACTTTCTGCTGATGGAGAGGTTCAGCAGATAAATGATGAAAGGGATTTTCTGAGAACTGCTGTTATGGCTCTTTGAACTATTTTTACTGCCTTATTTTCCATGATTGCTGGGAGGTCCAAGACAACCGCTCTGCACAGGCTTACAAAAATTGTGTCTTTTTTACTTTGGATGTCAATGTAGTACTGTGTAGTAATTGAAAGGCTGAATTTGTTTTCTGATTCTTTGCTTTAAACCATATGAACCCATATCCCCAAATGCATGCTAAACTAATCTGATGAGGGGTTCCAGTTTTATAACAAAATTATTTTTACTGTGACTAATGAGGCAGGTTGTGAAAAAAAATATTTGATGTGGTGAACTGTTCAGGATGTTTTCCTACCTTTGGAACAAGCACAAAGTAAATTTATTATGTGTTGATTAGAGCTTCATTTTTATTTTAATTAACCAATATAGCATTTACTTTAATGCATTTATATAGTGACTAGCTGGAGTTGGAGGCTGTTTGTTCTGATTAATGGTAAAAATGTCCCAGGCATTTTTTTAAACTGTAGTCCGCCTGTTTCTGCATTCCTAATTTCTAGCTTTTTCATTATTTTACTTTTAAACTATTTCAGAACTATTTTAGATATACACTCTAGTGCAACATAAATGAAATGGAGTCTTCAGAGCCTGGAGCAAGCCTGTACTTGGCCATGTTAGACCCTCAGTTTTCTAAAAATCTGCACGTTCTTATACTACTTAACATACTTTGCATGTTTCGGGCTACTCTTCTAATGGTGCTGAACTGTTGCTTTAAAAAAAGATATATACTGTGTGAGTTCATTTCTGAGACAGTTGCTATTTCAAAGTATTATCACTTGTCTTTTGTTGACATTGCCTTTACTTCCTCATTGTTTGGGGTGTATGTTTCAATTTGTTTTTCTTCAAATATATTTTTTTCTCTTTTATTTTGACTTTATTAAAACTCAATTTTTAGAAAAGTGTTGATTGTAACCCTTTGCTTCATCAACACTGATCACACATACAGTATAGGGTCAATGAAAATCCATAGTATTTAACCAGGTTTTACAGTTGGGGTCTCTGAAACCCCAAACGACGGTGATGCATCATTTTCTGTAGCCGAGTTCTGAAACATGTACATCAGTACAAAATTATGTTTTGTTGTGTTTAGCGATTCTCATAAAATTAGGCAAAGTCATGAATTACGTGATTTTTTTGATAAATGTTTTTTGAGCTGTTAAAGAGGGCTACAAACAGAACATTGAGGGTTAATTGTGCTTGCTTTCCATTTACAAAATTTTCTACTTAGTGTCTTATTGTGTTCTACAAAACAACAACAAAAAAAATCATCTGGATTTATTTCACTTCCGGGTGAAATTCTATTTGTTGTCTTAAGGGCACTTTTCCTTAATGCAGTAACATATGAGGGCATGTAAAAGAGCAGAAATATTACCCCTTATCTAACTTCAGAATGCGCCTTTGAAATGGCTTAATCAGAAGAGCTGAAATCTATTACAGTGACATGCACAGGGTTCAGCGCGGGGAGAGACTCGCCCCACGAGGAGGCTCAAGTATGTCCTTTAATGAATGAGGCCTGTAACATCGATGCCTGTTGACCTGGACCATGTGCTTAAGCTCTTCAGCTGGGGTCAGTGTTTCCAATTTCCATTAATATTCTAATATGATGTATTCAGTTTAAGAGTTGTGAGTGCTGCATTCAGTCTGGAATCGCTTGGAGAAACTCATAATCTCAGTTAGAAATCCACCAGTACTAGTACTAAATGGGATGTGAGGCGTTTTCAACTGTAGAATTTGTGTGATCTGTGCGAGTTCACCTTCTGTGATAGTATTCAGCCTTCAGAAATTTAATTCCTGTATACATACACATCGGGGAACTGAGAATACAAACTGTATAAATAGCTTCTTAAAAATATCGCCTTAGAAAAGATAGGGACTACCATCTATAGGTGTGTGCGTGTAGATAACAGAAGAAGAGGAAGTCAGGTCACGTCTCACCACTGTCCTGCAATTCAAGGCTGCATTTTTTGAATTGGCTTGATTACTAAATCAGCCATCTGTCATTCTGGTAGGTACAGTTCAGGGCTCATGAGTGCTGCACTCAAAAGGAATCTTCCACACGGAGTTAATAGCACCTGTAAAACTTGCCACACAGGATAAAAATACCCACATAGCCTTGAGAACACCCTACAGTCTAGCTTCTCTTAAAAAACCGCAGTTATGCCATGAAAATATGGTTTGTGTAAAAAAAAAGGAAGAGATAGAGATAATTCTACTAAAGACATCAAATCACTTTAATCTTCACCCTACATAGAACTAAGCTAACGAAAGTATAAAAACATTTAATTCTCTATTGATACAAATCTAATGTTTACTTAAAGTTTATAAATGCCTCAGTTAAAATGTAAATACAGGTCTAGTCATTTTCTTGACTCAAGTGAAATCTTATCTATTACAGAGCCAGAGTCTTTTCTTTTTTCATTTGAGTGTTTCAGTTACACTACATTTATCACTTTATAGACAATAATTTGGTTTCTTTCTGTGCACACACTTTTTTTCTCAGGTTGAAAACATGGCTTCATATTTTCTATGTGGCGTTTCTTTTAGCCGGTGAGGTTATTTGCCATAAATGTCACCTGGGACACTGAGTGACAAAATAATGACAACCTTTTTTTTGAGGCAGAGCAATTTCCCAGAATTGAATGAGCAGGATGTGTGCAGAGTGAACAATATGTGCTCTCGCCTTCCGATTGGTCTCTGTCAATACCATTCTTACACCCCGCCCAAAATATGTTCAGACAAATAGATTGGACGTCTCACAAACAGACCGTGAAAGGTAAAATAAAGATTTTAAAAACATACTGTACATGTGTTGTCCACACTGGCCACTGTTTTGGTTGAAACTCCCACTGGATGAAAGAAGTCTGATGCAGAGATGGATCATATTAAGGCATGTCAAAATATGTTGGAACGGGTTTTCCAAGAAACACTTTTCTGCTGGAATATACTGGACTGTAATTAGAGCATAAATCTAACTGAGAGCTCGCTCGTACCTACACGTTCAGAATATATTAGTTAATTAAAATGTCATTGAACAGGGTGGGTTGTGTGACCAAAAAAAATCCATTCATTCCATTAGCATAGTAACTGTATCTATTTGCATTTCAAATGTCAAAGAGTATTGAGTTGTGATTTGACAAATACATGTCTCTGTTATTCTTGTTATATGACACTTTTAGAGAGTTTGAGTCCCTGGAGCTCAGTCACTGAAGGTCATTACTTTTGAACTGGAAGCAAAATTCTATATATTTTTAGTACATCTGTTTTGATCTGTTTGCGCTATTTTTTTTCACGTGTTTTATTTTTAGAAGGGTAATCTATCCTGTCTTGTATGAATGACATTCTCCCGGGATATTTTTGGTGGAATGGACATGCGCTAGTGAAGGCAGATGTGTTGGTACAGCTCCAGTGTTAGTTAAATGGTTCACTGGATTTGAAAATGAATTTTTTGGATTTTTAAAAATGTTACAAAATGATTACTGGTGTGAAAGGAGAACACATTACCAGATATCACTAAAGTTATTAGCAATCTTAAAATGTTTCTGTAATACCAACATAATTGCAACATACATTAAAAGCCCATATGTAACTATTGAGTATATACTGTATTTACCAATTTGCTCCTTAGATGGTTAGGTAAATTTACATTGATTAAAACTACTGTGGTACAAATTTAGTAATGGTCAGTGGTGGAAGAAGCGTTCAGATCCTTTACTTACTGCTTCATACTTCTACTTCGCTGCATTTCAGAGGGAAATATCACTTTTTACTGCACCACATTTATTTAATAAATTTAGTTACTTGTAGTAGTTTGTAGATTCAGATTGAAAATAAACTATAGTCAACAAATAAACTATAGTGAATTTTCATAGATTGATATAAGACTTGACTGGTCTCCAGGGGAAAATTCACAAGCTACCCAGCAGTATATAAAGTAATTACAATCAGCTCCACATTTACCAGCTGCAACATTAAAGTGATATACACATAATTGCATCAATAATTACAATCCAAATATTTATATTTTACATTTTGCATAATGAGTACTTTTGCATCTAGTAAAGTAAACAGTAGTTTGACGCTAATACTTCTACTGGAAAAAAATATTGAGAGCAGGACTTTTCCTCGTAACAGAGTATTTCTACGTGGTATTGCTACTTTTACTTAAGTGAAATATCTGACTACCTTTTCTGCCTCTGTTGGCAACTTTAATGGTTAATTAATTGATTAATTATCATTTTTTAGCAGAAATGCCAACCGTACTCTGGTGGCAGCATGTCCACTGTGATGATTTGCAAGACAAGACATTTTAAGACATCACTTTGGACTCTGGGAAATTACAAGGGGTATTTTTGACTTTTTTGACTATAAAATTGTTGTTTGAAGCCCTACTTTATAAGATTATGTCATATTTTGGAAACAAAGTCTTAATCTGTACAGTAATAAGCAACTTTGACTGTCAGATAAGTGCAGTGGAATGAAAGGTACAATATTTGTCTCTCAAATGTAGTGGAGCAGAAGTATATAGTAGTATAAAATTTAATTACAAGTACATCTAAATTGTACTTAAGTAGAGTAGCTGAGTAAATGTTACTTTCCATCACTGGTAATAAAAAATACATTATGGGTGCAGATTGGATGGCTGATCGAATCTTGGCAAAACGTAAAGACTATCAGGAATAGTAAACAAGAAAATATATTATGGGACTTTTTTTTTACAGTATATATCTTTAGCAGGAGCAAAACTCTTCTCATATATTATTTTTATTTTCTTTTAAGATTGATCCTGAGTATTAAATTTCAGGTAACATTTTCCCAGGGTTGATACATGGCATTTTGAAATGAAGCTCCTTAAATGTTAAGTGTGGCTAGCCTATGTGTTCCTCCTACGCTGTCAGAGCCAGCAGCAGTAGATGAGGTTCCCGTATCAGAGTCTCGGAGCAGCACTGGGAAGGACTGACACAAAAGCAGGGAGTCATAAAACATTCAACATCATTCAAAGTCGCCTCTCCCATGCCCGCTTAGACAATGTGACATTCAAAACAACAAGAGAATGTCGATCCAGGAAGCCTATTTCCTGAAACTTTTTTTTTTTTTTTTTTTTTTTGATAATAATGAAATGTAAGAGGAAAAAAAAACTTGTGGGAAAAAATGGTTCGGCTTGACACATTTTTACCGTCACCCATTGTCTGTTGAAGAGGTATATCAAATACAATTACAATGGCATATTCACATTTCCGAGCTGCTTCCAATAAAGTCATAATATTATTCTTTGTCAGGCGTACAGGATTTTGAATTAATAGGATACCATTTTAAGAGGAAAAATAATCCTATACTGAACCTTAACTGAGCACCAAATCACATCTTATTTGGACATGATTACATATGTAAAGTGTTTCTCTTTCCTTGAGCTTTCTAAACATTTACATTGATAGTGGGAAACACAAAGCATTCCCGATGCAAATGCATCTCTCCAGAATTAAAGTCTGCTTGATAATGTGACATTCACTGAGTTCATTTCTCTTCTTTATTTTATCGTTTTATGAAGTCTTTAAAATGTAAGTGCTCCTTTTTCTTCCTCTCACCTATTAGCGCACACAGATGTGAGGCAATTCTGTGAAAAAAAAAAATCAGGTTACCATGTGTTGAACTGTTTAAGCGTCGGTTTGATGAATTACAAGTCAGTTAGTCCATTTTGCTGACAGAATGCAAATTTATGTATGATCCTGAGACTGGGAGAAAATGAAATCATCATATATTTCCAAACACTCACGCAGTGTTTTAGATTAGGGGAATCTGTTTGGGATGGAAACATATTCTATGAATAAATTGTTTGAATTCCTGTTTGAAACAACTCTTGGAGCACTACACTCTGCCTGGGCTTCTATCAACCATCAACCTCTTGAACTTACAAAGAATCTGCATGAAAGAAAATCTTATTTTAGGGGTACGACAAAACACCCGCTCCTCCTCCAAGTCAGGAGAGTTGTACTCTGAATCAAAAACACAAAATAAACTTTAATTTTTGGAGTGTCTGCTTTTGATTTATAGTCAAGGAATAAAATGCAGCCCATTTCATATGATTTGGTGGTTATCCCATTTTACATTTTCATCAAATCACATTCTCGGGCCATATCTGTAAAATTGAGAAATCATCAGAGCTGAAGTAGTGGGATATTGGAGTTCAGCTTCATCAGCAGTCTGTGCTGCTGAAATGAGAGACCTTCAGTAGCCCCCCCCCCCATTCCACCCACCCTCCCTTTCACTTTCTTCCTGTCTGTTTTTTAAACTCTCCATCTCTCATTCATTTGGTTTTGCTCTTCACTCAACTGCACAAGATGTGGTGAGATCACATGGAAGCTATTTTATCTCCACTTGAAATAATTTAATTAAACAAAGTCATAGCTATGCATAGCTTATCCCAATCATAACATTTTTACTAATGTATTAGGAGCTACAATAGATAGAATAATCAGGAGCATAGTTAAAGCCTGTGTATTGTAATGATGATGCTTTTATAGTACCTCTATCTATCTATAGAGTACTATAGATAACATGTACTTTACAGTACTTATAGATAACATGTGTTTTAACATCTTTAACATCTTTATCATGAATCCCGGGCAAAAATGCCTCACATCCCATATATATATTGAAAAGAATGTTCCATCTTTAATTTTATGCCTTTTGGAGATAATTTCATCTTCTACTCGCTTAACTATTCTCAGTGACAGAAATTTTAACCAGGGGCGCCCAAACATTTTCATGCCACTGCGTGTGTGTGTGTGTGAGTGTGTGTATACATATATATATATATATATATTTAAAAAAAAAAAAATAATAAATAAATATATATATATATATATATATATATATATATTTATATTTATATATATATATATTCACTCTCTGTGTCTTTGGTCCTTTCACAGAGAGTGGATGACTTGGGTCCCCCATCAATTAGAATATATATAATAGAGACTGAAGGACCCACTGGAGATATTATGATGTTAAAGTAATACCTTCTGTTCCAACAATTCTGGGGTTTGTTTAGCTCCTGATTAATTTTCCTAACCCCATATCAATAATATTTAATTAAATTGATACACTATTGACCACCATGCAATCATTTTGCATGGTAATTAATGGCTAAAATGCTGTGGCATGCAATTCTGAACCTCAATTTTATTCCCATTGGACTGCATCCTCATAAGTGGTTTGCTATGTAATATGCAATCGGCTGATGGCTTATTGAGATCTTTACAGTCATTTAATCTGAGACTGTGGTCAATTATATCTCTCTGGAGTAGCATTCCAGTTTAATTTGATATAAACAAAACATGAGGCTGTGAAGCTGTGGTCATGATGGAAGCTGATACACCATCTCTCTCCACACGTCTATGCTACAATGCAGACAGTCAGAGTCTGTACTGCGTCCTCGTCCAGGGACCTTCTCTGTTGTTTGTAAACAGTAAATAATATTAATTTCATGCTGGACACCTTTGTTGGATCAATGCTCATCGACCAGGCGAATCTGTTGTCTTTATAAATTGCATATGTTGGGAGTGTAATTGCAGAGTTTATGGAAGGACCCAGGAACACAAACACTATAACAATCTGTAACATACATGTGTGCCACATGTTTTCTTGATACTTATCGGTCACTGAGTCTGGTCTCTTTGGATCATAGCTCCCCTGAATAATTCAAGATGATACAATAGAAATGGTGGTTCTGTCTTGGTTTTGTGATTGATTGCAGGAGAACAAGCTGCTTCGAGTCTCAGGATACTGTAACTCAAGCCAATGACGGAGAGAAAATTAATTACAACAGCACAAATCGATAAACAACTGAATGTGTCAATTCCCCAAAGAGCTGTGACTGTTGAGGAAGCAAAGGGGGCAGGATGCGGACCCAGAAGAATCAGTGGAAGAAAAGGTTGTGGAAGAGGTTGCGTCCTGCTTTGACTCAGCAAAAACACATCAAAGCAAGAAAACACACTCTAATAATATCTTTAAAAACAGCTAAGGCTAAACTCCCTCCCTGTACGAGGATATTATGCATTATGTATACATACCGATTCCCCAATCTTTATTTGAGATGCATGTAATTTGGGTGCTTTTTCAGAAAAAAGGTACGTACTGTGACTGGAAAACACACACTCCAGCTTGCTCTGCCTGACAGGACACAGAGCAGATTAGCAGAATGAGAGAGATCATTACGAGCAACTTACAAGCGACCACGGCTGAGTCATTCTCTTCCATTTAGCTGCTGTGCGTCTGCCTTCCTTACCCCTTCACATTCACAGTGCCCGACAGGATTTTATCGTGAACCATGTGGCCTCGGGGTTGTGTGTTTCTGCGCCCATGCGTGTGTGTGTGCATGTATCTGTGCCTTGTACTGTCATTCTGACTGTGATTTTGACCTTTAGCTGGATGGAGAGAAGGCTTAATGAGTTTGTATAATAGCTGAGCTCTATCTGAGGAACCATCCATCTACATCAGCCCCATAATTAGCTGGTAAGACAGTGGTCCAGCTCTGTGCTTCCACTTATTCTGCTGACTGGTATGTGGGTGTGGAGGAATGGATAAACAGGACCCCCCACCCCTCCCCGAATGCATTAATAATATGCTGTGATTCTGGCCGTTGTAGAAAGGCATGGCGGCATGGTTTGATAATCACTCCACTCACACCCCCAGAAAGTGAAGAAAAAGCTATCTGGAACATAAGTCAAATCCTGGTCTGTGTTAGCTGACAGGTGTACACTCACATGGGAGTGGTTAATCCTCATGCTTCTTCATCTGTGATTGTGTGTCACCGATGTACTGCAGATAACACACAGACACCTCAAGACAAAGCAGAGGCACATTTAACTGAAACCCAATGACATGCAGATGTGATCCGTGGTGAATTTGCATGCGAAGCACCGATCTGATTCCCATCATACGGGACTGGATGCCATATCCATCATTTTCATGTAAGGCAGAAGATATGAAAGGCACACTTGCGAGGATACGCACGAAATCATTTCCATTCTGTCATGCAATGCCAATATGTGGTAAATTTTGTTTATTCAAGATATGTAAATGTGTGCCTGAGAAAACGGATAGCCTATAACAGTGGGGCGCGCTCAGGACGCTCCACTCCCAGCGAGCAGGCAGGATCCGCTCCTGGTTTTGCTGCTCCGCTCCTCTGAACGCGTACCGTCCCTGACTCTCAACACTACAGCGATTGCTGTGCAAGCAGATGTTCTCTCTCTGATGCCAGCTCTTACAAATTTTTTTTTTTTTTTTTTGCATTCGGAGACGGCGTTCTTTCGCGCGGAGGCTGCAAAGTGACCCGAAACAACAGAAAACTGCCTCACGCCTCGGCCCAGCGAGAGAGTTGCGAGCGGATAGCGGCTTTGGGAAAAAAATAAAAAATAAAAATTACGGCACAGTGAAACCCGCGGCGGCGAAGCGAGGCAGCACTTTATTCACCACACCTGTGATGCGTTGTTCTGAGCAACGAAGACGCAAGACCGGGATACCGATGGCCGCGGTACGGCAGGGGGATATGTGTTGAGTAAAAGACTTGGGCGTTGTGAAGAAGAAGAAAAAAAAAAAGGCGTTTACTGCTACAGAGGACACTCTCCGGACCAGAACAAGCCCAGTGTGCCGGGGTTTCTGCTCTGCTCCTTGCCCTTTTAAAAGTTAGTTGATAGAAAAACGCGAAGATGCCCTTACTTCTGGGCTCCTTTGTCCGCTGTGCGTTCAGCGCTACGCTCCTTGTGCTCTGGCTCGTCCTCGCTGGCTTCACCTGCACCGGTGAGTTTTTTTTTTTGTTTTTTTTTTTGTGTGTGTGTCATTTCTGTGCTTTCGGTCAATTGTGTCGTTGTTTATTTTCTGGATTTGTTGATTTATTTTTTCCCGTCGGGAAAAAAAAATTCCAGTGAAGTGCGAGCAGAACGGCTGCACGTGACAAGTTGTTTGCAGGCTGTTTTTTTTTTTTTTTTTTTCGCCAAAAAAAAAAAAAAAAGCAGCCGCGCGTGACAGAGCACGCTGGTGGCGGTCGTTATTGTTCTGTTATTTGCTAGCACTAACACTCATCAATTAGCCTGCACCTTCAAGGTTACAGGGGAGTGGGGGGGGGGTCTGTGGCTTCTAACGTGTCTGCCAAGGTTGAAACTTGAGGAAAAACGCCAACTGTCGTCGCCCGGCTCTCCAATGTTGCTAATTTGTTGTTTAATTTTAAGCAGCACCGCGAAGTCCGTGGCGTGTATTTGTGCCCCGTGCCTTCGTGGCGGCCGCGACGGAAGTTAGGGCTACACCTGCCTGGAAGCGGTAGGGAGCCCGACCTGCACTACGAGAGACGTTTCAACCGAAGGGGCCCCTTGGACAGTAACAGACAGGGCTCGGTAACATCGCGTTCCTTTTCGTACCGTCGCACGAACAGCCCTCGCTACACCTTTTCCCGGTCTATTCCCAGTATAAGAAGAACGTCAGCTCGCCGGGGCCAGCCCTTCAGCAGTGGAGCTGCGAGCAGGACCGGCCACGCCGTTTGCTCCTTGCCTGTATCCATCCATCCATCCATCCATCTGTCCCGGGGCTCTGCTGGGGCTCCCAAACGGGATGGGGTCGTTCAACTCCACGTTTCTCTCCGGCCGGGACTCGTTCCTGCTGCATTTGCAGTACGGTGACAGCTCTGCGGAGTTGGTAGACGACCTGCTCGTACTGATGAGTTATATTTTATGATGTAGCCTCTTGGCCAGACACTCCCGGTTGCATGCAAATGTGCTTTGATGTACAAAACAATCACCGACAGCGGGGCGAGCACAAGTCCTCTGACTAGCGTTAAGTTTCCCCTGGTAGCAGCAAAGAAGCCATTTATGAGAGAGTCTCTACTGCAGTTTCAGATTTCCTTTCTTTATTATTAAAGTATTAATAACATTACTGGTGAAAATGATATTTTGATTTCTGTGACAGAGTGCTGGTCATTGATATGGCCCTCACAATGCTTCACAGCTGGAATCAGCTGGTGAGCATCCAAAACGGGAGAATTTCACGCATTATTTGCCTTGCGCTTGTTTCCAAACTGTTAACCTTGCTTTGGACAGAAGGCAAACATGTTCAAGTTGGTGTAATTGTGTCTCTTGCTTCAGGACACTGAGAAGATGAATTAAGAGGGCTTTTCTCTTGCATTAATTAGTGTATAATTGTGAATATATTAGGATTAAATAAACAGTGGTGCTCCAGGGATCTAATATATCAAGCTAAGTAAGCAGCAGTGCGGTGGTATTTACATGTAATTTTATGATGCATGTTGAAACTGATGTATTTTGATAGGGTTGCAGGGTTATATGGGTGACGTGGTGTTTCAGGGGTTTGGCGGTGTTGCCTCACAGCAAGAAGTTACTCGGTGCTTCGGGTCTATGGGATGCCGTGTGTGTTTGGTTTCCCCTGGATGCTCTGGTTTCCTCCCACAATCCAAACACCTGCAGCTGTAGGTCGATTTTTAAGGCTCTAAATTCCCAGAGGTGTGATAATGTTTGTGTGTTTCTTTGTTTGCCCTGTTATAGACTGGCGATCTGGCCAGGGTGTTTCCTTGCTTTTCACTCAGTGCATGCTGGGATATGCTCCCAGCCCTCCTGTGACCCTGAATAGTAATGAGCCTGTTCAGAAAATAGATGAATACAGGGTTATAGATAACACGGTTTATTATTTTCTGTCCTCTGGATCGCATATCTCTGCAGACCCTTTCTCCTTGTTTCAGTCTGTCACTCCCTATCATATATTAGTTCAGTACAAGCATCCTTATAAGCTCCCATCACAGCTTACAACTTACTTTTATAGGACAGAGTGAATTCCAGAAATGGATCAGAAAGTAATTTGGTAGCCAATTCTTTCTACATCAGGGCTGGACTCAGCTGAGATCAGTCGAGTTATCCTCTGTAGAGAGGCAAGGTGCTGACTCTGCATTCATCGGTATCAAAAGCCGCCTTGTCTTTTTTTGCAGGGAAACATAACTCAGTCAGTAATAAAGGTAGGGCTGTCAATCTAGATTTGAGCTAGCTGAGCACTTTTCCTTTCACTGTGTTGTGAGTGATCTGATTGACCGGACAGAGGGGGTCAGTGTGCTTTCGGCCCCTGGGACAAAGAACTGTACTGCACTGCGTGAGCACACAGGCAAAGCAGAAAAGGGATTTGCATACATACATTTCTGCTGCATGTATCAGGTGTATGTCTGCAGATTATTCCATGTCCTGTTGCTTCTGTGAGTTTCGCACGTATTTAAACTTGCCTGTTAGTCTGTTGAATGTTGTTAATCCTTTGTCACTTAAAGAAAATATAAAAAAAATGCAGGTATCAATGCACAGACAATAAAAATCCTGGACTTCTCTTTGTTTCTCCCTCTGCCAAGTGAGAGTGTTGCCAAGCAATCGTTGTCTGCTTCAGCAAGGGAGCATGGGATTTGGTATCAGGCACCTTCCTAATTGTGTGAACAGTCACCTCAGAGCAATTTCCATGGGGTGTAAACCTTGTGATGATGCAAGGAGATGGCCATTAAATGACAACAAGCAGAAATCTGTTGCATAATACAGTAATTCAGGATTCCCCTTTATTAGCAAAGTAATATAAGGGATTCTTTTGCCAGATATCTCTCATCATTCTAATGCGAGAGTTGTCTTTCTCACACCCAGTTTTGTCTCTCCTCATTGACTCACTAAAGAATGCGATAAGGAGAGCGAAAGCTGAAATTAACATAATTTATTGGGGGAAATTGCCTTCTGGTCAAAGGAATTTAAAACCACTTTGTTTCTGTCCAATAGCTAATGCATGGCAAATGATCGCCATGTATTTGCAGGGATATGGTCTTTTACAGGCAAGTGATAATTTACTACCAGAAAGAGTTTTTGTTCCCTGTAGACATGGGAGATGAATTCAAATGACACAGACAATGAGAAGAATGTTGTGCACTGGGGGAGGGAAATTTTATATAAAATTATATATTTTCTCAACTGCTGATACTCACCCAGTAAATTAGCATGTTGTACAAATGTAGGATATATCATGCAAGGAGGCAATTAAAAAAAAAGTATGATAAAGAAAATTAAAATCATATCACTCCTCACGAGTACAAATGCTTGTTATGAATTTTATGCTGCTTACAGAATTTGAATTGGACACTATCAAAATGAAATAGAGTTGGTATTGCTTATTTGCAGGACAGAGCTGATCAAATATACTGCATTTTTTAAATTCTCTTTCCATCATGTTAATTTGTTTGTAAAAAAGAATACAGATGAATTAATTTAATCTTCTTCCTGTCCAAGTTTTGCCAAATGTAATTTCTTCGTTTAGAGCTACTGTGATTAATGGAGGCAGCGATAATAGTTCAGCATAAATGAATAAAAGGTAAACAGTACATGTCAACACAGGTCAGCTTTAAACAATGGAGGAGCACGCTCCATTTGGTGACAAATGCCCGGGCGCCTTATCTTTCAGAGGGCTATGTCCCTGCGCTTATCATTTGCAAATGGCAATTTTGAGGCGTAAAGAAAGGACACAGCCATTGCCGAGGACACATGGAGGATGAACCTCACAGAGGGGAGGAGTTGGGTATTATTTTCTGCAGTCTGTGCAGAGGCCCTGCAAAGGCACTACATCTCTGTCAAACTCTGCCCTTTTGTTTCAATTACCCCATTTCTATGATTCAGGTCTATGTGAGAGTGCTTAGGGGTTGAAGTTGGGCTGTTTCCCTCCTGAAATGCAGTGCACTATGGCCACTATCAGTGCTTTTCTATCCAGGTAGCATGAAATTGACCATTCACCTCTGATGTGGGATGAGATTACCCTATGTCTCAATGGGAACCTGGACCATAATTCCTATAAGGGCACAGGATCTGACATTGTATCAGCAGTTGGGAGATTGCCCTCAATCTCTGCTGTTGTGTGTCTGTTCCTGCTAACCATCCCATACCAGCGACCAGCCTCATATATCCAAGGGCCACCAATGAGAAGTCGTGATGAGCTTGCTCCTGTACTGAGTCCAGAGTCTTTCCATGGAGGGTCAATCACATGTTCTTTTCCCTGGGTCATCGCTTTCTCTCTTACACTGTCGTGGTCAGAAAGGACATGCAACACTGACCTTGAACGTTGGACGCTACTGTGTTCTCTTGCTGGAAAAAAAATCACTTTAGCGCAGAACGTGGGACATGTAAAGGTTGAGGTTGATGTCTGGAAGTCAATCAAAATAGAAGATCTTAATGCTGCAGAAAGACAATTTGCTGTAGTTTCCTTCCCCTGAATGTCCTGGTCATGATTTTGCTAACTTATGTTAACCAGAAAACAAATATGGTTGACAGTTAGTGTGCGCTAGATTCAGATAAAGTATTTATGTGAAAATACTTTCTTGTGTTTGTTTATAGTGTCAATGATGTGCTGTCTGGCTGCTGACTTGTACAGTGAGAATAATGGCATGTTAGATGTTTCCAGGTCCTTCCTGTTCTCCAAGTGATCAATACTCTTCTCCAAATGGTTAATTGACCATCAGTCACTGTCAGAGAAAGTGCTTAGAAACCCAGAGGTGTCTTGCTGCAGCTCATAATAAGAGACTGTCCAGTCCTCTGGGCCCTCTCCTGGCCTTTACTTCAGGCCATGTGGTGGCTGGGGAAGGCCAGCCTGAATGCAATATGGAGAGCCATAGATTAATAGTTCCTTAGTGAGGCCACCAGGGAGCGATGTGAAAGCCACTTCCACTTTATCATAGAGTGGACTGGATGGAAAATCTGCAGAACACGTGGTGGAAAAGGAACTTTAAAACGGTGTGAAGGTCATTTGTTGTGAGCTGGTATTTGGCATCTCAATTTAATTATAGTGTTTAAAATCCTTATTTTCTGTTGCTAAAATTCTTCTGTGTTTTTTTTTTTTGAAAGCTAAGTTAATTGTATACATCTGTATGTCAAGAGTGGGAAGCATCTGTTTGTCAAATTTTGTTGTATTTTAAGGAGAAGTGAGCTCATTGGAATTTGTACACGGCCATTTTTCGGCAGCTTGTAGTATAAAGTTCTAAGTTAATGACAGTTTTATCTGTCACCTCAACCTTGAAGAGAAAACACACCTCCAACCAAATGTATGGCTCATTGTTATGCTTACCCATGTTTAGCTTGGCATGTAAAAGACGTGATTAGAAAATCACCTAAGGCTACCCAGACGGCCCTGCTGGTGCTTGATTGGCAAGGGTATCTGAGGGAGGCCTGAGCCAGAATTTGTCATCTTGAAGTGATTTTGTTGACAAGACAGGAGGCACAATGACCTTTCCTAATTATGTGTATGTGTCCAGGCACTGACGCCTTAGGCAAGCAATTCAACTGAGTCAACAGAGTGCTGACTCTCGGAGCACATTCAAGCACAGACAGCATGTTGTGTGATGTAAGGTTAGAATATGCTGGTTTTAGCAGCAAGCTTGTTAATAATTCAGTATTGATACAACATTACTGATGTCATTTGTGTCACCTTTTGCTCGGTCTCTTTGCTTATAGATAGAAGAAACAAACAAAGATCTTTCTAATTTTCCACTTGTACCTGAAATAATCTCCAAGAATCCTTCTGATATTATGCTATGCACGTTGATTCCCACAAAACATAAACCATTTATCATCCATCCTAAATGTGTAGCAGTGAGAGAACAGCTTCTCTGATCTATGTAGGTCCCGTTGTTATTGTTTTTCCCAAACAAACCACTTCCCGATGTGAAATGAGGTCTGAACATTACAGATTCAAAGCTTAAAGCTAAGCAGCAGATTTTCTTGGCAAGGCCATCAGGAACACTAGGCTCACGGAAAACGCATTCAAGTCCTTACTCCAATAGAATTAATCATGACAACACAGCTACCACTGAAGCTAGATGCTCCCTTTTTTACAGCAAGCCTTGGACTTGATTGTGGCTTCTATGGATTTAAATGTCCACTGACATTGCATTCATGTTGAATCAAAGTGTGTTTCCATACCTGTGGTGTCTTGTCACCAGTGCTTGAATTTCAAGTACAGAACATCTCTGCTCTGGAATTGTTTTAGATAATTAAATACTAATTTACAATCCTGTGTTTCAGGCAGAATTAATATTGAAGGTTTAGTGATATGAGAAAAATAAACTCTTATGATGTGAAATAACCAGTTATAGCAGGAATGACACAGATTTCAGACTTTTTATATAAATTTAGTATATAGAACATTCAGTCTGGTTTTTATATATATATATATATATATATATATATCTCATAATTGTTCTGTTTAGTGAGTACAAGTACAGGTATACATCAGTGATTACAGTAGTAAACCTCAATAAGTTGTAATCATTTAGATACCATTCTGTCACAAACAGTGAATCTTATGGGCTAAAAATAGGGTCAAAGTATTGTAGCTGTGCATCACCATATACGAATGTGTGAAAACATTTTTCATGAATACATTTAAATGTTTGAATATGTAAAAAAGTTTTGATCAAATGAATTCAAACCTTTGATTCTGTAAAAAATATTTGAACAAGTAGTTTTAATTTTTGAATACATAAGTAGATCTGTGGCTATGCATGACATTTTTTGAACAAATGAAAAAGATTTGCAATTTCCAGTGTGTGAGTGCATAAAGAAGATTTGCACAAAGATTTGCAGTTACGCGTCTATCTGTTTTTGGGTGATAAAAGTTCACACAAAGCTCAATTGTATGTTTGAATCTCATATTTTCAGCTACAAATTAAATCTTACAAGTACAAATCAAATCTATGGTACAAGTACTTCTGTCCTATATTTGACATTTCCTCCTGAATAGCCAATCGGGATGCTCAGATTAACCATCATTGGACTGTCCAATCAGGAATATCATTTTGCTATCCAATTATGGAGCCGGGGGGGGCAAACCTTTTCAAGCAGTTTTTCCTGCTGTCTGCCAAGAGGTAGATGGTCTGTAGCCCAGACACTCAAATGAGATCATTAATCAATCAAATCAGATAAACTCCTGATAAATAGACAAACGTTAAGTGGAATACCTCTGGAGACCAAAACAATGAAATATGTGTCTACAGGAGGTGGAAAATCAAGATGAGCTCCGGAATCTAAGGTTAGTAGGTGAGTGGCTACCTGCTTGTTTTTAGCTAATCATGGTAATATAAAGTAATTTAGCTAGCTATGAGGAGAACATTCTTCCCTGTGATGGTTTGAGGAAATGGCCAGATTATTGATGTCAGTGTTATGTCACTAAACAATGAACGTGGCTTTGAATTATTATAAAAGTCTGCAATTTAGTTGAGATTTTGCGGATGTGAGCAATAATAGGTCCACGTGATTCCGCCGTGAATTTCACGTAATGTTAGCAAGAAGTACATGGACTTCCTCCATGTTCACAACAATCCTTCAACCATGTCTCCAAGAACCCCTCAAAGTATTTGAAGCTGGATTGGTCATCCTATTCAGACAGCACAACCATACTCCTGATCAAATGGGACATCAGAAATCCACTTGAAGAGGAGGAATACCTTTAGGTGATGTAGAGATGAATTTTTCTGTTGCCTGATAATTTTTATGATTGTCTGCCTTTCACTATAACAATGCCTTTCACAAAAAACTTGTATACTAACCCAACTCTCTTTTCTCCACATCTTTAGGGCCATGCAGACCCAGATGTGGACAAGGAAGAAGTAGTGAAGACCTCTGACACTTCAGACAGGGGATTCACATGGCCATGATCTCTACTTGTAGATGAAGCAGATAATATAAACTGTTGTCTACACAATGCAGGGAAAGAGAAAATGTTCTGTAGTACCACTCTTGGTACCATTTGTGGCAGAATTTCTCAAATGTCAAGAACATAATGTACATTCAATACCTTGAGCTTCCCTGTCTTCTACAAACAAATTAGCAGAATATTCCTTTTGACGTGTGATGTCCTGGTCACAGAACAATACAATTCCAAAAATGTATAAAAAGGTGTAACCGGCAGCTACTTTCTCCCTCACTGACTGAGTAATATTAGGCTACTTTTAATAAGATTTGTAAAGAAATTATTATTCATCTCCCCAGAAATGAGGATTTACTTTGCTCAGTCTTTTTGACATGTGGGTTCCAAGTAATTCTTGCATTGATATAAAAATCAAGGTGCCCATATTTTTTCATGTTCTTTTACCGTTACTGAAAAATTTGGTATTTCTCTGACCATTCACCAGTGCCATTGGCTTCCAGCGTACCTGAAAATGTGTCTTAAACACCACATACATTTAAGAAAGTCACCACACTTTACTTAAATGAAAAATAAATGCGCCTCAGATGTCATTTTAGTTATTCATGTACAGGTAAACTTAGCCACCATGCTGTTGGACTGTTTAATCAATATGTGTGAACACATAGCTACCATTTGACACAATGGGTTTGACTCTAAATCTGTGCAGAGAGATTGATTGGTTACATAGATACAGATACTCCACTCAAACTTTAAAGTCACTGTGTGGGGAGTGGGACCCACTAGGGAACTGCTGCGTGATTACTCTTTTCAGAAATGGAGTGACTCATTGTTTTGTGAAAAGTTTTGGTTAGGGCCAGGACACCAGACCTTCCCCCATCCTACACTTCACATTCTAAGCAACACCTTAATGCAGGAGTTCCCAAATCTTTTGGGCATGTGATGCCATATTGAATTCTTAAACTTCCAGTGAACCCAATTTTCAAAAAATGCATAGTAATTGTATTCATGTTGTAAGCACATGAACATTTTTGCTTTCTTGGGACAGAGACCAAGATGTATGTATACTGGTGTATAGTGATTTGGTCTGTATGCAGGTAGTGTGAGTATTTGTGCTTTCACTTCATCGTTTACATATTATACTGTATATTCATGTAAAGGCCAACCTGTGTTTACTGAGGCAGTTACCCTCATCAGCCACAGTATAATGGTTTAATGTATGGTTGACATTTAACTTTTATCTACAAACCTGAATGCATGTCTTTTTAATTTTTTTTCTTTTTTCATACATTTACTTTCTGCACAAAGTGTACAAAACTTCTTTCATGTCCCTGACTGTACTCTGTACATACATACTGTTAAATTCCATACCTGTATAGACTGATACCTGACAAGGGTTTATTTTTATATTTTTGTTTTGTTTGTTTTTTTTATCCCTTGCAATTGTTGTACTGTGACAAGGTAATTTCCCCACGGGAACATAACAGTTTGACATTAAACAAGAAATTGCGTCAATACTCAAGAAATGTACCTTTTTAAATATACCCTAAATTTTCCTCCTGCCTTTAACCCCTCCTAACTATTTAGGAGAAGTGTGTAGCCACAGTCTGGCACATAGGGACCAACTCTACTATTGATGCCACTGCCTTGGTCAAGGGTAATGGCAGGCAAGTAAACTAGTAACTACTACCTCCAAAGAAGTACTATGACACCCCCAAATGGGATAGGCAGTGTGTGCAACATGGTCAAAAAAATCGTCCACTAGGGCAGGAAAATGGCCATGTATTTGTTCTTTAAGAAACAGTAAAAACTTTAACTTTCATAAAATTTGGTAAACTTTGATCAAATTTGAAACTTACAATCAGTCAATCCTGTCCGTGCTTCTGTCTGTCTGAATTAATAAAGTTCAAATTCTGTTTCAGTGATGAAAATTTTGAGGACATCTTCAAAATCCTGTTATGTGGAGGATTGGCCAGGCAGCTGGAGACACTGGGGGGATCTTTATGGGGAGATAAATGGTCAATAGTTGATGCAACATAAAAGTGGTATACATCATCTGAGAGCTGGGAAGCGTTCACATTTTGGATGTTTAGAGTGTATAAGGGGTTAAAACATGATTGAGACATATGATGGCCATTCCCAAGCTCAGTTATGTGTAAGATTGCTGTATGAAGTTTTGACTTGATACCAAAGGTCTGGTGCAAAACTGAACCATTTTTGAACAATTGAAAAAATAAAATAAAATAAAAATAACATGGTAAAAAATCCCTCCAAAGAACCACATTAAGACACCAAGACCTTGATGAATACCTTGAAGCTGTTTTGAAATTGTCATGAACTACATGGTAAATGGTTTGTGGATACGCCTGTGACAGTTGGTGATTATTTGTAATCATCATCTCTTCTAAACACTATCACTTTACAATGGGCTAATGTCTTGAGAAAGGTCTTCTGACCAAAACGTCAACTTTTTTCAAAAAAAACAATCCAGAGGTCATAAATGTGTGCTGGAATTGACGTTTTTCTTTAGAACTACTTTAATAAATCAGATGGTTACAATAACGTTACTAACTAACTAATTTAAGATACTAGCTCATTCGTCTAACCCAAATTACGTTATTCCCATCTCTTTGAGCAAAATCAATGTAGCCCCTGTTAATTTTAGCTAAGTTAGTAAGCTAACAGAGTGGTAATGTTAGCAAAGAATGCTGGCAGTTTTACCATCTAACCACAAAGATGTTAACTTATTATTCACGTATCCTTCCCATAATTAGCCAAGTTTGGAACATATTTTTTATCTGTAAATAGAAAACTTGGGGGTCGTTAACCCAATTTACCTTGAGATAGCGATATGGAGCAGTAACGCAGTAGGTAAAGTTAAGTTGCAGCCACAGACTCAAAGCAAAGAAGGTTCGTCCCCCTGACACCGTGATTGGTTAGTGAAATGATATGTTAATCTGAGCATCCCCATTGGCTATTCAGCAGGAAGCGTCAAATTTGGGGAAAAAAGTACTTGTATGGTAGATTTGATATGTATTTATAGATTTAATTCAAAGATGTTAACTTGGGATTTACATGTGCGATTGATGTGTGTGTGCTCTTCTCATCCACAAACAGATGTGTAACTGCTCATCTATCTGTTTGTAGATAGATTTGTAGATAGATGTTCAAATGTCATGCACAGCTACAAATCTCCTTACTGATTCAAAAATTTTATGTATTTGTTGAGATCTTTTACACAATCAAACATTAGAATTCAGGAATGTATTCATACCAAGCATTTTCAGACGTTCAGATATGGTGATACAGAGCTACAATACTTTTGACCCTATTTTTAGCCCACAGAATCTGAGTACTTTCAAATTTTCTGTCGTTACATGAAGACCTGTTCCATAAAAACATAACATGCAGAAAACTAAGAGGTTGGTGGTGGGGGGGTCCACTATTGATTACCTGACAAATCAAAAGTAGTCTAAAGCAGCTTTTCTTTTTGTTCCTGTTTATTTGAAAATCTTAACACCCTTCATCCCTTGTAAATGTATAAAGTTCTCTTCCTCCTCATGGTTTCCAGTGGGCCACGTTTGCTCAAGTATTGGATTGCTGTAAGCATTATTAACTGTATCATTAGATACCCATATTGGATTTGCTCAGCTAAAAGTTGGCAGGCAACTAGATCCAATATGTACCTTTGTCTCGGAGAGAACATCTCGCCATAATCCATTTTAAAAACTGACGGGTGAATGGTTGATCGCACCTATGGGAGAAACTTGTGAACCAACTGTTGAAATTAAAAATTTGTTGAAATTAAGTGCTGGTCTGTGAAGTGCTAGTATGCCCAGTCTTCCAGTTGCTACCTGTGGTTATGTGATGCTGTAGCAATGTAGCAACATTTTCTGATAAATAAACAGTGGTTGTCATGGAAATGGCTCGGTTGGGTTTAGGTGATCTGAGTATGGAATTTCTTTCACATTATAATGTGGTCTTATTTGGGTATGTGACTATAACTCTTCTCGCTATTCATTGGTGGTCTCATGAATGTTGAATATTTTTGTCTGTAAATTTCAACGTGTAAGGCTGTAACTGTCAGCATGCAGGCATGACTTCTGGTGATAGCTCATACAAAGAACTGCTCATTAGGAAAGACATTTACATGTTCAGTCAAAATGTGTTTACACTTTGTGTATCATTTCTGTTTTTAATTAAAAAGCCTTGGGCCTGTACAAAGTAAGCTGATATACCTTTTATTAGTACAAAACAGGTCTTGGGTTCAGTCCTCTGGGTGAATTCAATTCACAGATAAAAACTGACATCAGCATGGATTCTGGTATGGATGGATAAAAGATATATTGTGCTTCTTGTTAGTTTTCAAGCCTCCTTTGTCTAAAAGACAGTATGATGTCACCCTACTGTAGTACTTCCACTCTGGCCTAGCAGATGCTACTTTAACTTAATTGGACACTGAATAATGTGTATTTGCTGGTATGCTGTTTATAGACTTGAAAGTGCTTTTACAGGTTATTGATCACAATTTTACCGTTTTTTCTTCTGGGGGTTGGCATTGTTCATTTCACTTCAGTAAAAAAAACAAAGCTCAGTTCAGTTTACTCATTTAATTAATTTGCCTAACATGCAGTTGGGGCGGGCAGATATCTGGTGACCAATAAACAGAATCTAAGGAGTTATTTGTTCGATGTGGCTGGCATTTAATGAATGTGAGTTGGTGTCCAATTTCAAGCAGTGATTGAATGTACGCTGGCCCCTGACCGAGCTCATTTCATACAATATTGTTAATAGTTCCTCTAATGACTTCATCCATCCTTTATTTCTGAGTCACTGTAGCAAATTTTTACTCCCAGTTCAGAACATCCCATCATTCAGAAGCTGAAGACTCTATAGAGGATTATTCATCTCAATTACTCCAAATTTGACAATCTAATTGGAGCTAAGAAGTCAATTGGGATATACCAGGTATGAAGCACAGTGAAAGATCATTTTTCGATCCAGGGGCTCATACATTCGGTTTTAAACACCCTGATAAACTCTTAGCTATAATTGCAGACATTCTGATGTTTGCAGCATGTCTCGATATCTGCATATGGCCTGAACAGGTCCTGTGGGATGTGGGCAGATGACCCTAGAATAGTCACAAATGTCGCCAAATGTTTATCCTCACTTAATCTTCACAATCTGATGGTGGTGTTTTTGATCATGAACACTGAGCAGCATTGTAAGTCAGTCTGGATAAGAGTGCCTGCCAAATGTTGTAAATGTAGTAATGATGACAACAGCCAATGGAGTTTACAGTGAGGTGGAACAAACTGAGTGTAGCCATTTTCCTCTACAGCTGTTTTGATTTGTGTCAAGATGGAGTTCTGTGAGTTCTGTGCTCTTGATGTTAGTGACATGTCAAGAGTCAGCAGGATCCAGTAGTTTTCCATTTTATCACATGTAGCTACATGTAACTATATGACTCTGTCTTGTAAAAAGTGTGTGGACATCTTTTGACTGACTGAAATCCAAACTCCAAATTCTCAGAGTTTCAATTTCAAAGTTCTTCTTCTTTGTCCCTAACTGTACTGTAGTCAAACGGGGAGATACTAGTGCTGACCTAAATGCTTTGACGCTTCGAAGCTTCTACTGTTGCCACTGTAATCAACACCCAAATCAGTATTCGATTGCTGCGTTTTTTTCTTTTAAATATTATTTAATTGTGTATACCAAAATATATATCACCACCAAATTCCCAAATACCCCTTGAAATATGAAATAGTAATCCAACATTATTCGTTATGCATCAACATTAATTATTATTAGTTATTCTCAGACAAGGAAATTTAATCTTGGTGACAGTTTTGTGCATCACAGCTCTGTTTACGTTACCAGCACTGACAGTGGGACAGTGACACATGACCACGTGACAGGCTTACAAGTTAAGACTATGCTAGCAAGATGTTGGAAAAAGTCAAGCTCTCAATAGGCACCAGCCTTTAGAATAAAAGTAACTGTGTGTTCTCTGTTTATTTAATCTATTGTCTGCAGGATTATCATTAATATGTCTATGGTATTGTAGTGTTTCTAAGATCACCATTGGACTCCCATCTCACAGGGATTTTGGTGTGGCATATTCCCCTGGTCCATTCCTCATGGCACCAGGGAGCTCCACTAGGCCAGACTGATGTGGTGCGGTAGGGGTAGGGAGGGAGGACTGGGTCCCCTTAATCTCTACCACACGTGACAACTTCATAAAGGCACATTAATCCACTATGAACAGGCTCTCTCTGGAGGGTTTGGGGACTCTTTTATTTTCAAGAGTGGGATTCTATGTCTGACTTACATTGGGCAGCAACCTCCTGAGGGTATGAGGAAGGTAATCCCTCCTCTACTTTCTTTTAGTGTCTAAGGAGGAAACAGAAAGAATGAAATCAATAAATAACAATACCAGGTGAAAGAGTTAAAGAGGGAACGGAGAAAAGCAAGTAAAGAGAAAATCATGAATTCAATGTTTTTCCTTTTTTTCTTTGTTTTTCAGCTTGATCTGAATAGGCCACCCTGGCTGACTGTCCTAGGATTACCCCCTCCCCTCTGCCTACCAACACCTTTAACTGTTGCTATGCTCCTTTTATTTACCACCAGCCTGACTTCTTAAACCTCCTTTTTATTTTTGCGCATATCAACATATCCAGGTACACAGGCACTTAACAAAACACCTACTCTTACCTGTAATTATCAGACAGTACTGTGTATCAGCCTGATTGTTACACAAACTGTGCTCCCTGCCTCTTACTGCTTACATTAACATACTTAAACCACTGTAATAGTTCTATGCTTTTGATACTTCTGATGTACAGTATTGTGCAAAAGTTTTGACACTAAAAGTGAAGTGAGAATGATTTCAAAATAATTCCATGAATAGTTTTTATTTATCAGTTAACTTATTACAAAGTGGAGTAAAAAGAAAAAATAAATCAAATCGGTATCTGGTGTGACCACCCTTTGCCTTTAAAACAGCACCAGTTCTCCTCGGTACACCTGCGCACAGTTTTTCAAGGTACATGGCAGGTAGGTTGTTCTAAGCATCTTGGAGAACTTGCCACAGTTTTTCTGTAGATTAAACCTGTCTCAGTGTCTTCTGTGTCCTCATGAAATCCCAGACTGACTCCACGATGTTGAGATCAGGCCATCTGTTGCAGGACTCCTTGTTCTTCTTGTCTCTGAGGATAGTTCTTTATGACTCTGGCTGTCTGTTTAGAGTTGTTCTCATGCTGCAGAATGAATTTGGAACCAATCAGATGCATCCCTGATGAGCGTGATGGATAAGAATCTAAACATCTAGAGTACCCAAATAATGTGCGCAGTACTGTATGTACAACTCATATCTGTACTCTTTATATTTCACTGATACAGTAAGTGTACACCGTTTTTCATGCATCTACTTCCACATACAAAGTCACCTCAAGCTTTTCACTAAAGAAAAATTACATTACTGTGTCAGACTTGGTCTGTTACTGAGTAACCTTTTCTGTTGTTGCTGCCGTTTCTCCAGTGTTCTTATCAGTCATCTTATTTTCTATCTTTCGCTAGTTCACAGAACCAGACTCCAGACCACGTCCTTGAATCACCCCTGAAAAATGTGATGGAAGTGCCACTGTGAGAATTGCGAGATTGGACAGTCCATAGTTAGCTATTTAAAATCATATTTCTGGTTTTAAAATTACCCGTCTGAAAACTTGGACAGATTGGTTTCAGGCTGAATCATGACAAAGCCAAATGCAATTTGGCTTATTTTCCAATTTCTTGGTCTGAAACTTACACAGCATATGGCTTTGCACTGCCATTTTCACTAAAGAAATTATTTAATAATAACTTTTCTGGGTGACTCAGATTGTTGTTGTAAATGTCATTGTTAAACTTTTACACCTTAGATATTTTTTTTTCTGTTTTTCTGCAGAAATGTTACACTTTGAAATTTTAAGCTTTTACACACAAGAGCAAAGTAATCATTTTAAGAAGATCATTTGCTACACAAAAAAAGTCTTTTATCTTTGTGCACTCTGCTACAGAAGTCTTCAAGTCCCTGTCCAGATTTGTAAAAAGGATTTTTCCCACTCATGTTAGAAGGATCAGGATGAAATTGTGAAACAAACCAGTCCCATGTATAAAAAAGGTCTTCCTTACTTGGATAACATTTCTAAGAACTAACAAAGACAATTTACTCTTGCCTTGGAAGCCTTTAGCTTTCCTTTTATCAAAATTGTCTTACCTTTCAGATTCCATTATATTAATAAATTACATGCCTTAGCTCTCCTCACTCATTAAGGGAGGCTGAGAAGCTGACAGATCATTTGGAAATACCATTTTTGTCTACTCTCCCATGTCAGCTTTATCCCCATAAAGCTACAACTTGTCAGTAAAACAAATTTCCAGCATTGAGATAAATAGCACACTTTGGTTGAGATTCATGTGTCGACTTTTTTCTAACATAAACTCAGGCATTATCTGTGCCCATTGTCTGTAAAAGGCTGCCATTTTGTGTTAAGCAAGCACTGATGCATAGAACCTCCACAGCTTAGTGGATATTGCCAGCGCCCAAAGCAAACAGTAGGGCCCGAGGTCCCACAAGTATGAAGCAGCCAAGTAAACCTATTAACTGCCTATAGAGTGGTTTTTGTGGTATTGTCTCCACATGACGCTATCCACAAATTAACCACAAGCTGACTTTATGGTTTTTTTGGCTACGTTGAATAACCACAGAAGAGTCAAGACAACACTTCACTCATTCTGTAACTAATGGTAGAGAAAATACAATTTTTTTCACATCATCAAATTTGGAGACTCTGCATTCATACTTAGTTTATAGTGTAAAAAATAAGTTGTATATTATACAATAATGCTGGTAAATTACAGCATAAGCATTTCATATGGAAGATATAATTTGACAAGTCTGCAGCATTTCATGTTGGGGCACTGAGGCATGATACTGTCCTGCTCTGAATTCTTCTATCCCCTCTCTACATATGATGCCCAACTGTACAAATTATTTGAATCGCCAGAAGGTGTTTGATTTATGCTGAGTCTGAGTTATCAGCTCCAAACAGGCCATGTAGCTTCTCTCTTATCATCTTACTCAGCTGCTTGCAGAATTTCTGCATGTTTTTGAGCTTAGCCCTAAATGAGATGACAATAGTCATGAACAGAACACAAAGACAAAAACTGCCACTTGCAGCAAAATGAGAGCCTCCCCCTCTCACCTAATTTTGGCGTCAGATTTTCCTGCAGTATGTTTGACAAGAAGGATTGGCAGCTTTATGCAGTGGCAAAACTCAGGCTGTCGTGGGGGCTGCCCACCCCGACCCCTGTCAAACAATTAGCTTACTGCTTTTCAGATAGCTAGAACAAAGGTGAACTCGGGGAGCTTAGGCTGTATTCAGTCGGAGTGGAGGGGTGTGGGTGCCACTCTGATGACTCTGGGGCACTTTCTTGACCAGAGGAGTCATTGGCTGTCACTAAACATCACTGTCTCCCTCCCCACTAATGGCATCTCCAGATTGTGCTATGAGGAACAAAGGGTGGTTGTATGAGATACTGAGGAAAAAATAGAGCGACCCCATTAGTAGCTGCAGGCTCTGGTTTGTGACAGTGGCTGCAGACCTATAGAAGTGTCATGACAGATATGAACCAAGGAACAATTATAGGATGATGTGCTTGAAGCTAAGCTGGCGGTTCCTTCACGAAAAAGAAGAAAAAAATGTCAAATGAATAGCACAGCAAATACATCCTTGTACACAAAGACACATACCCGCACACATATACATTCATGTGCATGTAACTGTAATTTTTCAATGTGTTAGGCCATTAAAACTATTAAAACTAAGAAAAATCAAATGTTGGTGTGTGGTTCTTCCCCTTCTTATGTGTTGTTTTATTCATAAGGTTAAATTCAAGAGCAAGAGGTGAGCATGTTAACAAAACAAAACCATACGCAGAATAACAACCAAATAAAATGTTACGAAGAATAATTTAATTTTCCTGTGGCTGTGGAAATAAATAAATTCAGTTGACTGATCTAAATATTTTCCCGGATAATCACTTGCTTGTGAATTAATTCTTATTATATGCAAATTTGCATTATCCTGCCAGTAATCAATCTAAAATGGCTTTTTTTTTTTTTTAATTTATTTTGTATTCCTGCCAACAGTAAAATATGATTTTAACAGCAGGAGTGTATTGACTTGATCTTCATTCAATCTTGGTTGCTGTCACAGAGTCACTTGGAGGCAAAGTAAACAGATAGCATATTTTTCTGGTGTGGGCACTAAACACTTCAACACAAAGAGGATGCATAGCAATGAGAAACAGCTTTTTGTTATCTTGGTGGTCCCCTGTCTTTTTGCTAGCAATCCTAATATACAGAATTGTCATTGGGTGTTGGATCCAAAGCTAATTGGATTAAAAAAAGAAGCTGATTTGCCAAAATTGTTTTATTACTGTTTATTCTCATTACTTCAAGCAGCACATAGTATATTCCCAGACTAACAGCAGAAGACTGACTGACAGTAATGCTCAATTTTAGCTGTCAGTCTCTGCAGGAAGTAGTTCAACTCAGCATCCTACTCCCTTTGGTAAAGTGTCACTGTTTTTGTCCAAGGTTGACTCATAAAACAAAATGTGTTCTCTACTGAGTTCCTCTTTAGGAAATGCCATTTCTCAGCTCCTTTTTATTGTGAGTGGAAATGTTATTTATCCACATTGTTAATTCAAGTCTGGGGGAATATTGTGTGCAAAGTCAGAATGTTGAACGTGCCATGTTTCTGCAATGCATTGCAGGAGTACAACGGCTGGCATCAGCGTTGTCACACTAAATCTCTGTCTCCATGACACTTTGAGTCAAAACATGAGCCTGGAAATGCAAGCCCTCCCAATGTCAAGAAATCGTTCTCATTCTCTACTGGAGCTGCTAATGATTGACAGAATTTAAAGTATTGAAGTTATTTAATAATTTAATGATATTTCCTTAAAAAAAAGCAGAGAGAACCACATTTAACCTGTTTTTATTTATTATTTTTTTTATAGGCAGACCGGTATTATCCCTTAACAATCCCTGTTTCCTAGGTCAAAGCCTGTATGCGGGTCCATGTGTCTAAGTTTCCCCACGGGAGCTGCAGAGTCCCACAGGTTTAGCTGTAATACCCTGGCTAATTCCCCTGCATGTTGGGTTATTGCTGTCAAAGCTCCCGTGTGACTTTATCCTCAAATCTGACTTATTCTTTCTTTTTTACTCAGGGCTTTATTGCTCTGCGTTATATTGAATGACCCAGCCCATCAACACACACACACATGCAGAGATACAAACTGATACTGTAAACATCCATGAGAGTGTCTGCTGTGTGTTTTTCATAATTTTTTAAAGACGCACATAAATGCACAAAAGACTGTGGTACTCTATGTATTTATCATTTTTAGCACTCATCTGATCTGTGTTTTGCCACTATCCATTTTATTTGCTCTCTGCTTATAGCTCTGTGATTATTCAGTCTTTCAGTAAAGATTCAAATGCTTTTAAAATGTTTTAACGCCCTTCTGCATAAAAATGTGGTCATGATATGCTTATAGAAACAGAATTGTTCACACTATCCCCACCCACACAACCACACATTTTGATATCCACCATGAACAGTTGGTAGCACAGCGGTACAAAACTAAGGTTTTTGAGTTAGAATTTTCACCCCAGTTTGGAAGAGTTCGTCATAGAGTTTATAGGTTTAAATAGCAACGGATGCTCATTTCACCATATCATTTATAATTTCCAGCGTGCGAGAACTGAAATTCTTCTTTATCCAAAGTAATTCACACTGAAGAAATTTAGGAGGAGGCTAAATGTTTCTTTAATAACTTTTGAAACCAAGTGGTTAAAAGTTACAATACATATTCTATATAGCTTATACAATATATGTTTACTTATGTGGTACAGCAATGTTGTGGTCTTTGTTTTTATAGAGTTAAGAATCTAAGTCTTTGATCTTCATTACTGACAATTGGAACAAAAACAATTAAAGGGGCATTTCTAACAGTATAGTGGTTCTTTACATGAACTTGACAACCGCCCCTCTATCTAAACACCACCCAAGGATAACCAAAAGGAGCCAGCATCACTGATATGACTTCATTAAATAAACCCTTGACCCCTGAGATGCTGGGTTGATCTATTTCCTCTAAGTCCCTTTACTTCACCAGAGAATGGAGATCGCATGCAGAGATTGTGGCTGTTTTCCTATCTTTTAATTTAGAAATTCAGGAGGACTGCACATGGGTAAGATGGTTATCCGCACCCAGTGTCTGTCTTGTCACTTCATGCATGTTAGCTCTGCAAAAGCCTCCTTTGGGACCACATAACTGGGTGTGTTGCAGTACTTTAAAATAGCTTTCTTTGTCTGTCCTTTCCCTAATGACCACTGATCGGGGCTGATGATGTCAGAGATAATTTCTAAAACTTTCTATCATGATGCATCTGAGGCCTCTGAGACCAGATGTCGTTGGGCTAACTAACCCAGAAAACAGTTTCAAGGATGGTGAAAGGAATTCAGTGCACTGACATGAGCAGGGCTGTTTTGAAATGAGCGTTTTCGTGCTTTTTCTTCGGAGAGCTGCATGTTTGCATTGCAGCAAAGGGGTGAACACACAGGGGCAGCCAGGAGTAGCTGTGTCCTCATCTAGTGTCTATAGATTAAAGAAGAGATGGTCTCTCTAACCAAGAGGTCTCCTCTGGCTCCAGAATTATGTAGGTGGATTAAACTGGGGTGGGGTGGGGTTGGTGGTTACTCCCCATTCTCGGTGACTGTGAACGTTAACTTGAACAGACTGAGCTGCCGTATGTTTACATAAAAAAGAGGTTTCACAACATATTTGACATCTGCTGGAAATCTTTTCTCAATGCCGATTAATGTCTTTAAAAAATCTTGGTGTTCTCAGTTCCACAGAAGGCCCTGTCTGTAGCTTAAGTTTATACAAGGTCTGCCTGTCATGATAGAGCATTGACGATGATGTCTCTGGGGCTTTCATCTTTGCTCTTTACATTTGCTTTCCAAGCAATTGAAAGGCAGAGAAAACAGAGCAATTTGTCTAAAAGGAAGCTACTCCGATCAATAGGATTTTCATTACAGTTATGTTTTCATACTGCAGTAGAGGCAGGGTGTAGAGCTCAGATGAATGATACATTAACGTTTACATCCACTCTCCCTCCTGTGTCAGTCCTCAGCTCCCGAGGCTTGTCACTGCGATGATGCAGGAGCGCGGGGATGAGTTTGTGCACCGGGACCTGATTCTCCTCAATGCCAAGTCCCCAGTCAACAGCTGACTGTTTTGTCATTGTAGATTTCAGGCTGTGTCGTGGCTTTGCAGGGGGGAAATACCAGAAGGCATTTTTTTACGGAGAGCTGTATTTTACTGAATTATCCCTCACTCTCTAGCCCCACTTCGAGAGGTGGAGTTAAGCAGCTTACCTGTGGCCCTGAAAAATACGTGACTGCAGTGTTTATAGTCCTGCAAGAATCAAGAAGCCCCACTAAGTATAAAAGTATTCATATTTATTATGCACGTTGTAAGCTACAGGCACTATATTGCTCAAAGAATGAGGACAGTGTTTCCACATATGTTTGTGTACTTTTTATCTGAGGCAGTTTTTCTGAGTTTTGGCCAAGCCCCTAAGTTCCAATTAAATCATAATACTACAGCGTACAGTGATACTTTAGACCACTGGTACCCAACCAGGTTTTTCCCCACCATTATAAGACTGAGGGGCAGCTCCCAAGGATTTTTTGGCAGCACCTAAGCCGAATGAATGGAAAAAACTATGCTGAGAGTTCTCTACCAATTGGAGACAAAAGTATTGGCCCAAATATAAGACGATATTTATTTCTGGAAATTAGGTTTAAAAAAGTGGAGTTCATCTTATATTTGAAGATGAGACAATTACATGTTAATTACATCAGATATTCTTTTTCATCGTGAGAGTACAAGTGTAAGTACAGAATTTTACAGTGTGTTGAATTATGGGTTGTTTGTAGACTTATTATGTTTCTAGACTAGTTGGTGTTTTCAAGTTAATTTATGGTGAGTTTTTGACAGTTAGACAGGCCTAAAAGTGTTTTTTCAGCCCAGTTACACAGCTTTCAGGTGTTTCTGAAAGCTGGTGTGATGTGTTCTGCTGCCACGGACGAAATAAAATGACAAAAAATGTCTCCCAACGTCTTTTACTGCATAAATAAGCCAGCGAGATAATCTGTCAAATAGCTAAGAATTTACAGCTGTCAAAGATGATGAGCTCAAAAAGACAAAGGCCTGAAAATAGCTGTAAAATTGTAAGAAAAATGATTCTGAGAAGGGAATGAGAGTGAGAGAGAAATCGACTCGCTACAGTGACCCTATATATAATGGCCAAAGCCACTATATCCAGTTAGCTGGATATAGTGGCTATAGCCACTGAGAAAGTGACCTGCCTACAGACATCCAACTGAAAGGAAATTTTGATAGGCTAAGTAGCCAAGCACTGTTGCACTGTCAAATGGCTAAGGGAGGATAGAAAACTGCTGTTTAAATCCCATTCACTCTAAGCCTTGTTTTACAAATGTTAGTGTGATCACTCACGAAAATGTGAAAGATTACTTCAGTTGGCATATTTGTTTCACTTTTCTTCATTCTGTTGTCTGAGTGTACTGGGGAAAAACAACAATCGGTGTTTTTTTAAAAATAATTTTTGGAGGCAAAAAGGAAAGAATTAATCCTGTAACTTACAAGTGAAAAAGCAAAATATAGTATGTCTGAAAACATAAATATAATTGTGTAAAGCATAAAGTTTTTTTTCCTGCTTTCATCTCGTTAATGCTCTCACAACCCCTGAGATTTATGTTTGTCACAACCTTTTGTGAAGTCCTGACCCCCAGAGCAAAGCCCAGACCTTAACCACGCTGTACACCTTTGGGATGAACTTGAACACTGACTGCTAGCCAGATCTTATCACCCAACATCAGCGGCTGACCTCACCAATGCTCTTGTGGCTGAATGGGAGCAAATACCTGCAGCCAGGTTCCAAAGTCTTGTGGAAAGCCTTTGCATGAGCTGTTATAGCCACATATAAATCCCCATAATTTTGGAATGAAATGTTCAACAGTTATATTGAGGTGAAATGTCTGGGTGTCCACATACTTATGGTTATATAGTGTCTGTACTATATGGTCTCTATTTATTTGAATATTAGCATGACAGCCCCAGTTTATTCTTCTTTGTCCCCCACTAATCTCCTGTATTCATTTGTTAACTTCCACATCAAAATCATTACATTAACATTAGCATGCACTGTCACAACAGACAGTTTTAAGATGAGACACTGGAGAGGACACTGTGGTAACTCACACACACCACACAGGAAATGCTGATCAGCACTCATGATGGCAGAAGGTGTAGGTGTAAACCTCGACAGCCCGGTCTCTAAATCCAATAAACCTCCCTGTGATACAGCTGTGACAGGTCAGCTAGATAATGCAACACAAATGGCAAAACAAATTGGGCTTACTCAAACAGTGTGCCCATTGCTCATTATGCAACTGGCAATCACAAAACAAATGACCACAGGCCTACACGTGTAACCGATCCACTCTCTGGGCATATAGTCATTTACATTATCATCATTTATCTCGTGGTGTGGCACCAAATATATTGGTTAGTGTTTGGTTTTGTGTCTTATGCATGCACATCTCAAAACAATGGGAAGTTGCACATACTCTCACATCTCAGTTTATGGACCGCTACACTGGTTTTGTTGCTGTCAGTGCTAGCAAGCAGCAGTTGTAAAAAAACTGTCCAGCTTAGAGAGTTTGCTGTTTCCTCCTCCAAGTCTTTGCTGCTGTGCACCACTTGTGTTTTAGGTTTAATTGTAATTTATTGTTTTCTACAGCTATATGTGTTCAACTATCTAGCCAGGGATTAGTAATCAAGCTTTGAACTTGTACGCCTCTGACTTGTGTACATAAAAACTGAAGTGGACTAATTAGTTTGTATTTTAACAGAAAACAGTAGGCAGACATGACTGACCACTGAAACACTTACAAAAATTTAATTATGTCAGTTTTGCTGATCCAATTTAGTGGTGGAATTGGTGTCCATAGCTTTACTGAAACGAATGTGTGTAAGATGATCATTTTTTAGTGACTATAATGACAATAGAGAGGAAAATCTCTACTTTAAACAATTTGCAAAAATGCTGGGGATGTGAGGGAGTGGAGAAGTAGACTAACTAGGGTTCAGGATTTAGAACTTGTTCTAAATTGGACCTGGCTCCAAAACAGGAAGGCCGTCTGCGTATTGATTTCTGAAAGCAAAGTTTGGACCCACAGAGCTTCCCTCTACATTAATGGTTACTCAAACATCAACAATCGATAAGTGAAATCAGCATCTGAATTGATTAAATCTAAAGGATACCAGACTCTAAAAACAAGCTGATTGGAAAAAAATCAAGAGTGACCAAATCTTTCAGGGAAAAAAATACAGGTGCTGTATTCAGACATAGCCGGAGATATGTTAACATAAAACATATCAAACTAGATATTTGCAAGGTCAAATAAAAGGACTTTGAGAGTTTTGAAGCTTGGAGTTTGAGTCTACCGCTCAGCATCATCTTGCTGCTTGGAACCAGAAGATCTAAATTTAGATAAAAGGGTGACACAACCGGGGTGGAGCTGCGGTAGCCAAGTGTGATTACCTGAGAGAACTGCTAAACAGGCCAACAACCCAGAATATAGACTGAGTTCCCAGCAACCATGCCGATTTATGCTCTTGTAAATGAGGACTAAATAATTTCTTACAACTTGCAAGAACTCACTCATGGTGTAATCATTGTTTGGGTGTTGGCTGAAATTTCTCACTTGAGTTGTGTGATGTTAGCGAAAGCCATCAGTCATCTATCAACCCGTCATGCTGACAAAAAGGTCATTTACAAAAATTTACATCTACAAAAAAGTAATTGTGTTTTTTCCCATCAAGTTGCGATAATTTTATGCTGAAAATCTCCAGAGATAGGCCATCATGACTGGAGCTGCAATATTAGGTCAATACACCAATTAGTCAGTTGATCAATTATTGTTCAAATTATTTTTCCATTAACAATGTCAAACATTCTGTAGTACTAGCATCTCAGTTGTGTGGATTTGATGAATTTCCTTGTATTATGTTATACTAAGTATGATGAAGTGTGATGAGTGTGTTATCCCTGTTTTCTGGCATTTTGTAGACCAAATGAGTAATTGATTAAGTGAAAAAATAATAAGTAAATAAAGCAATCATTGCAGCCCTTATCATGACAACAGCAACGTTGTATGCATCCTTGAATGACTATTGTAGGACAGTGGGGCCATCAAATTGTTTTGATGCAGTAAAACTGCAAAGTTTTTGAGAGGGGTGGGCAATTTGCTATAAAATACATTTCTTGCATAATACTTTGCAGCCAAAAGTGTTTTCCTCAAAGACAATCCCTTACCCCCTCCATCTCATATTTTCCCATGCCAATAACTCAACTAGCTCTTATCTTTAGTGACTGATCAAAAAGGAGAAACTGTGCTGAGAAAGTGTTGTGATCCACCATTGTCTTCTGAAAGGTATCCTGCTCTAATGGGTTGTAGTTCACAAGTGATAGACAGTTCTGTTGCAGTAATTTTTCATTTCTCCCTTCATCTAAAGACAGGTGAAGCGGCAAGCTGATGGAAACGCACTTTTTTTCATTACTGCCTCACGTTGCAGTTTCTCTGCCTCGGCTCATTGCCGGTAGGATGTGATCACAACTTCTATGAGATCTGAGTCGTTTAGTTTAGAGGCTGCTGCTTTTTTTTTTGTCCTTTTCTTTACATCATTTGTCAAATAGTTTGATGAATCTCAACTTTTATAATTCATTTTTTTCTTTCATACCACTAATATACAGCACTGAATACTGCAACTGGATGTGTTTTTAACAAGTTTCCCTCTCCCTACGACTACAAAAACACACATACTCAGTGTTCCTGATAAATTCTGAATACAACAATTGCCTGCTGTGGAAGAGATTACACCAAAGTACAGTATGCTAACATTTAATCTGTGATGATTTATGATTCGTGTTTATTATTTCCATTGAAGTCCAGTTTTCTTATCATCGTCGTCCTTGAGTACAAATTTGGCTCTCATATTTTTCTGATAAGCCTACCCTCTGCATTTCCTTTTTATTGCCCTCATCAGTTATTTATTTACCTTTATTGTGGTGACTCATATTGTCCTCACTGGAAGTAAATGGCAATAAGAGGCATAACCACATCTACAAGGGTCCAGAGCATAGCTCATTTTCAGTGGGGTTATGGGGTTTATTTTGCTTTTCCACCATGATCTTATCACTGACTGCGTGACTGTCTTCTCTTTTGACCTTATTTGAATTCTGAGATAAGCATCCCTCCAGCAAAACTGGACCAAATTAGTCTTTTATCTGGTGTGTTTTAAAGGAATGCTTTGTCACCATGCCTGTCTGCTGAATGCAGGCTCATACAATGTAGATGTGTCCAGCTGCTGGCTTGTCCGATTTGCCTAAATTCTTTTCAGTGGCTTTCAGTGCTTATTCAGGTCACACAAGTGAACTGACCTCTGAATGCCTTTAATGCTTTATCAGATATAACAGAAAAAACACCAGCAAATCTGTTTTGGTTGAAAGACATTCCAGCACATTACAATGTGAAAACAAACAGTAGGATTTGTTGAGAAGTGTGTAAAAGCTTAGTACACTCTGGCATTACATTATCTCATTTATCCAAATCTGTGAGGAATTTGTTTTTTTCCTCGGCTGCATAAAATATTCAGAAGCCTGAAATGTATTAAAATTATGAGCTGATGCAAAGTAGGAATGACTTACAGTACATATAATTTAAATTCTGTTCGATGCACAAATAGGGAATTTCATAACAATTATGCACATAATCAGAATATATTTTGACATTGCCACGTCTCATTATCAGGGTTGTGATCAGTTTACTTCAGATTAAATTAGTTCATGAGGTTCATTTCCCTATATTTAACCATTGTAAACCTTTTGACATAAATGTCAATGCAGTCTTCCATAGAATTATGTGAAAAATAATTTTTGTCAAGTTAAGTGTCAGTTTAAATTGTTGGTTCAACATTAAGGTTTTCCATCGAAATTCAAGCCATACAACAGGCAATAAACACGTCTCCACTAGAGCTGAAACCAGATGATTAGTCAACTAACAAAAAATTACAACAAGATGACACATATTTTAATAATTGATTAATTAAGTCCTTTTTCAAGGAAAGTCAGGCGTATTTGCTGGTTTAACTTCTCATCTGTTTGGATTTGCTGTTTTTCTGTATTTGTAATAAATTGAATCTCTTTGGGTTTTAGTCTGTTGGTTGGAAGGAAGCAATTTGACAATGTCACCTTGGGTTTATTTTAATCATCACTTTTCTCTATTTTTTGACATTTTACTGGGCAAATAATGAATTGAAAAAACTGGAAGTATAATTGATCATGAAATTAATTAATTAATTAGTTTCCAACCATTATTAGTCATTAGAAGTTTGAATCCAATATGACAACAGGCCTCCGACGCTGATGTGAGACAAGTGTGAGGCAAGCCGCCACCTTGCACTAAGCACTCTCCGAGTTATCTGGTGCTGAGGCATGGAATGGACAGATAAAACAATTCTAAAGGGGAAATGATTATTTTTGTAATCAGATTTATTTACACAGCCCACTGAGGAAGATTGATGTCTTATCTGTGGCTGTGGATTTCAATTGTCTTTGCTACGATGCAGATAAACAATCAGTCTGCTGTCTCCAGAGCTTTTTTAATTGTCTGTGCGTGTGTGCGTGTGTGCGTGCGTGCGTGCCTGTGTGCGCGCGCACTGACGGGCGTGTGTGCCTATTAGCATGTTTTGTCTATCAGCATGTTTTTGACAACTGAGACAGTGATGTTTCAGAATAAAGTCACCGTCTCTCTCTCTCTCTCTCTCTCTCTCTCTCTCCCCATTTTCTTCCATGACTATTTTTCATGGGTGTTAAATGCCAGACATATGCTCTTACATCTTTGTGACTAGCAATTGAAAAGTGGAGCTCAAGCAGAGATCAAACCAATGCTGTTGCTCTTGTCTAGCTGGGAGACATGTTTTCTCCTCTCTCATGAATGTGAAAGGGAGCGAGCCACCATTTTGAATGAAGAGACTGCTGTATGTCAAAATCCATGTTGTACTTCTCTTACTGTTACTTTCATTCCCCATTATGAGCTTGTGTGCCTCTTTCATTAGAGCAAATATTAACATGCATCCAATACAGTGATTAAGTGATCTGATAATATAGTTTGTTAGTGAATAACAGTGGAAGACAGTATATCTGTTCACTAAGGGATGAAGAATTTATTACTTGTATGTAGGCCTATTATTCATGTGGCACATTATGTTAATGAGTTTGTGTGCTAGGGATATAGACTATTTGTGCTTTTTACTATCATCTAGGTATGTGGGATATAGAAACTAAAGTTCAGTGTAGTTTCCATGGTAGCCACTATATTTGATGGCAGTGGCTGCAGTCTGTTGCGTTGGGATTTACTATGTTGTATTGGGAATTAGGAGGAGCAAGCTCTCCACAACTTAAAATAGGCCAGACAAGGAAGGTATGAAAGCAGCAACTTGGAATAACCTGACTGTTGTTCAGGTTCTTTTACTCAAAGCAGAAATGCTGATGGACAGCTCTCACATTTTTGTTGGAATAAAAGATTTTGTAACTTGTTATCAAGTTGAGTTATCATTCCTGAGAAGTAAACTACACAAGAGCAGTAAGCGAGATCTGAGAAAGATTAGTTTACACCCTCACCCCCTCCCCGCTGCACTTAGACAGCTGGTCTTATTATCTCCTGAAATGGCAAGGTTACAGTACCTACAGGTGCAGAGGAAGGTGAGTGTGCTTGCTTTTTATCCTTCCCCGTCAACCTTAATAGAGAAGCACAGCCACTGAAGTCTCATCAGACTCAGCTAGGAATAAACATTCTCTCATGTACAAAGTTTGCAATTCAGCTGAGCTACTTAGGTAGGGAAATGGGAGAATGTTGAAGTATATTAGGTGTGTTTAATGGACCTGGAGAAATACTGGAAAAAACAACCTGGGTTACCTCTGGCATTAATATAAAATTTATGAGAAGGATTTAGGCCGATCTCCTGCAGAGCCTTGAGAAGACGTTGCTTTGTCAGTCAGCACACGTTTAGCATAAATCTCTCGCTTCTCCTTTTTTTCTGCAGCCACCTTGAATTTCCCAGCATGCACTCTTTCCTGCTCATGTACTACGGTTGGATCGTCTCCATTTTCTTTTCTGTGAAGGTTTCAGAGGTGTTCGTTCAGATAAATGAAGGATGTGTTCTTAACTGTTTAAAAAAAAAAATCACATTTTTGTAGATGAGATCTAGATGGCCGTAAGACTACTCAGGAGAAGAGAGGAGGGGAAAGTGATCTAAAATTTCCCTTAAATTTTTTGACTTGTGTTTTCTTAATTCATTGCAGTTGGTGAATTTATTTACCTTTCGTAGATGTTGATAACAGAATAGCAGTTAATTGCATGGGCCATTATGTCGTCATTTCGTTTGACACCTTTTTCAGATTATTAAAAGGTGCTGTTATAATACTGCTTTCCCCGAACTTGCATGTGATTGTTATAATCTGTTTACCCATTTCAGAGAAATTAGTTAATTTATGTCTTTTTAATAATTTCTAGCATTATATTAATGCTGGTGTTACTCTATTCTTTGGCCAATAATTATTAATGAAACGTCAGGAATTGGATTTATTGATTGCAACTCATTTGCATTCATATGAAGACCGTAATAAATTGAGCCATTTTCATGCAATGGTTAGGCTGTCTGCCTGTTAAAAGGAGGGACCTTTTTACAGGTGAGGCAACTGTCGTCTGTCTTACTGTGATTCATGAATTTTCTGAATGGACTCTAATGAGCAGCATATTTCAATCAGTTTAAGGATCAGCAGCAGGGCCCTCTCCTCCTCCTGCTGCTTTTGATGGTAATGGAAATTATCAAGCAAATGCTGTGGTACATTTCCTTTTCTTAAAGTTCACAAAGCCCCTTTTTCAGCTATCAAATAAGAGTTATTCAGTGTGATTACTTTTAGTGACCTCTATAAATTAGAGTAAGAGGAAAGTCTTCATATGTGCTCCTGGTTTTTATAGCCATATTTAATTTTGTCAGAAATCTAAACGCTCATTCCCTGTTTCAACCATGAGAGAAGTAGAGAGCTACAAATATAACATAAATAGATATATTCCCAATCATGTTACATTTTTCTTGTTTATTAAGTCTTGGCCAGATATTATCAGCAACATACAGTACATCATCAGCTAAGCACAAATAGTGCTTTGACTTGACACAAAGGGCAATTAAATCAGTATAATAGCACCTCATATACTGTAGAAATGTATTGATCTATTGAAACATCGTTGCTGTGTGTCCTATGGTTAGGCAAGTACTTGGAAGGACAAATCACAGATGATATTTGACAGAAAACTATGTAGTCACACTAATGACTTCAGTGTGCTATGTTTTAATTTACCCTGAACTTAATTTACTCTGAACACAGAGAACACTTTATCACTACTAGGTCATAATATCTAGAGCAGAAAATGCCTGCTGTCTGAGGCTTTGTTTGTATACTTCCTGTGCTGTATGTAATTGCGTTCAATAGGTAGTAAATCCAGCCTCATAAATCAGAGAACCTTCCACGGTTGTGAATATGATCTACCTCAGCCTCTGTGCACAAACATTTACCCAGGGCTTGTGGACCATGATGCTCCTGTCCCAGAGAGACAAACCGGGGATCAGGACCCTTGGTGGGGTTGCTCTGAGCTGCTGTAACTGGTTCAAGAGTTTGAGCTCAAAGCTATTATTAGGACACGGTATGCTCTGTGGACTTTCTTTACATGGGCTCTCAAATGACCACTGACACCCACTAATCCCAGTGTTTAGCTAAAATGTTTTTATTATTAAGGGGCGGATATTAATAGGAGGAAACATATGCAGTAAATTCTTGTAAAATGTTTCACAAATTCTAAAAAAAAAAAATGGATAACCAGTTTAGAAGTGAAGCCCTTTTTTTGTCTGTTTTTAATGCTGTCACCTCTTTCAATATGTTTTACTCTTTAAACTAATCAATATGCATGTATTGCTACCACCAACGCATAATGTTTACCATCTCCTATAATGCTTTTTATTTAATTAGACAAATTGCACCCAGCCAGTTGGAGAAAGCAAATGGCGTAAAACAGAAGTAAAGTTAATTGCTTCAGAATAAAGCCAAGTCTTTTAATGGAGACAGTCACATCAGAGTTAGAGGAGATACATGTCAAGAGCAAATTATCAGGTTAAGAACAAAAACGAAAAAGAAACTGATTTGGTATCACAAACTTCTCAATATTAAAAGCAGCCACTTCTGTGTAATGCTGCTATTCATTCTGAGCATCGAGCGAGCATTGGAGAGATGCAGCAATGATTAATTTAAATTTGTTAGAGACAGAAAGAACCAACAAACACCAAGCAAGAGCCTTTCTTTGGCGCTGAGAAATGGTTTCCTAATGCTTCGTGATGCACATAGATCAACTACGAAATAGAAAATATCATAAATCGAAATTGCCCCCATATATCTTATATTCAGGGCCCCGGGTAAATGCTGTGCATCATAATCTTCTCATGGCTGCACTTTCACCAGAGGAATGTTGCCTCCTGAAGTCATATCACCCTGTTTGTAGAATTCACTTCAGGATTTACAGCTCCTGATAACGGTCCATTTCCTTGGTTTGCAAGAATTGACATTTATATTCAAGACGATTGTTAATGCAATATGTACAAGGTGGATACAGTGACATGAAAATAGTACAGATACACAATAATAAATGTTGCTTCATAATATAATGCAATAGAAGAGTAAGGTGTGTGGCTGGTAACTATGAATATTTTCATTATCGATTAGTCTTAGTCTTTTCTCTACTCATATTTTAATCATTTGGTCTGTGAAATGTCAGAGAATACTAAAAAATGACTTCCGCAATTTCCTAAAGCCCAAGACGGTGTCATTAAATAACTTAATTTGTCTGACCAACACTATTAAACCTAAAAATGTTTACCATCACACACACAAAGACAAGCAGTGCAGTAAATGCTCAGGACTGAAAAACTGGAATTAGGGAATGCATTTTTTACATTATTCATTAATCTGACAATTATCTTCTCAATTAATTATTTACAAATAGTGAAACAGGTCCATTAAGATTTCTTTTTTTTTTTTTTTTTCTGAACAAGAGTCAAAAACCCAAATATATTGACTCTACTGTACAGTGATGTTAAACAGAGAAATGCAACAAATTGTCACATTGGAGAAGCTGAAACCAGAGCATGTTTGGCATTTTTATTTGAAATTTGACTTTAATAATTAATTGATTATCAAATAGTCACTGATTATTTGTGTGTCTTTCTGCAAACTGATTAATAGACTAATCATTTCTAGTCACTAGTAAGGTGTTTCTATTTTGTCCAACTGGAGAGTGCCTCAATTCCACCTTAACCCTGTGGAAATTTTCATAGCATCCATGAGTGAATCCAAAGATTCTACCAATTCCACTGAAATGAATTGACTATTTTCAGAAATATTGCCGTGATAGATGCTGGTGTAATTGATCGTAAAGTCTCAACATTTCTCTACAGATGTCCATGTTGTTCCGGACCGACCCTACTGGCCGATAGACTGGATGACTATCGGCCAAGACTGAAACCATAATGTTGTCATTAGATCTTCTTGAAGCTGATGATATAGTTGAGTTGAAATTCCTTTAAAGTCAGCCGGTGAATAATCGATATGCTGTCCTGGTCTCTCTGTGGAATGTCCTGAATTCCCAAGAGAGGGTAACGCAGTTCTTCAAAAGGTTGAACTTGGTTGCACAGCTCCAACCTTCCAAGCATTTATTAAATAGGGCATGAACATAATAAATTGAGTCTGGCACAGAAGGAAAAGGTACCTTTCTGTATTACTAAAAATGTAATTTCTATAATTCACGATAAAGTTTCTAGAGGTTAAAGCAAGTGAAATGAGATTGACTTGGATTTTTTTCTGCAGATTTCATGGAATGACAGCCAGAAAGGACAAAACTGTTGTCAGCCCATGAAATAACCATCTGTTCAAATCCAATAGCTCTTTAGTTGGAATGCAGGCAATGGGAAAACAACACTTAAGCAGAGAGAATCCCTCCTAAGACTGTGTCAGTTATGACGCTGAAAAGAAAATTGTTTCTGTTTTGGTTTTTTTTGATGATTTTGTCACAATGTTCCTCCAGTGAATTCTAGTGTTATTCAACAAGATGTTCGTTACAAATATTTACTGTTCACTGTTTGTGGAAGGAAGAATTTTACAGTGTTGTGGTGCAAAGCAAAATAAAACCCAGTTTTTTTGTGTGCTTTTTTGGCCCCCAATGTTTTAGGTCAGGATATAAAAATGTAGCAATATATGTAAGAAAAAAAAAAAATCCCTAAAACTAAGATAAATATGGTTGAAAGAGATTTCATAAATCTCTTTGAAAAAGATTTCATAAAGGATATGACAAAGAAAAAATGGCAATACATGACATTGTGGTCAGGGTGGTGTATGGCTAATTAATGTCAAGGTTAAGTGACAGGTGATATTTTGTGTTACACACAAGAGATAAGGGTTTGTCAAAAATGTGCCACAATTAGATGATCCAGTTTATGTAATCCACAACAATAACTACATCATATCATTTTTTGATTCAGTTTTGGTTCTCTTCTAAGTCCATATCATCTCTTAACAAAATATAGTGTTTAGGCTAAGCAACTGAGGTCAGCTTCAAACGTTTAAAGGAAAGAAAACTTTTAAGATGGCATTTATGAACTGTGTTCCTCCCACATGAATATCCCGCAGAGTTCTGTCACAGGCAGATTAAACAGATTGATTCACAATGGATAAGAAGGGTAAAAATAAATGTATCACATAATATTAACTCAGTGGTGGCGCAAGAATCCCTGAGCAAGAGCATATTTGCTTTGTTCATCACATCTAGCTTCACTCAGTGAGCCCAATCAGTCCCCCCTACAGATGGCTCAAGCAGAGGTTTGCCCGCCAAATGGGTTCACAGGGCAGGTGGATTCAATCAAGCCATCTAATGGAATGTAAATCTAAAAGGCATCAGGACCAAGGGATCACATCCTGCAGTTAGTCAGGACCTTCGCATGGTGGCTAAGTGCAGGTGCACATCAGATGACACCCCGGTGACACGGGGGGAGGAAGCGATCATCTGCATGCAGACTTGAACAATCGAGACAGAGAAACTAGAGGAATGTGTGATCGTAGTCAGGGTCATTCAAAGCTTGTTTGAGCTCGTGCATGAAAAAATCAAAAACCCTTTGCTACTTTAGTGTGCTACCTCCCCCCAAACTGTGGGTTCTTTGTTATTTTACTTGAGGTGAAAAGTAATTATCCTCCCTTTGGTAGGGAGGCTTCAAGTGATCCGGTGGTGGAAGTAAGCCAGCTCGATGTGGATCAGGCACACCAGCCCCAAGGAGGCCACTGCCGACTTCAGCCTTTATGTGCTACTGAATATTTCTGCCCACTTCAATACCCCAGGGTTGTATCTGTTTATCTTGCAATGCTGATAGCACAGCATTGGAGGGAGGGAGTGCAGGACGGAATGGATGCCTCTCTGATGTTGAAATGTCTTCTCTGCAATGTCTACATTTAAGGTGGTGTATCTGTGGCACAGAGCACCTAATGTGGCATGGATGGAGTGCTTAGCTGCATAGCTAAGCACACATATCAAATGGGGTAAGAGGCGGAAGCTGAGCCTGCAAGACATTTACAAGATAAATATTACATTCTAGACAAGAACTCTGCATTCCTAAGATGTAGGCAGCACAGAATGTTTTCGTAGTGGCATTTCTGTCAGAAGAATGCTGGGGTCGTTATGCATCTACACAACCACGCTGACACAATTTGTCCTCTTTCTGGAAGAGGAAGATTTCACTGTACGGGAGATCTTTAGTTCTGACTAAATCCTAGCCACAATGAAGCGATGGAGAGACATTTTTATGCAGCGACATGTGTCTATGGATTTTTCACGTCAGACTCTGCTGCAAGCTACTGTACTGTGTATACATCCTCACTTATAGTACTACATTATAAGGCTCAGCTGTTGTTGACATTATTTCTACATGAAATTATATTCAGCATCCTGATCATTAATCCTGGAAGTAGCAGGCACTGCTTGCTCAGAAAAGACAACTGTTATCATGTTTGATGATCTTTCTCTTGCAAAATTATTAAAACGAAACCTCATTCAAAAATAACAAGTTCATCAAATTTATTATCCTTCTTTGTACATAAGATTTCACACACTTAAAGTTATAATTGATTATTAATTGAAAATGATTGTTACCCAGAGCTTTCATGGAGTTAATACAAGTGCTATATAGAATGATATAGGAATGCTTTTGTATTTGCAGCCATTGCACTGCTAAACAAAGCTAGCACGAGATAATGCACTTCACCCATGCATGGCACTTTAAACTTTTGAGTGAGTGGGTGAGTGAGTGTGCATGTGTGTATGTAGAAGCACTTTGTCATGACTATCCTAGGAGTTTTTATACTTCTGACACTATTTTTGTTGCAATGATGACACTTATTTTAATGTATTTGGTTTTGATGTTTCTTGAATCTGTGTCTCTGTGATGTCTTGCTTTTAACTCTGGAATGCTGAATCTCCCGTCTGCACAGCAAATTTACCCTTGGGGACTAATAGGAAAACTCGAACCTTTAACCTTGAGAACTAATGCGTAGCCGTACTAGTGAGAGTTTAGGGCTCAAAGGATATCAGTGTTAATTTCCCACTTCCCTGTTCAGTTTATATCAAACATAGAGGCCTGGTATTAACTCTCTTCAACTATATGTGCTTGTTAAGATATTAATTGTGCAGCAATTAAGTTCAGTAAAATGTAAACAGTCACCCTCTAAGAAGTGGCCCCAGAATTATAATCTCTGAGTATTTGCTATCATAATGAGCTGATCAGGGTTTTGAAAAAGGCCTCTTAGTTAAAGATAGGTACTCTTAGTTACTAGTGTTAGTACCAACAATCACGCAAACAGCAATGCATTGTTTTCTTGCGTTATCACCCTGCAGTTGGCAGAACTTAATTTCACATCACCCCATGCTTGTGCTTTTGCATCCTCATACCTGTGCTAGTAGTGCCTGAGAGACTTATAATACAGGGACCTGCTCATCAAAACATTGATCTACAGCGCCTCCACTGGTCAAAAAACCTCACGGTGTACCTTGAAATTATGAAGTCATTCAGGATTATGAGCATATGAGCATATGAACAGCAGAAAGACTTCTTTGTTGTTGCGGCTTCGATGGCAGCTGTAATGTTTTAAACTGAATGCTGTCCCTTTTTAAGCTTTTTCATTTAGTAGTGCTGTCACTCTCTACTATATGTCAATTAACTGGAGTGTCAACAAATGGCTTTGGCCAACATCCAGCTTCTTAGTTGTCCAGTCATAGTTGGAACCACGCCAGCCTACTGTGCTTGTTGTTCAACCAGAGCAAGGCACAGCGTCAGGTAGGCCAGTCCCAATGCACATTCTGAGAGCCAGCAGGCTGCCGACAGCCTAGGCTAATGTCCATATGTTCACTATTGCAATGGACTCTGGTTTCCCCTGGACATGGAGCTGCTATTCAGTAATATGTCATTCAGTAGCCATCAAAACTTAGAATGGCCGATTGGGAGTGTGACAAGACCCTGCAGGATATGCATGCCTGTCCTTAAATGGTATTGAGACTCATGTTCAGTCTTGAAACTTGAAAGTATATATTGAATCAACCAATTTAAGTATGTGATAGTACATGTAGAATTGGTCAGTGTCCTTCCCTATGTATTTTTTTGCTTCACTCATAGACTCAATTTCCCCCACTTTTATTTTCTCACTGTCCCAGGCTCACCAACCCCCGAGTCTTCACTCAAGAGGCTAATTTTAGAAAAGTTAATTGCATGTGTGTAGTACGTATCTATGTAAAATGCATTCTGAAGACTCAGAAAAAATAATGAATGAAATTGTGGTGTGTAACTGGCAGTTTATCCACTGTGCCATGAAAAGTAATGGTAGCTAAAGCATCAATGTCTGATCCCCCAGTGGCCTTATCCACTTTTATTGTCATTTACACTCCATAAATCTCTGGTTTTGTATGTTTTTACATTATTTTCTTGCAGTAGGATTCTGCTATTCATTTCATTATTGAACTGTATTTAAAAAAAGGAAAAAGAAAAATGCTGAATATTTCACAAGCGTCCTTCTTTGATGTCTCTGTTAACAGAGTTGTATTGGAGTTGAATGGATTTCTCTTTGGCTGATTGCTGAGCTATTATGGTTTGATACATTTGAGTGTTTCATGTCCCAAGTTATTTAACTGAATGCCTCCTTCTGGTCTTTGTACAATATTAATACAGATGCAGTTTATGATTTGCCAGTTTCTGGCGCAGTGATTTTCGAGAGCTAACAAACCTGGATGTGCTTTGAAAAGCAGAAAAAGAGTGTGTTTTCTGATGAAATATTGTGTGTAATTACTTATAAAAGCTACTCAGTTACTGTAAGGCTTTTAAATGTGATTTGTTTCTTCCACTCCTGTTTGTGTGTGTGTAGGTGTGTGTACAAATAAGATCACATATGTGCAGCCTGCCACAGATTGGGTATTAGTGAATAGCCCTCAAGGGAAAAGACTTCATTTCTTGAGGAAAGAGCCACATTCCTCTGTTCACATATGGCCTCTCTATACATATTACTCCCAGTAGCCCAATCAAACTAGGTTTGCACATTCAGACCAGCAACATCACAATGTTTGTTTCTGGACTTGATTACAGAACCACACACTGATATTCTGTGTTATTTTTTTTTACCCTCATATGAACCTTATTCTCTCTATTCTCCACTCAGTCATAAACTAGTGTTCATAAAGATCACAAACACACCCAAACACTGCCCATCCTCAGGTGATAAATGCCTATCATTGATCTCCATCGCAGTGTAACTCAGTGCCCACTGGACCTGATCCCTCACTGTTATTCTGACGGCAGCGGCCATATGGTTAGCACTTAGTGCCACCTGCCTCTGGTGCTAAGCAGGGGAAATGGGGAATATGATGCCAGGGGGGGGAAAGAGGAATTGGCAGGTTCGGCTGCCACGAGTGCAGGAAATCACAAAGTCTCCAAACTGACTTAATGGACTTGCTCTGGTTGGCTGTGTAAGGATAGATGCTGAAGCAAATGAGTGCTTCAGCTGGAACAGAAGCCTTTCAGCAGTGAAACTCAGGTCTGCAGCAACATTAGCAGGGTTATGTTATTCTCTGTGTAATTCTGTGTACCTTTGGCTCTCATTTATTCCATCTTTGCCCCTAGCCCTATGAGAAGCAAACAATTATAATACCCTTAAAATACTGTATAAACACAGAGCCCTTAAAAATGAATCATACTTATTTGCACTTCAGCTTCTTAGAATATTTTATTTCCACCATTTGTATATGTATAAAAGCATAAAAGTCTTCTCCTACCTTGGAATATTAAATCGTCATTTACAGCAAGTGCATTTTTGTTTGTAGTTCACAAAAAAAAAACACAACTGGATTCTTATCTCAAAACATCAGTCAGCAGTAGATGAGTTGAATGTTTCTCCTCTGTTTTTATTATTTAATCAGATAAGCTTCAGTTTAGATGCATAAGTTTCCATATGAGTAAATGATACATTGTTTTTTTTCCCCTGTTTTAATGAAGATAAATCTTGCTGTCTTTATGCCTTGTGACTTTTGCTGCAGAATAGGACAATTTTCTGTTGTGTTTGCATTGCACTTTAGACTCGTCTCTCTTAACTTCATTCTCCACACTTTCATTATCTAACTCCGTTATCGTTACAATAACGGTCTCTCTCTGGCTTCCTGACTGTATTAGAGCTGGATTTTGACCCCCTGCAACAGCGTCGCGTTCGGAAATGTGAGTCAAATCAATACTGGAAGCAGCGAGCTGTCAGTCAAAAGACAATATCACTTCCGAAGCATTAGTATGTGTCGACTCTTTCATTGGTTATCAGCATCATATTGAAAAATCACATCTGAAAAGACAATACCGAATGTCAAATCAAAGAAGCTTTCTATTCACAAACAGCTTCCCAGTGTACTCATGAAGAGGGTTACTCATCAAGTCTTGACGTTATGGCAGTAACACTGTGTCATTTAAGCAGCGATTGCAGGGCAATCTCTCTTTTATTCAGATTGAATGATATAAACCAACATCTAATAGGCATCTCTGGAATCCCACGGCCGCAGATGCATGTTACACAGGACAAAGCTCGATAGTCTGAAGCAGTAATGAGCAGAGACTCCTGGCCCTCCTAATTGCTTGCTGGGCCTCTGTACGGCTCATCAGAGAGCGGCTTAATTGGCCATCACTACCCAGGCAAGCATGAGGCTAAGGCTAGCCCTGTTCCTGCCTGCTCACTTTCACCATGATGCCTGCAGAATAAGTAAGCAGCTCCATTTATTCTGCATTGCTGCCACTAATGAACCCAGTTTAGACCAGAGGTCTTGATCATTGTGTCCCACTCCATCTTGGTCTAACTGTGTTTGGTGTGTTTGTAACTGCAGTTTGCTGGTGTTGTTCCACTGTTTGGTCTTTTTTTCTTACTTTTAAGCATCAATGTAATGAAGTGCTTCCTGGTTTTGGTATTGGGGTCTCTAGCGCAGAGCTGACTTGCTGGGAGATAAGTGTCTTCAGCTGCTGGCAATGAAATTTATTTGCCCTCTCATGTTGAATACATGTGTGGAATGAATACTGAAATATGTGGAAAGATGGAAGAGGAAAATGGAATTGAAATTGCTGTCTATGTGCATTCCTATTCCCCCTGAGAAATGATGCTTTCAGTGGGACTACACAACTCTTCATGGACCATTACACTGTCCTGAAATATACAATCACACATGAACACAGAGGAGAGTGTGGAGCATATTCCAATAGACAGCCAGTTAATATTAAAACATCAACAACACTTGAGCAACTATGCATTATTATTTTTTTACTTTTCCTGATAAGCCGATATGATGATATCCTATGATGAAGATATGGTCTGTATTTCATTCCATACAAAGATGTTTCAGCGTGGTTTTAGAGGTGAAAGACATTCCTGAACCTGTCCTTGGAAAAGTTGCCCCAACCCTGAAAGAAAAAAGACACCCACACATAATGCAGTATTGATTGGTGCTTAAATCAGTTTGATAACAGCTTTGTCAAATCAGCTCTTTTAACAATCAGATTAGCGCTTTTAGTACAATCGATCGGGGAGGGATTTCAAATCTACAAGATGACAGTTACAGAGGAGCACATAGCTAAAGCCTGGCCACCCATGAAAAGGATCCAGGCCTGCATCCACTGTTCACAATCACTTTTCTTATACAGGGCTGCTGCTATACAGAAAGACAATCTGTGAGCAATTGTTTGGAACAGAAGGAATAGTGAAGATTGATAACAAGCCTTGTGACCAGAATCACTGCTCGGGTAACAAACAAAGATTTTTTACCGTACATCACACTGATCTGGCAGCCTCATCTGCACATACTGTATCTGAAGATAACCGTAACATTATTCTTGTCTGTGTGCTCCCGGACAATAGAAGACATGCAACAGAGATCAACCTGTCAGTTCACCGCATGTCTTCCAGAACAATACCGTGACATCGATTCTTGCTGCTGAATCTGAATTAATGTCATGCAGTCTGACATCCAGATGAAACAAATGCCACCTGAAATGCCACGTACAGTAAATAAGCACAACCCCCCAGCGGCCAAATCATTACAAAATAAAACACTCTCTCCCGGGGTTAGCGCCATTTATACTTAAAATACAAGATTTTATGCTGTTGCATACACTATTTGAGTGTGTTGGGTTAGCATACATCTGGGATAAATTAAAATGGCTTTATGAGTCACCGCATCAGTTGGTGAAATGGAGCTAGAGAATGGAGGTATTCACTGGTAATTGGTGGTATTCTCCATATTCAATGTTGAAAGGTACTCTCTTGAGCTATAATTCTGGTTGCCAAGTCAGCAAGAGGCGACTGTAAGACTGCGCTAGCTTGTCTCTCGGGCTTCTTAATTGGCTTTGTTATTGCAGACCTGTGCAGGGTGAAGGCAGGCAGAGAGAACCTGGGCTTTGGTATATAAGATACAGAGCTTTTCGACTGTGACCCTCCTCCCAGGGGCAGAGTATTAGCAGCTTCTCTCTCTGGAGAAGGTGACCTGGCTTTGGATCCCTCTGTGCTTCTCCCAGCGGACCACTCCCCTCCCCCCACCGATCCTCTCCCACCCTACTTGTTCATTCTTCTCCTCTCAGAGGTCATTTTCTACACCATCATGGAGTTTTCTCCTCCCCTCCCTTTTTCTCCGCACCCATCCGTTTTCCCCAGCAGGGAGTCACTAATTCTCTCCGCTCTGCAAATTTCCACACTTTTCCGGCGTGGGATGCCAACACCTCTTCGGTGCCTCACTCTGGCATCATCACCCCCTCCCAATGACACACACACACACACACACACACACACACATGCGCATATAAGACAAAATTCTCCACACCGCCTCGACCCCACAATCCCTGGGCTTTCAGCAGTGTGAAAACAGGGGTAGCATACGTGACAGTTACAAGTAACAGAATAGACCTATATTATTTTGGGTCCTGCCAAAATAATACATTTCACTGAGGCATTTGACATATTTACCAACAGTGATGTTCACTGAGCAATTCTACTGGCGACCACTCTGCAAAAGCTTAAGAATAAATGACACTGGCACCAGCAGAGAGCTCTCAGTGAATGATGAGGGAGCATGTATCTGTGTATGTGTGTGGTGCTTGAGTGAAAAAGAGACCGGAAGCACAGAGTGGTTGCTTTACTATGTTAGGGCAGCTTAATAACATGTGCCATCAACTCCACATTGTGAGTTCTTGACCTGTTTTCTACTACAGCTTATTATCTTTAGCAGCCATGAAGCTTTCATTTCACTGTGTGTACCACTGTGCTTCCCTGTATCTGTCACATACAGTATATGTAGGCATGAAAAAACAAACCGCATAAGATGCATTTTTAATACAACATTACAACGACATGGACTTCTAAAGAGCTTCCAAGTAGATATTAGTGAACATGTGGCTTGATTATGCAGCATTAGTCTATTTATTACCAGGGAACTGCTTTTGAGTTGTCACAGTCAAGGCTGTCTCACTGCTTGTAAACACAGCTTTTGAGTCCATTTGTGGAATTAAAGTTGCAAATGAGCGATAATCATTTCATCCTATATTAATGCTTCTCCTCAGATGTATTAAGTGATCTTGATGTCTTGTTCAGATTTTAAGCTACTCTGCATGACATATAGTTAAATTCCAAAAGACAAGGAAGTGCCAAATCATTCACCACAGACGAATGGCCTTGTTTATGAAGAATTTAGTTAACAAATAAAACAAACAAAATATGTACAATGAGAATGAAAACTCCCCCTAAAACCACTAAATTGTTGTTTTTGCATTTCTTTTTGTAGACAGATTAAACAAACAAAAAAATGTGTCTGTATAGATTGTGTTAGCTTTAGGGGTGCTGGTAAGGAGATTTCTGAAACTTGGATAGAACCACGCTAGCTGTCTCCCTCCAATTCAGTCTTTACGCTATGTTAAGCTAATTGCTTAATTGGCTAAATCTCCAAACATAACATACCAGCATGAGAGGGGTACCAATCTTTTCATCTAATTTTCAACAGGAAAACAGAGAACTGTATTTCCCAAAATGTCAAACTATTCCCTTCAATGCTACAGCAATGGATTACAGTTAAATTTAAAAAAGATTTTGGTTCAATTGCAACCCCATATAAAGTTTTAAAAACCAAACTAACCAAAAAAAAAATCTCCATGAAAACCGAACAAAAGACTCAGCCACTAAAGAACACTTAAGTCACCACTAAAGTGGTGTAATTACTGTACATGCTGATGACAATAAACACAGAATGATGGGTACAGGGAGTGTGGCTGCAAATGGATGTCAGCATTGATATCCTGCCTCAAGTGAATACTGCTGATGTGCATCAACAGTCACATCTGCAGAGTCTGAATACAGCTAGATTTTGGCTTAGAGGTGTCGCAGAATATTTGGCTTTTCAGCTGTTAGGGGTTTTGTTGCAGAGCCTATTTTACAAGGTCTTGGTTGTTCACTTGGTGGAGTTATGATACAAGCTGGTGATGTTACAAAATAGGAAACCTTGTTAAGTAGGAATTAAGACAGTAATATACTGAAGTGTTTCTCTGTTTTTGTCATGCCTTTGTTTGCTATCAAAAGTAAAATTCCATGAAATATCACAAATATCAAAGCATTCAGTATTTCTAAAACCTACTCTTTTAGTTTTTACATGTCCCGTATGTTTTGAAAAACATTTTTTAAAAATCCTCTTGTAATTAGGTTCCTACACCAGAATTACCATTACTACAGTGGCTTCCTCCTGCCATACTAGTGAAACCAACCACAAAGGTGAAAGCAGTCATTTGAAAAGTACTCAGTGAGGCCAGTAACTTGATCAGGTTTCACCTAGGACACATTCATTATAAATGCTACATAAGTCTTCATTAGTGGGCTGGAAAATGGCAAGTAATCAAATTTCTGCAACGTATGGAAAGAGGAGCTAAGGTAGGACTGATTAGCTGAGTATAGGAGGGGATGTTCTGTAGTGGGAAGGGGGGTGTTCTGGTAGGAGACCACTGGTTTAAGGCCTTGAAGCTTCTGTCTTGTGCCAATCATGACCTAACATTAGCACATCATAATCCCGTTCACAGTATCTCCAGTACAAGAGAAGCTCTTCCGTTAGACGTGCAAACCACTGGACAAACAACAATAGGTCTGTTGAATAGCTTTCAGAATCACACCAAAAATTCCTTCAAATTTCTGGAACATTGCTCCATGGGGTTATTGAAGGCAACACTCTTATCCAGAGAACAGCCTTTGTGCCTCATCTATTGTATGAGACCGATATTCAGAGCAAGCCAGCCAAAAAAATCAATGCCCGCTGTCACCAGAAGAATGACATGTCTTTACTGAATATGTCAAATAGAGCAGGGCCAGATAACAATTTTTGAATCCATTTGTTCCATTAAGAGGACCAATTGATGTAATTGGTGTAAGGTTTTTGTATTTGACTTCTTTACACACAGACATCGAGTTACGTGTGGCTGAATTTCTGAGGTGGTGATTTTTTTGTTGTCCTGTAAGTTTTCTACAAATGTGTTTTGTGAAGTATAATATATTTTTATATATATGCAAAACTGTAGGTGACTAAAGATGTCATCAAAAGTATAACAACAAATTTCTAGGACATTCCATATCATTGATCTGATTTTTGGCAAAATTCATTTACTACTAATTGCATGAGTATTTTGTTGCTGTCTTGCATTTAAAGTAGATCTAAACAGTCAAAATCCTCAACTGTATCCTTAAAAGTTATATATTGCACTGTTAATTCGATCTTGTTTCAAGTTAATTGAAGTTGTTTCATCGCCAATAAAGAGCAATCATTGAGAGATCAAGTAAAAATGTAAGTGTTGTTTTTGACACAAACACTTGAGGCATAAGTGATTGAACCTTGTTTTTGCATCTGTACTCGTCGTACACGTTGCTACCCTCATCACGAATAATCAAGGGAATTTTTATATGGGGTTTGGTAATCCACTCAAATGAGAAATTAAATATTCCATTTGCTTTGAAAGAATCTCCTACACATATTTGTTGTGCAGATAGTCAATTGGTGTGTGCATCAGTACCTAGCATTGTCTGTGTTGTTGTCCATGTCTGTTCAGAGAAACCGCAGCACCCCATTAACACCATGGTACTAATTTGATTTATGGTATTTCTTAACAAAAAGACAAAAATGAATTTACTTTGCACACAACTCGGGATGATAAAGCAATTTCAGTGCTACTAGAAATGTGTTCTATAAACGCTACATACACTTTAACATCATCACACTGCATCAAAACACTACACTCTTAATGCGGCGGACAGCAGGTGTACGACTGTTCTAGCCTGCAGTAATCATGTCTGTAGGGAAGAAGGTTAGTATGCAGGACATGTGAGGACTGATTGCATACTCATGCAGTGAAGAACATTAGCCAACCTTTGCCTTTGCCTCAGAAACTATTCATATCCCTGTTTAGTTTGTTAACTTCTTGTCAGGGTTTTGGTTTTCCACAAAGCTGAGGCTATTTACTCTCAATAAGATTAATTTTTTCCTTTGGCTGAGTCCACACAGAAAGCTGCGATGCCTCAAGGCAACACCACTGCCTCCTACATCAGACGCTTGCGGGCGTATCCATCGTTTTGTCAATCTAAATAAAGAGATATAGTCTTTGCTTTCGTACTGCTGCTGTTGCCTAACGCTTGCATTTTTTTGCAGTCATTTATCTTTAGAGATATTACTGTTCAACATGTTTAGATTGACCTAATTTTCTAAAAATGTTAGAAGGTCGGTGCACATGCTGAAATTGAGATTTATTCCAGCAGTGATCACTAATATGTCAGCTAAAGTGCATGATAGCATAATACTGTTTTTTTGCATTAAATTCTTGTTTTTCAGTGGTATTCCATAAAAGTTCTCAGTCTTGTGTTTTTAATGATACGTGGTTTTAATGCACAGTCAAAGTCGAGCAGAGGAAACCGTCTTTTGAACTTTTAAGGAACTAATTATCCTTTTCTCTGACACTGCACAGTCATTGTTCTTAATAAGCTATAGTGTGAAGTTCTTGTTGGTTCTTATAGTGTGGCTAAAAATAACATTCTCAAATCATTTAGCTCTGTATGGATCATTAGTGAGTGCAAAGTATTAAAGTACAAGTGATGTAAAGTACAAACATAAAGTTTGTGCAATTGAATTAGTCAGAAATTCAACTCATACACTGATGTTTTTTATGAGTTACAAAAAAAGGGAAAGGCATTACTTTTGTCTTACTCTTAGTGTCCATACAAGAATAATCTCATAAGTCTTATTTGAACGTCTATAAATACAGTAGGAGTATACTGAAGTAGATTAGTTATATTTAAACAAAAGGTTTAACTGGAAACAAGATTACAACCTGCAGTGTGGAATTCATATATTTTTCGGTACATAGTTTGCTATATATAAAAAAAAAAAAAAAAAAAAAGTAATCATGCTGGGCTTTAACAATAAATCAGAGCCACAAGTTTCACGCTTGATGAGTAAGCGGAACTAGGAACTAATAGTTGGAGGTAAATTTCAAGGATAGATCTCAAACATTAACTGTCACCATGCTGCAGTTTTTCAAGTTCATTGATTCCAGCTTTTCGTGACGTGGTTTCCACACAGTTGCTTTCTCCATGCCATTCGCAGTCCCATCATTTCCTGTGCAACGGTTCCTCGCAGAACAAGAAACGACAAGGAGGCAATCTCACACACGGTACTGCATCGAAAGCACATCCTTGTGAAGCCTTGTCACTTTTTGCTAAACACTGTGTTCACTTGATTACCTTTAATCAAACCAGTGCAACATTTAAATGATGTACACTTCATAGATTGTATCAAACGAGTTGTTCATGTGAAGTAAGTATAGTGAAGGCAAGTTGTTGCACATTATATTTGGGGCATTGACTTTAAAGCAGCTAAGACTGCAACATGAAAGCAAATCCCTCTGAGTGATCATACCAATACAAAGGCGCTCGTAGTTCTGGCCTGCCGATACCGTTGTTCTCAGCTGAAAGATAATTTCCATCATGATGGAGCTGCATGCCCTATGCTACTCCACTCACTGGGCGGTGGGGCTGTTTCAGGACAGAGTCAGTGAGTAATACCGCATGCTGGCTCTCATTGCAGCCGATTACTTATCTATTGATTGAAGCCAGCGTTGTGCAGATGGATGTCTTTGGAGTGTGACAAGTGCTTTAACAATCCCGGAACCTAATGCTCCTTAACATCACTTTGGGTCCATGTTAAATAATGTCCCATCTCTGAGTCACCAGGATTCACTCACGGTCAATCCCAGCAACGGAAAAGGAATTCATCTTTATTGGTTGTCTTCAGGCCAAAAGATCTATGGCCGCAATTACATGTAGCCACTCCGCGCTGCAGCTGGTGATACGTAATAAATAGCATTAAGAACTGTGAAAATCCTTTAAATACACTTTCCCTCTTCTCTTCCTGCTTGACAGTTAGAAAGAGCAATGAATTCCGAACGATCGTTGAGAGCAGCCTGTGAGAAGCAGAACGCTGTTTCTACTGCTTATCACTTTCACTTAAGCTGCTCGGGAGATTCAGTCACACATACACTCAGATGTGTGTACACACACCCCCACACATCCCATAACACAGTGCCAGCTTCTTTATTGTTCATACCAGGCAGGGGATAAACCAAAGTGAAGTGCAGCACCTGGCTCTTTGTCCTGTTGATGGCTATTTTCACATGAAAATATACATCAAGATACTGAGTTTTTTTACTCGCCGATGCACTCTCGCATTTGGACATTTGAACTAATGTTTTCCTTATTTCCTCCTGTCAGGTTCTGGAACAGGTCCATCACAGCTTCCTAAAGAGTAGTCCTCGGCCTGCCATATCAATCAGTTTTGTAATCTTAAAATGTTAGAGGCTGACACAGCCGGATGAAAGTTTCAGATGAGTTATAACTAATCTGAAACTTCAGGTTTAATATGTTTTTATACCAAGCTGTAACATTTGATCTGTAAGCTCGAGCCATTACTGACGGTAGCAAAGTTTGTACCAGAGCTTTTGTCGAGTTTATTTTTAAGATATTGGCTGAATTTCAAACACAATCAGCAAAGGCTGGAGAATCCTGCTGCCTGCAGTTTTCGTGTGCTGTCCAAATCATATGTTTTCAATATTATAGCTCTGAGTTGACCTTTTTCCCTCACTATGCTTTACATAGCTAGATGAAAACAGAACTGGTGACAAAGCAGAAGCCGACATCCAAACATTTCACAGGAGAAATCGGCCTAACACCCTGGATGCTTTAGCCTCAGAAAACATTTCCATACCAAGGGCATCCACACCCAGAACAAGGAGGTTTTTCTGCCTTAATCTTTATCTCTCCCTGTCAGCAGCACCACAGCCAGACACCTAACTCAAGTCTGCAGCTTCTGTCAATGTGCTTTGCCTCCCTAATGTTTACAATTTGACATCTGACAAAGAAATGTTTTGATTAATTGGAGTCCCTGACACAAAATTTGCTATTTGGAAAATTCCGTTGCAACTTTAGAGTTGGTACAGTTTGGTACCTAAGTATGTGGACAGTGACACAATTTTGTGATTTTGCCTCTGTACACCATCACAATGGATCTGAAACAAAGCCACCATAATGTGAATTAAGTGTAGACTTTCAACTTTAATTCAAAGGATTTAACAAAAGTATTGATTTAATCATTTAGGAATTACAGCAGTTTTTATACATAGTCTCTCATTTTCAGAGGCTCTAAGGTAATTGGACAAACAAACATAATAATAAATATAAGGATTATTTTTAATACTTTGATGAAAATCTTTTGCAGTCAACAAATGCCTAAAATGTTGAACCCATGGACGTAGCCAAATGCTGAGTTTCCTCCCTTGAGATGCTTTGCGAGACCTTCAGTTGCTGCTTGTTTGTGGGTCTTTTTGCCCTCAGTTTTGTCTTGAGGAAGTGAAAAGCATGCTCAGTTGGGCTGAGGTCAGGTGGCTGACTTGGCCATTGAGGAATATTCCATTTATTTGCTTTCGCAGTATGCTTTGAGTCATTATCCACCTGTACTGTGAAACACCCTCCTATCAGTTTTGAAGCTTTTGGCTGAATCGGAGCAGATATTTTAGCCCTGTACACTTCAGAATTCATCCTGGTACTTCTATCAGCAGTCACATCATCTAAAAACACCAGTGAGCCAGTTCCATTGGCAGCCATACATGCTCGTGCCATAACACTGCCTCCGCCATGTTTGACAGATGATGTGGTTTGCTTTGGATCATGAGCTGTTCCTTTCCTTCTCCATACTCTTTTCTTCCCATCATTCTCTTACAAGTTAATCTGGGTTTCATCCGTCCAAAGAATCTTGTTCCAGAACTGGGCAGGCATTTTTAGATGTTATCTCATAAAGTCTAATCTGAGTGTTATTAGTGGTCTGCACCTTGTGGTAAACCCTCTGTATTTACATTCATGAAAGCGTCTCTTGCTTGTAGACTTTGACAATGATATGCCTGCCTCCTCAAGAGTGTTCTTGACCTGGCTAGATGTTGTGAAGCGGTGCTTCTTCACCAAGGAATGAATTCTGAAATCATCTACTTTTTTTGGCTTCTGCGCACTTCCAGGCCTTTTTGGTGTTGCTGAGCTCACCAGTGCATTCCTTCTTTTAAGAATGTACCAAATTGTTGATTTGACCACTCCTAAAGTTTCTGTTATCTTTTTGACAGGTTTGTTTTGTTTTTTCAGCCTAATTATGGCCTCCTTCATTTGTATAGACATGTCTTTGGACTGCATATTGAGAGTTCCCATGAAGAGCTACCAAATGCAAATTCAACACTCGGAATCAGTGGAAAAATTAAGGAACAGGTCATGAAACAGATTATCAATTGTCCAATTACTTTTGAGCCTCGTAAAATGAGGGACTATGTATAAAAAATGGCTTTAATTCCTAAACTGTTAATGCGATATTTTTGTTAAACCCCTTGAATTAAAGCTGAAAGTCTACACTTCAATTACATCTTAATGGCCTCGTGTCAAATCCATCGTAGTGGTGTACAGAGGCAAAATTACGAAAATTGTGTCACTGTCCAAATACTTATGTAACTGACTGTATGTTTTGTCCGGAATAAAAACATGTTTTCACTTCATCAAGCCGCACCAGATGACGAGTCATTGTATTTGAATAATTGTTAGTGAAGTGTGGTTGGTGCTGTTTTTATAATGACTGTTTATTTCTCAATGAAGATGTCAAATCTGTTGCAAAGGATGTACAATATTGTACATTTTTACTGAGCTGTTAGCCCCGTATTAAATCTTCTAATTCAAGCACTATTAATTTTCAAACAATTCTTACAGGGATTCAAAGGTGAAGAGGATATTTTTTTTAATCAAACATCAAAGCAGCTCATTTTCATAGAGCAGCCCTTTGGCGTAGAAGCCACAACAGGATTTCTGTGTTGGTACAGGATGTTATTGCTTCTTGGTCTTGTTTTTATTTCTGGCAAGATTACAATTTCTTTCATACTCTTGCTCAAACTATTTTGCTCATTCAAGGGTGCTTTCCATTTGCACAGGAACAAATTCCCTCTGAGGGTGACTGGTCTTCACTTAACCAGAAGCTTGAAAATAGCTGGACACCGTGGCCTGTCTATAAAAGAATACAGTGATAACTGAATATCCTGCTGAACTAGAACATTTGCCATCTCCACTCTCTCATTTACCATAGATTGCCTTGATGATTTCCTGCTGAAAATCAATGATTCACTCACTTTCAAAAAAGCAGCTCCTCTGAGGGTGTTGGCTAGGTTCTCCCAGTGGCAATGATTTCAATCAAGAGCCGTGTGAATTCTCAGGCATTTCACAATAGAATGGAACACTCTGTAATAAATTGGACAAATAAGTAATTTCTGTGTAGAAGATGGATTTAAATTGATTCATGTTATGACTTCTCAGCCCACGTGCATTCTCAGACACATGCTGCATGCACACAGATGCACAAACACCATACATGCACACACATTTACCCACAGGCTCTGCAGGTACAATCCCTGGCAACATTTTCCTTTCTGGTTACATGAGTTTAGAATAGTGCTGGGCAGAGGCTCTCAGCAGCAGATTAAGTTGGTATAATACTAAAGGCTATTCTCACATACATACAGGCACTTAACAGTGCTGACCTTTATCAACTGCAGGCCTGCATTTGCAATACTTGCAGCTTATAGTATCAGAGGGAGAGGAGTGAAAACCAGCAACCTTCAGAGACAGTTGGAGAAGGTGGGTCATGTAAAAGCTGCTGCAGATCTGCCAAAGATGGCGGAATAGTTTTCTGGAATCGTGCGTTGTTTCGCTTGAAATTTATAATCCCAGTAGAAAAGTAATGTTATCAATTTTTTTTATTTTTGACGTCACATCATATCAAATACTTATTTGCAATGAAGTTACAGTCGTTATCAAAAGACACTCCCAAAAGTTAAACCTATTCGTGTTTAGATTTCAGAAAGTTGTTTTACTATATTAATCCGTTCATTTAGATTTGACTTCCAATTTCCTGACTGAACACTTACATGAGCCCATGTCAGAATACCCGGTCCTGTTTTTAAGTCATGTTTGTCTAAAGGGCAAATTTTGACAATTAATTTGACAGCCAAAAGATTGCATGTAATGGGGCTTTAATCCTGCAAAACCACTGCGAAGTGCTGGCAGTTTTAATCCCATATTACCATTCAAATAAGAATGTGTTATCCTGTACGACTAATCTTCAATCGTAACCAACAACATGTCCTGCATATGTGTCTACTAGCTAAAGCCTGGATGTGTCTTGATTTGGGTTGTTGCTTTCCTTCCCTGCTGAGACGACAGAAATCTTACAATATGACGAGTGAAGACTGTGAATGTGAACAAGGATTAGCATTGCACATGGCCTTAACTCTTCAATAGACTTATTATAAGAACCAAAGGGAACTCTATATCATACTCTGTTATAGGCAAAATGGGAGCTGTCCATCACTCCAACTTTCACAAATTGGATCATGCAGTCTTAACAGTGAATCTAAGACCGTAGTCCTTGGCTGTGCAGAAATCTAGTTGCAGGCTTGGGTTTTTTTATTAATGGAGGACTTGCTGCTCCTAGCCAGCTGGAAGCAGAGCAGTAATAAATGTGGCCCAATATATCATCTGCAGCACATTACAGGGTAGCTGGGGGTGATTATTCATGCCGGCAGGGGCATGAACAGACCGTTCAGGGGTTCATGGGCTCAAACTTTGAAAAGGGCGTCTCCCTTATCTTTCTCAACAGGGCAGGTAGATTCTCCCTCTGTCTCTGATGTCGTTAGCTCAACCTATCTGATAATGAATGTAGAGAAATCCACGAGACCAGAGTTTGATAATGGGAAATGTGCAGTTTTGTTGTGTTCTGTTTTGTTTTGTTTTTTCAGCTGATTACTTGATGAGTCTGGATTGGTTTTCGCACGTATCCATCAAGGTCTTTTGTTTGTTTTCATGCACTTCCCGTAATCATCATTGAATTCTTTAACCTTAATCATCAGTGTCAAAAACGGCAGCATGCAATTTGTAGTGTTTATGTTGTATTGTTAAATCTTTCGACTGTAATTGTACAGACTATTCTATTAAGCCTCAGTGAATCTTAAATCCTAGAATTAGATTCTCAGATGGATGCAATCAAGACTGCAATTACCGTACTTGCAGTGAATCAACTTTTTTCCCCCATCAGCCACATTCTTGGACTCAATTAAGGCAACACTTCTACAGTCATTTAGTCAGTGGCCAGGGAGATGATGGTATTGTGAGCAGCGGGACGCAGGTTGAAGGTAGATGGGGCGTTATGTTTGGAGCAGCCTGTGTTTACTGTCTGTTTGTGGCTATCAGGCCACACACAGAGACAGATGAGGCACAACAGCTGGCTCTAATGCGTGTTGGGTAAGATCAGCCCGGCCCAGTCACAGCACATCAATAGACCCATACGTTAGCTGACAGGGAGAGCCCTAAAATGTCCTCGTCTAGCAGGTGTCATGGGCCTGGCCCCAGCACAGGTGATGGGGAAAAAAAGCAATCTGTCTTTCCACTGGAGGGGTATGGTGGGGGATGTTGGGTTGCCACCGGACATCAGAACTTTGATCCTTCACAACAAAGAACAAAAGGGCTGTTTTAAACAATGACATTTTAAACATCCATAACCTCGACCAGCAGCACTTTCCCTCAAATTTCCCTCAAATGATGTTCAGCCTCTGTGTCAGGCTGGATGTGTCACTTATGATCAGTCCTCATGTATATATACAGATATATGTAAATTTGTACTGTATGTAGCAATGTAAATATTCTAACAGTTTCATTACTGAGGCTTGTCTGTCAGTGATTTCATGTCTCCATTTACGATTAAAGAAACCATTCCTCTTTACCTTGTACATACAGTGACAGGCTACAATTTGATCAAAATGGAACAAAGAGGAATTTTGTTTTGCACATAGTGGCTAACGTGTGTATTTTGAAAGATCTCTTATACTGGATATTAAATGACTTGCTGATCAAAAATAAATGAATAAATAAAACCTGTTAACTAGGAAAAAATTAATCATTACAATTTTGATATCAATAAAAGTGACTTCAAATGGATGATTGCATCCTCTAGGGTTGTTATTTTTCACTACAAAATACTAATATCTTCAGAAATACTAGTTCAGTAATAATGATGATAACAGTAGTCTCCATAATTGTTTATAATACTTGTACTATTTTACTGATGCAGCAGATGTAATACTTTTTGCCATTTGCCTGAAAACTAAATTAATGCAGCTCAGACAGGATAAAAACTACAGTACACAACATTTATTACAATTTTGGATTTAATTACAGCACTACAGCAGCAAAGTATTGATTAGATAGTACCACGGTATTTTTTTACAGCTCCTGATACTAAATCTGAAAACAGCAGATACAATAAGCTTTTATCTGCTGAAATATAGTGACAAGTGCTTTAACAATTCAGTCATGTGTCCAGAGGATCTTGGAAACAGTGACAATAACTTGACAGTGCTGTCTATGAAACATATTTCTGTCTGAAATATCTTTATTTTGCACTTTGTTGTTTCCCCACTCCTCCTCCCCTCTTCTATGCATTCAACAGCTGTGGTGGCTCGTATTTAGCCATAGAATAGTCAGATGAGTTCAGTGAAGAGCCTCTCAGAATCAAAATTATTTTATTCAGTATTCACGATAAAGGCAGGAATTTGTCATAATCACATTAGTCAGCTTCACGGGTAAAAATAATTATGGGTAAATAAGTGTGCTAGCACATTACATATCACGCCATATCTATATATACAGTATATCTGGTAGTTGGCCATGATTAGGCTCACAACATCATACCATTCTTCTTTGGGTTATCTGGCTGTACTCATTGCTGAATTTTTCAATCTACGGTGTACTGAATCTGCGTTTTTAGATAAAGGTCCGATTTATTTTTTGTTTTTTTTTCGACATGTACTAACACGAGCACTTGAATGAAGCATCAAGACAGATTTTTTTTAAGCAGTCTCTGGTGTGGGCTTCATTAACAGCACAATGAGGATGAAAATTTGACAAAAACAAATGTTCACTGTGATGGATTACTTGTCTGAAATATATTGTCAAAGTTTGAAGAGGTGATTTTTAAACCACAATAATAATACTGGCAGCTGATGGCTACCTGGATGGTGGAAAAGGGAACCCGAGACTGCACACTTTGAAGGAGGTGGAAGATAATTGGTGAGCAGCAGTCCCCACACTCAGATATCTCCTCAGTGCCAGGTGTAATAGATTCAAACATTTCTTTTTAGTGTGCACAATAAAAACCAAGTCATTTGGACTCACTGTATCTTGGCTGCAGGACTCTGGCCCTGAGGGTACAGCTTCTGCTAGCTGTCGTTTCAGTTGTTGTGTTTTTTTCTTCAGTAGCTTTTATCTAGTGCTTTTACTTGCTTATGCTTGTTTAAGCTTATTGTTACTTTTTTTGATTTGTTGCAAGTTCTTAATCTGTCCCTTGTCTGATATTTCTGTTTTTAAATGTATTTTTGTCATGTTGCAAACCAAAATCCCATATAGGACAACAAAGAATTGAACTGAAAAAGATCAATGTAATCTCTAGCTTTGTAGCTAATAAGATACATGAAAATAAGACAGTTTTGGAACTGATGGAAAGCATATTTTATTATTAGCAGAGAAAGGCTAGCAGTTCCACCTTACTTCCAGTCTTTGAGTTATGCTAAGCTAAACATACAATATCTTTTCTAACCGGATGCAGAAAGATGAAATTAACATTACATAACTCTGCATGATAGGACAAGGAACAGCAAATTTTTCAAATTCATGAAGTGAAATTGATTTAAACATTTTGTCTAGTTTGGAGACAAAAAAACAGTTTTATCCTGTTTTGTTTTTCAGATAATAGGGGGAATAAAAATGGCCTTTTGATTATTTGAGGCTCGATGACAGATGACCCTACTAGCAAAATTTTGCTTTTATTACAACATTTGCTACAGTGATACATATGAAAAAGATACTTTTTTCTGTTTTTTCTATGTCTTTCCTCTGTCTTAAACCCTGCCCTCTCTCCCATTCCTCTGAAAAGGACTGGCAGTGGTCCGCCCCCATTTTCTCTAATGTATGGGGTAGGCGGTTACTTGGAAGCCAAACTATGTCCTGCTGTATAGGAAGACGTAGCCCATCATTTAGAGAGAATCTTAAAGTGAAATAAGGCCTGTCATACTAAATGTAGTGTGACTAACATTTCCCCTTTTCTAATTCTAAATTGTCATTAAAACCAAATTCACCAGGAGGTTCCTTCATACACGTCCTGTCAGGGTCGTCACCTGCCTTGCATTTCAAAGCAGTTCCCCAAAAAAACCTTGAATACCACTCCATTATCCAAATGACATTCAAATGCTCTCAGAGTGAGCCTTTAGTTTGAGGCTCCCATTTCCCTGGTTCTTTTACAGTCAAACAAGAAAAGCCCTAATTGCTGTTAGTCACGAGGACTCCCTTTTCTGTACTCTCTACATAAAAGAACAAGTTGAGGTGCAGACTGGATTTATACTTTTTTTTTTTTTAAATTTAGCTAATTTTAATTTAGCTTTCTTGCCGTTAAAGCACTTCCCACTATTCCTCACATACGCATTGGTCGACAGCCCTGATAAGATGTGTCCATTAGACTCATAGCTTGAATTCTGTTGGTATATTTTCCTGAAGCAGAGTGCCTTTTTTCAGATATTTATTGCCAGCGACCTAATGTTTTGCTATTGTTCATGCACATTATTGGGTTGGATGTGGAAGCCATTTCTGTCTCTGTAATGTAGACCATGGCCATCAAGACTCTTTATGGATTTGGGAAAGCAGAGAGGAGGAAAAACCCAGACCAGCTATTGTTGCCAGTGTTGAGGGAACTTGGGAAGAGGGTCTGTTGTGCTCAGGATGTTCGCTATAATAACAAAGCAAACATGCTGAATTGGTCCTCATAGTGTTTTTTTAGTACTCACAAAACACAGATGACAGATTGAAAGGCAGAAGTCTCAATGGGAGGATCTCAAGGACAGCTTGAAGAATTTGTGTATTGTACATGAAGCCGTAACCTCTCCGCCGATGTGAGTGAGGGGGAAAAAAGAAGCTGAGCATTGTGTTGATATATTCAGTTTCCTCTACGTCAGTTGATCCTGCTGTAGCTTGGCCTCTGTGTTACAACTGCACTGAAGACTTTATTGTATTGACAGTGACTTGAAAACAAAACATTTACTACCGATATAAGAGTACTGAACTGCTACTCTTCCAGAAAAAGCAATGTTTATGGTGATTTTTCAGGTATATTTTAAAAACTGTTGGAGGAAGACACAACCTGTAAAGCAGATATAATTCTGGGCAGCATCATAGTCACCTGTTATACACTGGTGTATTTGTAGTTTGTCTGTTTCTAGTTAACAACATTTTGGAGATGTTATTGCATCTTTCCTTTTTTAACCTAATGAGCAACTGAGACATACTGAGCTGCATCTCTTGAGTTTCCAACAGCTAAACGATATACTATTTAGACATGCATGAACAGCCTGAACAGTATGTTTAATACACCTAACTTGCCGTGTCCACTACACATAGATCACTTTATATACATTTCAAAAGAGGATTCTTAAAATTACCAAATAAAATTAGAAAAGAGTGCAGAGTAGAAGATAAGAAGAAAGATGCAGACTAAAATTCCAAGCACTTTCTGTATAATGAGAGCAGCTCCCCTGTTATCAGACGGTGCATGTCTTCAGCCCTTATTTGCGGTGAGGTGTTATTAGCAGCGTAGCGGTGCTGTCCCACCTCATCCCATCATCTGTCAGAAGATCATCAGTTGCCGTAGCAGCACAGGAGCAAGATCCCTGTGTGCTGCTTATCTGGTCCAGACACGCACAACCTCTTATCCTTGGGAGAAGAGGAAAGTAACTAAGTACATTTACCCAAATACTAGTGTGGTTTTGATGTAGGGGTACTTTGCGAAGTATCTCTGTAGTTTGAGAATATATAGTTTTATCGTATTACCTTTCTATGAGAATTTAATTTTTTCTCTATTAAAACTGTAGTCACTAATTGCTTCACATAACATTTTACATGCAACACATATGAAAAACCCATAAAAACAGATGCTTCACAAGAGATTGAATTATCCAGCAATATATGAGGCAGTTAGTGGTAACATCATCTGCAACAGCTACCACATTAAAATGCTGCTTAAATGTTAACATGTGGAAGAATTTAGCATCATGAGAAGGTCCGTTGTTCAGAGTAACTATTGTGAATTTACTGGTGACCTTAATGTTTAATGAAGGTTTACTTTTTATGGAGACCTTTTACATTTTGACCTTGAAAAGACTACAACCAACACATCAAAGAGCTACGGTGTTACACAGGGTGACATGTTCTTTCATTGCAGTGAACATGGGCACTGTAGTTTGTTTTGAGCCAATCCCACAAGCAATGTTCTGGGGCCATATATACTCACTAGAACACCAAATGTGTATTAGTCCACAGCTGAAAATAGTCCCCAGCAATTACACAGTTTATTCCTATTTGAGCGTTGTTTCCCTGAAACTACAGTGCCCAGCTCTTATAGATAATTATTTAGCTTTTTTAGAAAACACAAGTTGGTGACCTATTTTTAAAGATTTTCATCTTCATTAGGAGCAAATGGGCTTGGAGCTGAGTGCCTCAGACTGGAGTTGGTGTCAGAAAGTAATGAGAGATGGACCAACACATTTTTGGCTTCGGGATCTCTTGACAATAACCAACTTATAAATTATCCCCTGCCTCATCCTTTAAATACTATACTTCTGCTATACTTTGAATAAATGGTATATTTGTGACTGTCTAAATATTAATTGCTCCTCCTGATAATCATAATTCCTCAGTCCTTAATTACCCTCCAGATTTTCTGCTTTAAAGCATTATAGTTCCACGGATATGCTATTCATCACTAAACACTTCATTTAATATCTCTTTAAAGGAAATTGATGAGGTGAAAGAATACATTTATTTGCTCAGGAGAAAGTGTTAATAGATGTGTCTCGCAGGTGTGGGGAATTTCACTGTGTAGGCATCAGCAGTCAGAGCCTAAAGTAGCTTAAAGCCTATAACATTACATCTGATCTGCAGGGTTAAGGCAGAACAAGCACTGTGCTCAAGTGTGGAACCATCTCATCCCTTTCCCTCTTTTATAACAGTGGCGTTAAAGCAAAAGAAATTAGACTGTCAGGGAAAAAACCAGCAGAAACATCAGCTCCATTTTAGGAGGTTATTTCATTTGGATCCCTTGGTGAGCAGCTGGTCCTCTTCTTCTCTTATTACCATTTTTTAGTCCGTATGTGCAGTTTATTTTATTTTCACCTCAGTCACACTACACACTGCCCTGCTTGATTATTGTTATTATTCACCTATCAGTGTAGAGGGTTGTATGTTCTAAGGGTACTATTTTAATTTTCATCACTCTTAATGTACAAGACTAGGTAAAGAGTCGTGTACAGATAACAGGAGTGATTACCAATGCACCGATAAAGGCCAAGTAACAATGCTCGTTCTGAAAGAGAATATTCATTAAACTGAGGAGGCTAAGCTGTTGAACCAGCTGCCATCACTGGGATTTTGACAGGACATTACCATGATCAGTGTTGTTTTTTTTTCATTAGCTGGTGTGAATTTTACACTTGGCTTCTTTCACAGACTCAGGAATTCATTTAATTCACCAAAGTTAGGGCTTCAGATGTAATTTTGCTTCATTAAATTGCCTATGAAAACTAAAATTCATTTTTTGAGGTAGATTTTTGGTAATGAAAGCAGTGCTTTTTCCAAAACCGATTTTATTGTATTCATGCATTGCTAAATCACAGACAGCAGTGTGTCTTTGCGTTTGGTTCTGATGTCAAGACGGCTAGAGGGAGCTGGGTAAAAAAATTAAATTAATATATAAATAAAAGTGGAGAGAATAAACAGAAAGCTGTTCAGGTTGAAATGAGTTTCCCCCTCTGCGCGCTGCTTCTGCCTTCGACTGATACCCTAAACACACGTAGAGTTCAGATGTGCTTTGGTTTGCTTTGGAGGCAAAGTCATATCTGATAACCAGCTCTGTCTTTCATTTCGAGACCGGTTCCCACTTATCTACATAATTCTGTTATATTTCTCTTTCAGGTATGGAGCCTCTGCATCCGAGTCTTTACCACTTGTGAACATGTGACATTCTGGTCAAAGCATTTGTCTTTTGATAATGCTGCTGTCACATGTTTGCATTTCTTACCGTTGCAACATTCATAGTTCTCGTCATATTCATGGAAGGCTGGAATTGGCATTTGATGCAAGTCCCTGGAATATATGGACGACTTTTCATATGTATCTGTGTTTTCATGGCTCATCAAGTGAGCAAAAATATTTTTTAATCATGCTAGCAGCATAGCTCTTGGAAAGGTGGTCTGTTGGTTAGACCACCACTTTGGTCCAGACTGAAACATCTCAATAACTTCTGGCCGGATTGTCATGAAATTACAGATATTCATGTTGTCCAGAGGTTGAATTCTGATAACTTTGGTGATCCCTAGACTTTAGTCAGTTCAAAATTTTTATTTTCTGCAATGCTTTGGTTTATGACCAAATATCTGCAAAACGAATCACTCTCAGCTGTACTTTGTGTGTAGTGCTATTTAGCAAATGTTAACTAAAATGGTTAATATGGTAAACTATGGACTCAAAGGCCCTGTTTACAGCTGGTATTGACATGTGATCTGTACCTGGATAAATCATGTGAATATTGACATTAAATCCATTAATAAGCATCTTAGCTATCTCAATTCTGCTTGCGTTGTGGACGGCTCTCGATATGTAAATTAAATGGGTGTAACATGTTACTAACTATGGTGTGTCTCAGCTCAGGGACAGCAGCTGGCGTCAGTCATTTTAAAACAACTTTTGCAAGGGAAGAATTGCTAGCTTCTACTAATACTTGTAGATCTGATCATAATTCAAGCCAGACAATCACACTCATTTCACAGTGCTCTCTTCCTGCATTTACACCTCGAAATTAACATGTGTTTTTCCTTACCCAGATAGGATATCTAAAAACAGCTCACATAATGCCAGTTAGGGGCACTGACATTCCATTAATTTAAAGTTTATGGCTCTAGATCATTGTGGCAGTCTGCCTCACTTTCTACAGTTTGAATTGCTCCAAAGTTGTAAAATGCAGTGTGTGAAACCTCTCATTACAGTTGTAGGCATATCCGGTAATTAAAGGATTAACTTGGTAATCTAAATTGTCTCTTGTCTTTTCCTTCCTCCTTCTTCCCATTATTTCATAACATCCATTTCAAAGATTTATGAATTCCAACTTTCCTTCTCCGTTTGCGTTTCTGTTTCTTCCCATGCCTGCACCAAGCTCTGCAATCAACTTGCTTCTGGATAACCTCGTTTCCGGCTAAGCATATGGGGACGACAAATCCATGAGCATGTTCGTGCCTTGGGTGGCAAAGACTGCAACCGCGTCTGCCCCTCCTGACAGCTCAGGATATCTTCAGTTCCTTTGAGGATTGCGTGTAGTTATTAAGTCAAAATGTTTTTGAATCTCCGTGGCTCTTTTGAAAAACATCATGCACTGAACCGCCAAATAGGTGCAGCTTTGAAGAATTTGAGGCATTTACATCCATTTTGCATTTTGAATCTTCTTCTAAAATGAGCTTAAAAGCTATCAAGTGTTTCTCACGTCTGTAAACACTTTGCAAGGCTAGTTTTTTTTTTATTTGTTTGTTTTTTTTGTTTGTTTTTTTTTGTTTGTTTTTTTTACTGTGCTATGTGAATTTCTCAAAATATTCTGTAGCCTTTTGAGTTGAATTCATTTAAGAACTTCTGCACAGGGATCTTTGTAGTTTTTGTGTGAGATTTGTGTGTGTTCAGCTGATTATTTTGCTTAGTTGAAGTGACCTTATACACTGAGGGTACCAAAAATTAAATAGCTAAACTTTGAAAGCTAAGCTTTACAAAGCAGAGATGTTATGCAAGTTTCTGAAGGATTTTTCTTCTGCATAATATGCTGTTTTGAAGGCCAGAAATATGTCTTTGACACAAACACTCAAAGAGGAGCAAATTTCTAACTATTAATGCAACTTGATCTTTGCCATCCTCTGGGTTTGAATCATGTATTTTCAGTTGAAACTAAGCTCTTCATCTCTTGAGGAAATGCTATTTATTATGATGCTATGATCAAAAGTTTTTTTTTTTTTTTTTTCACAAAGCAGCTAAACGCTCTTATACTAATCTTGTAATGCCCTACAATTTGTAATTAAAGAGGGCAGCATATATGTAATTTGAGTTAAATACCCAAGTTTATGTAGTCACTGAATTATTCAGTGCAGGATACAGAATTTATTGGAGAGTAAAAACCAGTGATTAAACCGCTGATATAGAAAAACCGATTGTTTGAGAGGCTGATTCAGTCATGAAACTGGATTGTCTGTGGAGTCATCTGGAAGTGAATGGGGACAAAGCATCAGCTGTGGCACTTGAGTGTTAAACATGGATATTTCTTTCAATCTGAAGAGTCTGTCCACACAGTCTTAATGATGCTTCTAAGATTAGGAATGCAGTTTCTGAATCACAGGACTAACCATGTAACTATTTAAATTGGAAAGATAAATTTGTCTCACATTAGCCCTCTTGCTGCTGTGTACATAAATTCAGACTGCCAGCTGTTGATCTTGTTAGACCTCACTTTCAGCCATTTATTCACACACATTTGCAAAAACATGCACATTTGCGCAGACAGATATGCTCACACACAAGCAGCATCCCTCCTTTACTCACAGCTCTCGGAATGTCAGCTCTTTTACGTTGACAGGAACTTAAAATGGTCTCATAGGTTTCAAGGCAACTGTGCCTTTCAAGACGGCGTCGCCTTGAAAGGCAAGCTGACACGAAAGTGTCGGGGAGTGTCAGTGCTGGTGGCAAAGGTAGACGGCATAAAGCTTCCCTGCTTGGACCCCCCTGCTGAGGTGTTGCTTCAAATAGATGACAGGAAAAATTAATAAATAAAAATCAAGAAACTGGAATAAGGAGATTGTAAGCTCCTGTTCAAAAGTGTAAAGCTCATTAATCGTGTTGCTGTGCACCATATTTACACAACAGCTCCAAGTTTTTTCTTCTGTTGACAAACTGTTCAACGACATAACTAAAAAAAAAAGCATTTAATCATTCAAAGTGCTGCCTGTTTAAGTAGAGATGATTTATGTCGCAAGCTTTTGATGACAATTTTCAAAGTTGACAATGTGACCCGAGCTTGAGGAGCACATCTATCGCGGAAATATTCTCGTCAGGGAACACGGTAGGCAGCGTGTTATTAGTATCCTGAAATAATATATCCAGACAGATGTACAGCCCTGCATCAATGTACATGCTTAGCAGCCAATTTTCTATTCATTTAAATAGGAGAAGATTGTAATAGCGTCACATGTGGCATGTGAATAATTTACATATTCAACCCTGTCCTCCCAGTCCCCTCCTCTCCTTCTGTCCTTCATTCCCTAATTTTTTTTAAAGCCTCTTTTTATCCTTCCACTACCGATGGAAACGTGATATGATAAAGTTTGGGTTGCTATGCGTGCCATGTCCCCTATATGCTTATTTAATACCTCAGAGCTTTTCTTATACATACAAGTGCATTTTCAGTGCCAGTGATTGCTTTCCAAAATGATCCTAGTGATCAGGGATATTGAATGGGATCTGAATTTTTTGGTGTTTGAACATATCTGTGTTAATGTGCGTTTTTGTTTGCATGTACAATTTTACAAGTCTCATTGATTGAGAGAAAGCTTTTTTTGCATGCTTACAGTCTGTATATGTGTGCGTGTTTTCTTATTTCATTTTTTGTTAGTGTGTGTGTGTGTGTGTGTGTGTGTGTGTGTGTGTGTGTGTGTGTTTGTTTTACTATATTAGGGGGTCCGAAAGCCGGGGGCCAGCTCTGCTTGTGGGGACCAAAATGCTGTACCAGACAACTTTAAAATGCTGTTTAAGGGTTAAGAATTAGTTTCAGGGTTCAGGTCAGAATCAGGTTTAGGTCAGGTTTAGGGTAAGGATTTGGGTTAGGCATTCAGTAGTGATGGTTAATGTTAGGGTAAGGGGCCAGGGAATGCATTATGTCAATGATGGGTCCCAATGAATATATTAAAACAAGGATGCGTGTGTGTGTTTGACAGCTGTGTATGTGGTTGAAGGAGTGCTTGTTGAAGCATTGTTGTCTCATTGAAAAATATATTCCGAATCCCAGACATGTAAATACAGTATTTTTTATCTGGGGACAAACATACATCAGTCAGCCATGCTCCAGATTATATATGATTGTGGATGGAGCTTTTTTAGCTTTTTCTGACACACTCCGTTTTCTGCCTCTTTCCCTGTGTTTAATCGCTCCTAATGTTAATGTTGTCAAAGGCTTAAGACATTCCTAACTTTTCATGAACAATGCCCCTGTTCCTAGAACATTAAGGTACATAAATTATATTTAGAGTGATTACTGAGTAAGGACAGTACGTGGTTTAAAAGCATCCAGAAAAACCACTTGAGCAAACCCGAGCACTCTGAAGGAAAACATCAATCGACAAAGTGGTTCTGACAAATTTGATCTTGGCTTTGTTGTTAATGGCAGCTAAACATGAAATTGTTTAATATTCTAGATAGCAATTTTAATTGAATTAATTTCAGAGGACATTGTAAGGCACTGATGGTGTCATAAAACACTTGTTATAGCTGCTGTTCATCACTGTGATGTAAATTATGCCCAGTGATTGCTCAATGATGCTTTCCTTGGGGGACGTGACATTGTTTAAAAGAAAAAAAAAATGTAATTGGCTCCAAAGGGCACATGACGTGTTAGTGCCATGAGGGAGAAACACAAAAGAGGGTTATTTTCTCTCGAGCTATGGTTCTTCTCCCTGCTGACACCCTCGTACTCTGATGCATTCAGCAATTCCCTTCTCCAAGTAGATAATAAGGGGTGAAATTAAAAAATAAATGCTTATTTTACAAATGGTGATAACGAAAGTTGACAGTATGTGGCACACTGACACAAGCAGAGGGGAAGTGAGCGATCATTTGAGGAATTCCATTTCAAACGGAGACCTGAGATATGTGTGTATACAAAAAAAAAATACCACCTCCTGGAAAGTGGCACAGTAAGCGACATTAAAGTAAAAATCTTTGTGGAATATTGAACATAGATGGTAAGAAAAGACATTAACAAAGCTGCAACACTTGTTAAAATCCAATCCTGCATGCTTTTCAAAATGCAGTGGTGAGGATATATAGTATATAGCTACAGTGGTTACAGGTAAATAACCTTTTCCAACTTTTAAATATATTTTCAAGTGTGTTTGACTGCATCATAACCACTTCATCATCTCCTTTTGTGGATGTTCTTGGTCCCTGACTTGGGAGTTGACGTGGTCCGCTGGACAGATGAGACATGGGGGGGGGGGGTCTGTGTGCAGCAGGAATTATGCCCTGGACATCATGGCTCAACACACTGACAGCTGGTGCACCCTTGTTCTTTGTGTGTGTGTGTGTGTGTGTGTGTGTGTGTGTGTGTGTGTGTGTGATTTGTGCATGCTTGTTTGTGCGTGCATACGTTTTAGGTCAGTTGAATTACCTCTCAAGAGAATAGCAGCTGCAGACAAATGTCAGGTCGCAACCTGATATGTTTCTTTTGAAAAGTACAAGAATCAAAATTTTCCACCTTGATTCTTTTTATGGAAATGCTGAAAGCCACACAGTTATCTAATGGTTGTTAGGCCCTAGAAACACACCCAGCATGCTGTATCAATTAAATCATCTTCATTGGCCGAATGATCAACAAGGGAGCCATTTAGCATCCAGTGTTTGTTGTTTGTGTGTGAACAAAATGATCTGGCAGTGGGCTCAGATGCATTTAACAATTAATGGCAACTGTAGCCAATCACATTCAGTGGAATCTAATGCAGTGCCCATAGTGCTGCTGTATGTCTATTTGATTTGTGCATTGACCCGCAAGAAGTCTGTTAAGTGGTTGATACTCCCTGTGTGCTTCCGTGTGTGTGCGTGTGCGTGTGTGTGTTTGCGTGCGCACATTGACTTTGAAGTACATTGTGTCATCACAATAATCTGAGCCAATTTACTATGCATTAGTCCTCCATTATGGTTTTGATATAAAGCAGTGCGTGACTAGAATGCCTTTACATAAAATGACAATTTATTTCTCTAAAGAAATTACGTGCTTAACCTCATTAACCTAAAGTGCATGTACTAAAATAGAAGACTAGCCCCCACCCCTTTTGACACACACAAGTACACACACACAAAACACAAACTGGCAACATCATCAAAAGTTGGGAGATCACATTGAATCTGACCCCTGCAAATGAGGAGCCAGCGGTGAGTTAACAACATCAGGAGTTCATCAAGCCGTTCTCACAACAGGTGTCTCTAGTGGCTTTGGTTTCGCTCTCTGTTTCAACATCATCTGTCCTCTATGAGATGATTAACCGGGCAGGTGTGAGGTGAGTCTCACCCACTGTTTTAGTGAGCTTCGTCTTCAGTCTACGGGGAGGACAGAGGGTCAGCCCAGCTGGCTAATAGCCGTGGTCACAAAGCTGGGAGCCGGCCAGTTAGAGGAAGCCGTCGTCATTAGGACAAACACTCTTTCAAAGCACCTGACCTACTGGTCCCACGCTGTTTATTAGCAAAGTTTTGGCTCTCCGTTAGAGCAATTATACTCACTATTCATGATGAACTCTGGCCTTTTCTTCGACAACACGAGACGAGAAACACACATTCACATACATAGTGCATAATGTCAGGCAGTTGTGTTGCCCTGAATAGAGAGCTGCCATATTAATGACATTTTCTCCTCAGCAAATGTGTTGAAATAACAAAGTGTGCTTGGAAAATGGGGAAAAAGGCAAAGTGTCAGCAAATGATGTATGTTGTTCATTGGACACAGAACATTTAGTTTTCATTAAGAGTTAAACATGTACACAAAACATTAATGGGGTTCAGCGGCAGCAGCAGTGGCGTGCTTCACTGTGTCTCATCCTGATAAATTAGCAACTCAGCACACAGGGGAAAAAAAGGAGAAGAAAGAGAGACATTAATATAATGTGTAGTGGGGGAGATACTGACAGATAATGTCTTTATCCAAACACTGGTGTTTATGACGCAATGTAATATTATCCCTGACCCGGGCATCAGCAAGCTGCAAGGATGAACAAAGGCTGGGTTAGGGAGGAGAGAAAGCAAGGAGAGAAAGGTCAGCATGATTGTTGCCGTTTCATTATGAGGGATGTGGACTGCCGTCCTCTCCTGCTGCACAGGGAGTGATTGAAAAGGTTGTTAATGCCTGGTCTGTCAGCCATATTGGATTGAGGGCAGTAAATTAATATTACACTCCTTTTTAAAGGGGTTTTATTTTGGGATTTACTGGTCTCCCCTGAGTGCTGGTGGTGAAAAGAGGTTATTTCCCTGTTTCTACTCTGTTCTCTGTCCTCTTGCTATCTCTCGCACAGGGCTAATATTTTTAGAGAGAGATAATCTGTGTTCAGAGGAAGGATGTGTGTGCTGTAGGCTCCATTGTGTCATTCAGCATTTGTGTTGAACATTTTTCAGCGAGCGTAAAAGTTTTCCGTAAATCAGAGAATTGTCCCCCTGAAGGACAGATCCTGTATCCCTGCACGTTGGATATGTGTCTTCCCTCTTCTTTCCTCACAACTCCAGTGTGTCATATTAGATTCTCCAGGAATGAACCTGCATCTACTGTATATAAGATTTGATTTTAAGTTAAATGGCTGTCTAACTGTCAGTCATCTCTAACCTCCCTGCCTCTCCCCCTTTATGCTTAATGTGGGTAGATTTAGAGTCCTGGTTTAAGAGCCATATAACAGTGTGGAGTGGTCTGGTCGCCTAGACAGGATTTATGGCTGCCCGTCCATCAGCGGTGATGTTAAAGGGCCGTGAATTAAGAGCTGGAGGAAAGACATGGACTCCACTACTCGTCCGACCCAGCCAAGAGCACACAGGGATGAGCTCTGTCACTGCCAACTCTCCTCCATACAGTTCTGTCTCTCTTTTTTACTCTACCTGTTTCTGTCATCTTTGGCCTCTTTTGTATGCATAAGTCTGACATGCAATTCACCAAGGACACTGAATCTCTGCATTAGGAGTTTGGTGTCTGCAGAATTTACACTTGCTTGTCAAGCAGTCACAACAGTGAAGCAGGAAAATGTTCAGCTCCTGCATTATGTCAACTTGAGAACTTTAAAGCTTTTTCATTTATATATTTTGGTGTCCCTCTAAAATCTCTGCTTCCTTTATTTTCTGAAGGTTCGGAGCACACCGCCACAGCAACGCTTCCTGCCGCCTTCTCAGATCTGTTACCTCACTTCCTGGTGGAGCCAGAGGACGAGTACATTGTGAAGAACAAGCCGGTAACACTGACTTGCCGCTCCACCCCGGCCACACAGATCTACTTCAAGTGCAACGGCGAGTGGGTTCACCAGGACGACCACTTGATTGAGCGGACAGTTGACCCAGCCACAGGTACACAAAACCAACTCTCTGTTTCCTGTCTAAATTAATTTCCATTTTCTATTGGCACGGATTTTTAGCTCATTCTGGGCATTTTTCTAGCTGAGATGAGCCATGTTTTCACCTGTTTTTGGATGTTTGCTGCAGATGTGCAACGCGTGCGGCTCCATGGATACATTATGTAAAGTGTTTACGGGCTGAAACTAAGGTTCGAAATTTGCCAGTGATTACTGTGCTCCATCATGCTCTTGGCTCATCCTCCAGCCTATTTAGCCTGCCAGTCTCATAATAAGCACATTGGTTTCAGTCTCAGAAATCTTCTCAATCACCTTGGAGACCTGTTTGTTTTTCTCTCTGTTGTGCTGCTATCCCCCGCCTCCACCATCAGTGTCATAAACATGTATGACATTGATGTGGTGTGATTCAGCAGCGATCTGCATATTCAAACCATCCATTCACTGCCTGACAACTGATTAGGAACGAGAAATGTGGGAATGACAGGTTTTTCTGGGGGAGTGGGAACGCACACACACACACACACGCAAATGCTCACTCAGATTTGTAGCTATACATAACAAACGTGTACAAAAAAAGATACTGGACACATCAACTGAGCACAACACAATAATACCAAAACACCCATCAGCTCCTGCACACATACACACAAAAACACAAAAATGGAAGGTATACAAAGGAGGACAGTCTGAAGGCTAATTTAAGCAGGAATGTATCAATTCATATGCAAACTTTGCCTCTTTGTTTTCAGATAAAGAGCTCACAGTGCTAATATTTCATCCATCCCGTCTACAGGGTTTGGCATTAACATGCAGCAGCACAGCAAATGTAGGCAAAAATTGTCTAAAAAATGTCATGGGGGTAACTAAGTGTTGATTCCACCTGACACATTTGTAGGTGAGGGTCTCTGATCTAGTTTACAAATTAACACAAATATTCTCCCATACTGAGGCTTTGAATGGTGTGCGTGCTGACCTCTCCCTCAACTTTTCTTTTTTCTTCTGACGAAACAAAAAACAGGATTTTTAAAATTCTCTGCTGCCTGAATGACTTTAAGGCATGGTGAGTGATTTAAGCTTCCGTTCTCTGTGGTACAGGAGCTGCTTCCTTGTACTGCAGAAGTTTGAAGAGACTAAAATGCGGCTTTATTTCCAGAGTAGAGTTTGTGTCACAATTCTTTGAGCATATTGAGCACAAGAAGAAGAAGAACTGGAATCACCTTGTATCTCTATCTAGAGCTCGTAATGTGCCACAACCTTGCTGTCACTCACACACTGTCTTGAGTTGTTGTCAGTTGTTTGTTTTACCTTGTGTATTAGGCACATATTTGGATGATAGAGTCATTTTGGAGTCAGATTATTCTGAGTAACGGCAATAAAAGATTATGAAAAATGAATTGTAGTTCCTGTTTGGAGAACAGAAAGTGAACATTCAAGGGAGTGATCGTGGGTTTGTATCATCAAGAAGAAATTGTCAGTGAGTCACCACTGATAAAATTTGATCAATTCCCAACACCATCTCCTTCTTCTGTTGTTTCATTAACAGTTCTACTCTCACAGTTTTTCTCACATTTGTTGAGGGGAAGGATGCAAATTAAATGTGTTGCCATTATCAACAATCCTTTGAGGGATGAAAGGGTTTTTGACTAGTGAAATTTTTAAAGAACTGATCAAAATCTCTTAGCCACAAATAAATGTAAAGCCTTGGTGAGCCATGACATACGGTAAAAGTAGTGCAGTGTAGTAGTGCAGTGATGGTATGATGTGTTATTTTCAGCTCTGAATTACATGCAGCTAACAAACTGGTGACACTGTGGAGTCTACTGCTTAACTTTGCTACGATGAAGAGGAATGGCGTATTGTCATTAGCAAGTTTTGTCAAGAACATGATGTTCCCATAAACTGCAGAGTTTATGGGAACATCCCATTACCAATGCAGCGTTGCTCTGCCAACGTTTAATGATGATTGACCCTTTTCCATGTGGTCATGAGCTGTTATAGTCAGCATTTATTTGTTTATGGAACAAATCTGTCGTGCTGGGTGCCATGAAGCCCTGCAGTAGCGAGGGACTCTGTCTTTACAAACCCTGTGAAGTTCCAAGGCCTTCTCGCAGCTCTCCACATCACTCAGTGGTCCCGCTGCCTTTGATGATGTATGTGTCATACAGTATGCGGGGCTGTGCAGATATTAGGGACACGTGCTTGTCCAGAGGTATGGCTGCTCCAAGGTACCTACATCGATCTCTCAAACACTTGCTGTTTAATGTCAGCACTGCCCTGAGGAGTTCACCGATGGCTCCCTCTAATCCCCCTTCCTGGAAAAAATGCGAGGCGCACACATCCAGCTGCGGTGAAGCTGTGTGTATGTGTGTGTGTGTGTGCACGCAGTGCAGGCTTGTCAGGCTGTCCTCTCACCCTTGTCGTCACAGTCACACTGGACTCTGAACTTGTACCTGTTGCCAAGCAACCGGAGCCTCTGTCACACCAGAAGGTACCTGATATCTACACAATACCTTAAAGATGGAGGAATGAGGAGTTTGGAGACATGCCCAAGTTGACAAAAATTGATTGACAATTTGTACCCAGTGTAACAGTGAAAAATCACCTTCTCAGAATAGCCCATTTTTCTAAGAGAAACTTTGAAAGATTTTCTAACTGACTGAGCAGTTGTCTCTGCCCATGCTTTGCACTGTGCAGAATCCATGCTTGTTTTCTCCATTAACAAAGACGGAGATGTACTGTAAGTACTACGAACCCATGGGACCAGGCAACAAAAGTAATTTCATTGGCTTGAGTATTCAAACTGATTGGGATTCTCATCAAGGATCCTTGTTCCTTTGTTATGTAAATGAAGAGTCAAGCTTTGGATTGCATTAATGCTCTTAATTCCAATAGTAAAATAATGGAAGTGGAACGTAGACACGTCAGAGTAAAGAGTCACTGCTGGAGATAATGCACACATTTGCTCTAGTGTCCTTTGTTCAACGTGATAATCCTTCTTTCAGTCTTTGATGGATTAATGGTCCATCAACAGTAGAGCACACATACAGTTTCATTAAAACACAAAAACAGTGTTGCTGTAAGCTCCACAATCATTTCTGAGTTTGTCTAATTGCTTCTGAAAAGGTGTCACAAACCCAGGAGTGACATGTGCATAACATGATGTTCTCAACCCTTAAAGTCACATGTTGACCAGAAGTTAAAACATGCCAAAGTAAAACGGGTTAAGATTGATTTACTTTTAGTTAGCCTTTATTAAACCAGGAAAGCCTCATTAGGATTAAAAATGTCTTTTTTGGTTGTTTCCTGGCCAAGATAGGCAGAGGTAATAATGATTTACAGACAAACAATGTATGACAGATATCACAGATTCAGTTATAAAATAACATAATAAAATAACATTTGTAATACAGTTATGGGAAAGATTTTATGCTAAAAACAATCTAAAAGGCACCTTAAACCAATTCAAGAGCTGTCTAAAACCATAAGATTAACTGACCAACCCAAATAATAACTTACTGAGACTAACACATTAAGATTGTAAAATACCCCAAAACATCAGCAGACAGAAAAGAGTGTCCAGTTTCTGCACAACTGCCCTCATTTGAATTCATAAAGAGAAACCAAATTTTGCAGTTTTAGATATAACTGCAGAAGTTTGCAGGCAGACTGAGCAGTATACATAAAAGCTCTTCTACCCACCTAAAGATGCTTACAGTATAAAAGATAAGCTTGAATCACAGCCCTAAAATGGAGCAGAGTAAGGTTAAATTTGCCCAAGGTGAAAGAAAAAAAAAACAATTAGTGTTATAGGTATAAATCTATCTAGCAGAATAGCAGTTCTCATTTCTTCAAATAGAGCTGAACTGATGACAAAATACTGAATATTCAGATGGATAATATTCAGAATAGTCAGATAATTTCTTAACCATACTGTTAAAGGCAGATCCCCCTTTAACATCTCTGGGTGTATTAGACGTGTGTGGGTAGTGTTGCAAATCACAAAGTAGTAGGGACGAGCATTGATAAGATTTTATTGATACCGACGCCATTATTGAATCTGCTTATCGGTCTTATTCTCTATCAATTCCCTTAACAATTCCTGATCACTTTTCCGTGTGGAAATAAAGTAGGCCTAGGTTTTCGGCATCAACTCAACTGTTTTATCATCTCTAAATCTGAACACATTGTAGAAACAGGTTAGGAAATAGGCATGCGACACAGGTGTGCAAGGGCTTCACTGTTTAACTACTATTTTCATTGAGGTTATCTAAGTCAAAGAAAAAAATCTGTCCTGATGTTGCTATAACATAGGATATTTAACCTCCGTACCAGATGTGCTGCTCAGTTGGGTAGCAGTGGCACTAATGCAAAGATTGTCAAATGCTCGGCCTTCCTGGAATTTAAGCCTATGTTGCATCGACAGATGTTTCAGCATATTGCTGGTGTTTCGACCCTTAGTTGAAATTACCATTTTACAGACATTACAACCAGCACTCCCGTCATCTTTCTTTTTGAAATGAAGCCACGCTCTGGATGTTTCTTCCTCTTGATTCCTTTTTGCTGCAGGTTTCCAGAAGTGTAGACGCATGAGTTTGACATCATTGATTTGCAAAGTGCAACTGTCAGAAAAACATGCCAGCATCCATAAGAGGAATTGTTAAGCTCGGAGGCAATTTGGAACCACTTCCCTGCTTTATAACAACATCAGACTTTTATATGAATTTTGCATCAATGTGAAGAAGTCCCATAATTTGTCACGTACTCAGTTCACGGGATTAACTAAAAACAGTTACAATACTTTTGTTTTCTAGAAAATATTAATGTATCACAACATACCGATACCACAATGTTGAACGTTGAGGGATTCCCACTGTTGCAATGACTTCTGTGCATGTTTTCATTATTAAAGAATATCAAATGGCGAAACAAACTGATCAAAGAGAGCAGAAGCTGTAATCGATAAACCCTTTACTTTCGTGCGAAAGAACCGAGTCGAAGTAATGTCAGAAACGTGGCTGTTTCAGAGATAAATTGGTCTGGCCCTGCACAGCAGAGGCAATATTCAGCAAACTCCATCCATGTTCACTCCCAGCAGACTCAGGCAAACGTCAAAGTAACTTGAAGGCTTTAAATTAATAAATGACCCAGTACTAAAGTGCAGACATGCTTCAGTCAGACTGCTCATTATTCAAAGCTCAAGCAGTAGAAAACATGACATGTGGATAACCATCTACAGCAGATGTGACCCTTGCCCTCATCAGACAGGTCTGATTATAGAAAACAAAAGAGCTGCTTCAGCTGATTGTGTTTACTGCGCAGTTACGTGTAGACTTACTGACACCCCTTTGTGTTGTGTGAACACTTGGGACCCCCTCCTAAATACACTCATGCAGACAGGGTCACTTGTCTCAGAAAGCTCCTATGAACATGGAAAAGGAAATAGATGTCACAATTTGTCCTTCCTCTCCCTGTATCAATGTCCGATATCGACCCATCCTCGAGTCTATAGGTTCTCATTACCTGTCCTCAGTAACTTATCTCAGTTGTTATGGCTGTGACTGCTTCCAAAGCCCCAGCTGGCTCTGTGTCTTTCCCAGGTCATCCTTTATAGAACAGGAGAAACGGAGACGTCTGGCAAGTCCTAATAAAGACATATCCTCTCTGAAGAAATCAATGCTGACAGTGTGTTTGCATAGATTAGGAGATTCTCGCACACTATGATTTCTCATCAGACACATGATGAGGAGAAGGGAGATTGGCATTTGAGCAGAGGACTGTTGTATGGGCCGGACTGATTTGATTTTGTTTGCATTTCATCTGCCAGCATTGATGGAAACGATTTTGATCCACGCATTGCATTGTCACCACTGCAGCAAACCCTCTCAGGTGGAAAATACATGCATTTCTCATTCCTATTTCAATAAACCCTGGCAACTGCCTTATAAAGATGAGGGGAGATTATATTTTTTTGTTGATTGGACTGAATGTTGACATGGCTTCTACAATGAAAACAGAATTTGATGGAGAAAATACGCTACTCGTGTGCCTTGTCCTTAATGACAGTACATTTTCAGGGTTTACAGTGGAATCATATACACAGTATTAATAAACTCTTTAATATTCATTTTTTAGAACCCCAGATATAATTTTAAACAACTAAATAATATTAAAGTATTTAGTATGTTAAAACTAAACATGATATTGCTAAATAATAATAATAAAGGAATGCAACCTCTTGCTTTTACCCCAATGTTTATCAGCACCAGCTCCTGTCGTCTGTCAATCCTTTGAAGTCTAAATGACACATGGGAGGTAGTCTGTAAATCTTTCGAAACCATCTATCACATTCTCAATAGAACTAATGATGTGTCATGGAACTACGATGCTAACCCCTTCATCTGCAAACCAGTGAGGATTCATTTGTATAAAATATGTTTTTTCTGATTGACTAGATCCTGGATTGTAACGTGATGACCTATTTAATTTCTGATCTGACGGGGAGTTAAGCTAGGCTTAGCTGAAGTGATCTATAACCTTTATTTTAATACCTCAATACTTATCCATGGTATTATAGCAGGCAATCACCTCTCTCACACCAACTTCCACCCACTCTCCCCGCTCTCTCTGTCCCTGTATTTTACATTTTTCCTCTCTTTTTCTCGGCCGCCCCTATAGGTCAGCAGCATGGATGTAGATGAACACCTTTACCTTTACAGGAGACTTAAAGGAGGTCCCATTACATGCATGACATTAAGTAAAATGTGAAAGCAGCGGCAAGCTCACTTTCATTTTGTTGTTGTCAAAATTCAGGTTAATTCAGGACAGTCTTCCTAATAGCATTGGGGCCACGCAACAGTGATTAAACATGATCTTTAATGAAATATTGAAGAACAGTCCTGCTGCAATTTAAGCAAAGCCTGATAGGTCTGCCCGCCAGGATCTACTGAACAGAAGGAAATAAGAGAATCAGGGGGGGAAGAAGACAATATAGTCCTAAATGAACAAAATGGCCTTGTACCACCTGCTAAGCATCGATCAGTAGCCAAGGGGACTAATTGATAATGCATTATTAGCTGCTACCCCATAATGGGATTAGTATTTTATCCTGTCCTTGATTGCAGGACAGAGGGGAAAGGATTTGGCCATGAAGCAGTGAAAAACAGATGGCAAGGTGAATTGTTCCCGTGACACATCTGCCAACATGTTCTATTAGGCATCGCAGGCAGGTCAGCCTGGTGTCTGCATCCGTGTGTGTGTGTGTGTGTGTGTGTGTGTGTGTGGAGGTGGACCTTTCTCAAAGCAGAGCAACACACCCAGAGTGAGAAGGGAGTCAAAGTGGATTTAATTGAAGCCTGTGTTTGTCTGGCCTTGAGACAACTGCAAGTGTGTTCGGAGCAGTTTGACAAAAGTGAGGCAGGCAGAATTAAACACCAACCAGCTGTGGTGATTGAGCTCTCCTATAGACTCACCTCTTGGTGTCTCCGACCTTGTGTAAGTCACATTTTTATTTGGAAATTTGGAGTATCCAGGGTCTGTTCCTTTGAAGTTGGTCTTGACATGCAGGAATAATACATTTCAAAATTAACTGCAATTAGTGGAACAAAAGTGAAAAAAAATGATAATTACCATTTGTCAAACAACAACACTGGCATTCCAGTCTCCCACACGCGCAGCCTTTGTCCTTCCACCAAAACATTTCCCACGTCAGCCTCGCGCTTTGCTTTCTCTAAAGTAATTTTGTATTTGTCAGTCTCACAAAAGCTGTGCCCTTGCTGGAAGTCGGAATACATTCAGCATTCTTAGTGGTTCTTTCTTTCACAACAGTTCAAGTTATTTATTTAATGCGTCTGGTAAAGACAGTCATGTTATTAACATAGTCTTTCGAGCCTGTATTTGTATATTGCGTGTGTAGTGCATTCGGTGGTATGTGCACCAAAGCATTTCAAAAATCTGTGTGATTATGGTGAATCATTTTTAAATTATAATAGACTCCTGCTCCTTTCTGCTACATAGTGTACACTGAATGATAATTTTGAGGTGCTCAAGTAAAGTACATTTCCAAAGGCACACTATAGCCTGTCTAACTTTCTGGAAAGCGGCTTGGCCCTCAGAGCTACATGAAAATATTTTTTCTCAGATCTGTCTAACTGTAGTTCTAAGCTCTCTGTGCCCTAACCGTGACATCTGAATAAAATGTGGTCTGTATGCTGCAATGAAATGCAGCACATGCATTACCCAGGCCACTTGTACTGCCCTTGTGCTGAGCAAATAGAGGCCAAAGTTGCAAATGTGCTTGGATTCCACAGTGTGACTGAAAATGTGCCTTTTTACACAGTGGGAGTCGGAAAGGAGCAGAAAAGAGCTGGTAAACTTCCTCCCTGTCATGTTATTTTTGATAATAGGCAATGAAGTTTTTCATATTTTTGTCTTTTTACATTTTTTACTGTAATGTAATTTTATTTTTCAACTTACCTCCATATCCCTTGGAAATTAAGGACGTGAGTGTTTTGCTGACAGAGGGAGAGAGAGTGGGACTTTGAGGTGTAAATCCGCACCTGCTCTGCTCAAATTCGTTTAAAAATAGTGGAGCTGGGACGTGTCGTGAGGGAGCTGACAGCTAAATAGTCCATGGAGATTTTTGATAGGCAGAGCAACTCAGTGGCTGACAGTTAACGCTTTGTGTGTTTGGCCCTGAGGAGACTTTCAGTATAGATGTTTTACACACTCCTCCAACAAACATCAACTCGCCGTTCTCCTCCTTTTAAACCAGAAGCTGCAGGGTGTCCTGGGTATGGGATAGTGGTGGCATAGTGAAAGGACTATTTTATGCAGTGAGGGAAGAAGAATAGCTTCAATCTTCCCATCAAGTGCTGTGTAAAATACGAAAAGGGGAAAAGGAACTTTTCTGTGGAAGTGTCACAAATAAGAGGTAGATGCAGGTGGGATGTAGCTTTTATAACCAAATGTATCTAAACCTGTATAGTTTATATTGTACTTTCAGAATTTGCTGCATAGTCTCAAGTAAACCTACAATGGATGGACCGTATATACGCAGGCTGATACACTATGGGTCGAGTGGGTGACAGAGTGAAAAAACAGCCAGGCAAATGTGTTCTGGCTCATTTTTAAGGTAGAAAATTCCAAGGCAATCATGAGCATGTTCCTGCCCACATGCAACACTTCTGGAATCAGCATTATGTGGTCAATGTGTTGACCACAAACACACAAAGAAGAAAAGGCAGAGGCAACGCTGCACGTGTTTGAGTAAACCTTTTCGTCGGACCGGTTGTTCAATGAAGCATGCTCACAACAACAAGAGCAGGAGCCCTGGTCTGGGAGCCATCAGGAGGCAATCTTGAGGATTTTATGTGATTCAAATTAATAATTCATTCATTCACGCTGTTTCAGACCATGTGTTTGTTTTCTGAAGATGTTTATTTTTTATTATTCTGTCTTTCAAGAGACCTCAGAGCAACATGTATTTAAAGGGCAGACAAAGGGCAGAGATTGTCAATATTCAATCAATTTAAATTCCAGGACATTTCCAAGAATATATTTGAAAATTAAATAACAAGCTGTGTTTAGGAAACAAGCACTGGGATGTGTTTACTGTCAGTTGTGTCCTTTGCTCTTGTTACAGTCAGCTCTCCCTCAAGCTAGTTTTTGTTTAATGGGGTCACGTTGAGGAAAAAAGCCAAACATTCATTGATTACTACTTCTAAATTGTGATGATTTGCCGCTTTATTGTGTCATATATGATAGTAAACTGTATCACTTTTGGTTTTGGTTGGGCAAAAGAATGGGAAAATGGAATGGAAAATTAGTTGCAGCCCTTCTTTTGATTTTTGCAAAGATCATATCTCTTGTCTTTATAATCATAATTTTTAAATCACATATCTGGTTTTCTCCTTTGTTTTCTGCTGCTGCAACACCACCTCCCAACATCTGCTACCTGTGATATCAAACCAAGCTCAGGGGTCCACTCTCTATTTTCACTCCATTTTCTCAATTTTTAGCATCAGGTTATTTATAAAGTCCACATTTCTTCATCTTGCATCTACACTATTAATAATTAATACAGTCAAATTTGAACAAAGAAATAAATATTTAAAGGCTCAATCTCTTTGCGGTCTACAGCACTTCATCCCCTCATGCGTAACAATACAGTTGATTTTGGACTCAACAACATGGTCCAAGTTAGAATGGTAACCGTGTAGACTCAATATCATGTGACCACTGGGGCAACTCGGGGGGTTAGAACAAATTACAGGCTGATGCTGTTAACATTTTACAGGCATTTTAAGATCTAGCTTCCATTTATTACACTTCAGGATATGTAACATACACAAAGATTTTTTTCCATTCCAGGATAGAAAGCGCAGCTTTTTTATATATTTTATATGTATATGTATATATTTTTATATATAAAATCTTCTACATCGTGAAACTTTTTCATCATAAAATATTGTTCTATTTTCACCATTATGCGAGGCTACCTAGTAAGTCCCAATTCAGCCGCTGCTGTCTGCTGGAAACCTCTTGAGTGTCATTGTCAGAAGCTGGTAGGTAAGACTTGAGGGTATTACTTTGTCCCACACATCTTTAGGAACGATTGATTTACAGACCGACAACCGTTCTGTATTCACGTCCTAGCACAGTGCTGATTCTGACTGTTTGAAGGTTTCTTATGATGTTGAATGTCATTGTTTTTCATGCCTGCTCAGCCATGGTATTACAAATTGTTAACATATCATCATTACTTAACAAGGTAAAGCAGCTCATTACCTGTGAGGCAGGAAGGCTGCACAGTGGTTAGGAGCTAAACTGTATGAATTTTTTAGCAAGAGGATGAACTCAAGTTTGAAGTGTAACTGATAGGTACTTGCTAAAATATTCACTCATTCTGAAAGATTGACTTCTATTGTGTCCTGTAACCCCTTTTTATATGAATTAATCATTTTTTCACTTAATCTCTGAAGTACTGCTGGTGCAAGAAATCAATATATTATCATTTCATATTCATCAGAGGAGTTTTCTCACCTGGTACAACTATTTAGAATGACACTAAATATAAACACTGTCATCAAGGGGCTATTGGTGACATCAGTTATAAATAGAAAGAGAAACAGTTGTTAAATATAGATGCCAACTTTAGTGTACTTTGTTTGATTGGAAATAGGGAGCTAAATTATTCACATACAAACATTATGTTTATTTAGTATAAGTTACAATATGAGTCATTATCGACAAACACTGTATGTTATCATAAGAACAAATATGAATTTTAGTATTTCAAAGCACATCAAAAAAGTGAAAAAAATTTGTTGAGTTTTGTAGAAAGAATTTTGTAGCCTGTGTGTTCCTCCAGGCTGTTTACTGAACGCTGTCTGTTGTTGTGCTGAATATTTACATTCGCCCACACACCTTCATTGGATTACCAAAAACCTCTGCTTTCTAACTCAGACAACAATGCCGGCTAAAGGCCCAAGAGGGACCGACCGTTCGGGAGGAGGGAGGGGAAAACCCTAATGCAATTTGTATGGCACAGAGCACTTGGCAACCAGATGGGAGCCAGGCTTACTTACCTGCAGCAGCTTTCCTTATTTACTTTGGCACCCAAGGCCATGTCAGACAAGGTGGAGAGAAACATGTTAGCTGGAGCAAATTATCACGGCTTTCATGTGGCTAACGTTCTATCAGATCCTCCCACTCTGCAGAATGTAATGGAAGCAGAAGCAAAGTGCTCAGGGCCTTCACCTCTGACGTGTTCTCAATCGAGGTAGGACAAGGTGTGTGTGGGAGATAAAGGAGCAGGTCCCAGTCACTCCTAGCCTGAAGACTGTGGCATCTAGAACATTCTGCTCTTTCCAATCATCAGGGTCAGGATAGTGGATGGAGAGTAATTACAACGAGGGCCCCATGGTAAGGGCACTGTGGTAAATCACAGCACTGCCTCTGTGTCTGTGTGTGTGCGTGTGTACATGTGTATGTGTGTGCTATTAAGGAAAGGTTAGGCAAACTAATTATGGAAGGACAGTGTAAATAGAAAAATCAATTGCTTTAAATTAATATCCATTTGATGCAATCGCTTTGGTATGGTGGCTAGCGAGCAGATATAAATGTGAAATATATAAAAAGAAAGCTAATTTTAATGTCTGGCATGTGATGTCTGCGCTCAGCGACAGGGATAAGCTATTCTGAAGTTGCAGAATAGTACATCAATTCATTATCACGTTCCAAACCTGTGAACACCTGTGTAACTAAAAACACAATTTGAGCGTCATTTATGTATACTGCACAGTGCATTGTTGTGAGATCCTGCGTGCACTTAGCGAGGTGTTGTGTCACTGACAAATATGGCAGTGAAATTTCTTGCAGAGTGAAGATATCACTCTCCTGGGGTATACAAAGTGTGTACATTATTATTCCTTATTACTACTGAACCCAAACGATTTTCACTCAGAATCTATTCCCCTCACATATTGCTGTGTTCAAGGGACCTGTACTACCTATCACTTAGTAACGGACACAGAATTTCACAACAGGGACGTTGCTCCATTACTTTCATTAGTGTCTTCTTCTGTCCTGCACCATTTACTCTTCTCACCCCGCTGTCGCGACTCCACCTAAGTCTCCTTGGAATGGTATTGGACTGAACCTAGCCGGATTGATTGGAGCGCTACCTGCTTGCCTGTTTGTCAGCCATGAATAATCTTTAATGACATTCAGAGCATCACCAGGGGCCTTGCAGCGTGCATTCATTGTGGAAAATGGACAGCTCAATCAAAAGCACCTCTTGAAAAGCTGGTCATAACCGTAGGCAGAGCCTTGACCCAGAACACTGTCCCACTGACTTGAGTCGCAACCTCACCAACGTCGCTGAATGGGAGGCCCGACTGCTGTATTCCCCGTGAACTCTGGGTGTCTTTTTGCCTCCCTCCTCCCTCTGATCCCGTCTCTTTTGCTGTTTAATAGAGCCATGCTTCACTCAGAAGGCCACCTTATCCTTGTTAGGAGACAGACGCTTATGGCACCCCCTGCCATTCTTAGCGCTCCACATCGGGTTGTGTGGGCCACCAATCACTGCACTGCTTAACATGGTAATAGATGTCTGAAGACTTGATGATAAAGCAATTGTGACCTTGGTTTTTTGACCTGGGGTTACTTGGGATTATTTACACATGGAAATATTGTCAAAGTTGTTACAGTGAAAAGAATTTCAGTTTTTCCTTTTTAATAAATTTGTAAAACTTAAAAAAAAATTCTGTTTTTGCTTTGTTGTCATGGGGTATTGAGTTTAGATTGATTTAGCGACTTTAGCAAAAGGCAGCAACATAACAAAATGTGAAAAAACTGAAAGGGTCTGAATTCTTTCCACATGCACTTTATATATCTGTTTTGAGACTGATTTCAGCAAGCTCTTTAGTTCCAAATTTTTTTTTTTTTTTGACAACCCGGCTTGTGTCGGGATTTCTTTCATGTAGGAGAGGTAAAGTAATTGGTCTGAGGACATGCGCATTGTTGGTCTCTGGACACTGGTGGTGCTGATGATGACACTGATGCCATCCAGTACAAAGAAGAACCACAGGAGGAAATGAAACACTTAGAGCTTGCTTTTGACTGGTTGCCAGGATGTGCAGACAGTGCATTCTTAAAAGCGTTCATCTGTGATGTCTCCCCTCAACCATTGTGAACTCTCTCCCTTGAAATGGTGCATTCCCCTGATGTAGAGTCACCCAGCCCTAATCCTCCTATATCCACTGATGAATCCCAACCACACACACAGTAGGGATGCTGCCTAATTGAATTTCCTTGGTCACAATGAACACAAACTCAGGACTGCAAGTTCCAGTCCTTTTGCCTTTGATAAACAAATGACCCCTATGGAATTGAGGTCACAGCCTGCGAAAACAAGAGCGAGGGAGAGAAAAATAAAGTCCCGCACTCAGACAAGCCCAATATCGACTCACCCCGGGCTCAGTCCAATGATGTTTACCCTGTGTGTGTTGAGCCCCTGTTGGCTCGGGGGAAGATTCATCCTACAGCCCTCCCCACACGCGTTAACACGTGGAGAAAGACGACTGTGCTCTTGTCTCTTGTCACAGTTTGACTTCCTTCCCATTAAGTCTTACTGTTTGAGTGGAGTGCATGTGTAAATAATCTTGCTTTGCCACAGATTAGAATAAAACACAATACAGTAAATGTTGTTGCGTCCTTTATGTGCTTGTTTGTGCCAGTGGATCTTGTAATAGCTTGTGTTGTACTCCATTGCCTGGAGACTTTGCAACGTGCTCCAACATACAATAGTAAGGTCAGTTAATTCACGAACTCAGCCATTCTGCATCTATTCCAGTCTTTTTTATCTGTTCCATTTCATTTGTTAAAACTTGGGAAGTCTTGAGGCAGAACAGTGTGTTTGCTTTGGTGTCTCAAAGCGTGAGTCCCAGAGTCCACAGATTGGATGATTTTACAGATGCTCCTTTTTGTATTCAAGCTCTGCATGCACTGTCTGCCTTGCACAGATGTTTGTTGAACGGATTGTCACAGGATATCATTGGGAGTGAGGGGCACATGTCACTCTCACTTTTCAAAATCATATTTGGTTACCCCCCTTTCAGTTTAGGTTTGATTTACTTACTAAAATCTCTCCAGACATTGTCTACTTACAAAGAGCAGTGGCTGATTTAAAGCTTTTTTTTTTTTTTTTTTCCCTTGGTTTCGTTTGTCAGGGAACATACAACGGTTTCCCCACCTAATTGTTGGAGGTTTTTGGAACTGTCTGCCCTAAAAAGGGCTGAAAAGAGAGCTGTCATCTCTTTTGCATGTATTTTAGGTTAAAAAAGATAATTTAATCTATGTTTTTAATTGCTGTTAATATTCTCCTAAAGAGATGCTTGATTTGCCCGTCAATCAAAGATGAGGAAATAAAGGAGAGTACTCTTGTACGTAAGATGGAAATACTACATCAGTTATCATCAAATGTCAACTCTCTATCAAGGAAACTAAACAAGTTGAACACTTGGGAAGTCTCAACATGTTGCCAAGTAGAGGGAACAATGAGGGATTTTTTGTAGCATTGTTACACAGGGAACAAAGTTGATTAAGGAAGTAGGTAAGCGCATTAAAAACACAACAGGTTACATAGAATAACTTAATTTACATTGCATAAAAGCATTGAATTGTTTGAAGGACTTTAGTGTGTCCATCCCACGGCTGAAACCTACCCAACTAATGCAGTAACACAGGAGATATGTATGCTTTCCATCGGTGGGAATTGGTCAGTGAGGCTCATCCAAACCTAGATTCAAAACTGTTCCTGACCATAGCTTGACATTAAGTTTAGCACTGCTTTACTTTATTATAAAAGAATGAACACAATAAGTTTCTATACTGTATATTCTGTGTAAGTGTAGGATTAGTATATTCTTACTAGATAAATATTACAGAATTAGAGTAACCCCTTTAGCTGATATTAGCAGTGATAATAAACCATGGATTCTGATTTAGTCTCAGAGCTACTGTTTTTTAAAGGAGCCCTTAAAAATGATTAAATTTGCTTCGTATAGTCTGCCTTATTAAATATTCAGTGCAAACATTGCGGTGACCACTTTAAAAACAAAGAAAAATATACTGTAGAGAAAATATTTAAAGAAAGACAGGTGCAATTCTGTGGTTTATTAGTGTGTGTCAGGAACTGCAGCTGTAGACCCAGGTCTTATGTGTAAAGCACCAGCACAAAATGAACTTGTAATGGCAGTCTGGTATGAGTGTGTCTAGTTTATGCTTAGTTTATGTGTGAAGTGGTATTAACTACCAGAAGACAGGAGCTTACATCTGGTATTGGCAATAGTATGACTGTGTGTGAATGGTAGGTTGTGTGTGTGTGTGTGTGTGTGTGTGTGTGTGTGTGTGTGTGTGTGCGCGTGTGTAAGCATGCATACTTTTGTCTGTTTGTCAGTCCCTCATCATTTCCATGCAGTGTTACAAGGCTTGAAGATATATACTTCTCAAATATTCTGGGTAAGCCCAGCCAAGTAAGTTGCCCCATTTCACTCCAATAAAAATAAACTCACCAGGGTTCCAGCTGTAAGACCAGGATTCATACAGTGTCAATCGCATAATCGCCTTTAAAATTTTCACAGTAATTTCACTGAGGTTTGGGATATGAGCTCATTTATAAATGGGCTGCAGATCAAACCGAAGGCTAAGGGAATTGTGTCATGTTTTAATTATCGTTTAACAGGAATGTTAAGTGCACTCACAGTATTTTGCAGGAAAGGAAGTGTAAATTTCCTTTTTAATTCCTAAAACCTTGGAGGCCGCTGGGCATACTATTAGAAATCGATATTGATATAATTGAGTCATAAGTGTGTCTGCCCCATTTTCAGAAAGAGACAGCTTTCTATGAACAAACAGTGAACTTGACGTATCAGTTATCTTTGAATGATTAAGTCTTGTTTTACTTGCACCCTTTCCAATGGAATAGTTTTGAAAACAACAAAAAATGCAGCCTGTCCAATTATTATTAACTGCTATGAAATTACTGTCCTATTTTGTTCACAAAGTGATGAGATTATTTTGTCCTACTTATTAATTGGAGTGAAATTGGACAGAGTGACTCACAGCAGTGTTACTGGAAGGTGTCAGACACAGAAAGCAGGTAATTATGGAGACAGGAAGAGATAAGGAAACAGAATGCAATTACCCTGGCAAGCGGAGCTTCAGATTGCTCTTCATAGGATTTCTCACCTCAGGTTGCTATTGTTCATTCTTTGCATCTCTATACAGATCTTTCTTTCCTCTACCCTGTAGCTCAAAGAAAGAGGAAGGTTTGCATTAACCAAATAAATTTCCGCTGTAAGTAGAGCCATACAAATTATACTGACATGGCCTACTGCTGAATTTCAAATGTATGTATTCAAAAATATTTTTCGAAATGATTTTGCGTACGTAAACTGTTAGGAGCACAGTTTAAATCAGGGCCATCAGATTCTTCTATTGTTCTTCACATCCAAGCCTGTAGGGATTTCTCAGAATTTAGTTTCATTTAACTTTCAGGTTTGAGGGCACGGATTTTACTAGTTTTTCACAAAATATACTGCAACTGTACTACTATTGATGCAGTATTGGATTTACATGTAGAATATATTCCCTTTTTTAAGGATTATATGAGGATATTAATGACTAACACGTAATAACAAAGGCACACTGTGCTTTGGATTGCATGGATCGGGAATTCAAGTGTTGTTCCTGTTGTATAAGGTACATGGACATGTTTTTTACTTCTCATGTTTTATGGGGAAAGCAAAAATTCTGCCCTTCTGCTGATTTGAAGGAAGAAGGAGGATTTCTCCAACTCCATTTGTTCATTCTCTATAATGCCAATTTTGTTACTTTAGCCATTTGTTTTAGCTTTTAGGATCTCTCTCTATGCCACAAACACTCTATGCAGACACATCACACACTCTTTCTCACACACACACACACACACACACACACACACACACACACACACACACACACACACACACACACATCTAATAGAAGAGCAGGACTTGAGAGAGAGAAAGAAAGAGACTAAATGAGCCAATATAAACATACAAATATAAAATTTTCTCCTTTTTGTGTTAGAGAGCATGTCGGTGAAATCTCACAGCACAGGGGGTGTTGTTGACGCTCAGAGTAATGCTTCAGGGATGGATTCACTGCACATGTACTCACATTTACTATTATCACATATAGCAAAATCTACCACATTTAGACACTAATACATTGGCGGGGGAGGGCAATCTGCCAGTGACCCTTAGAGCTACGTATCAACATATGGCTGCTAGCAATGGAGCCACTTCAATTTCTTCCCCGACATCTCATGTCGCCGCTGGGCCAGCTTGCACTGACACAGGCCCCTGCAAAGCTGCACACAGTTGCCCCAAATTGTTTATGAAAAACTCCCCATTTTTGGTTTGATGGACGCTCTGTATCAGCACAAGTGCTTTACGTAATTGCTGTGTACATTAATGGCCTGATAGGCGCCACTTAGCCAAGGTTCAGTCAGCTTCAATCAGGGGATGGAAATGATCACTGCAGACAGATCAAGTGTGTGAGGGGAGTGCAAGAGTGTCACAAAATGCTTTTATGTAAATTGCGGTTGAAGAATGGCTCTCCATCAAGACTTAAGAATATACAGCAATGTACATATATGCTACACTGTCAGTCTTGGGCATGTGTCCTCCGTGACTGTAAAATGCTCGGTGTTCATATGAAAGGTTCAACACAAATCTCTCCGAAAAGACCCTGTTGAGAAAAGATTAGATGGAGAGAGAGCTGGAAGTAAAATGTGGCAATCTCTTCATCAGAGTGAAAAGAAAGTAGGACGCATGGGTAGGGATCAAGGTCGAGGCTCAATATATATAAATATATAAAAATACCTCTGGATAACAGGTCCCACCTAAAAGGTCAACAGAAAATGAAATGAAATATTACATCTCAAATATCAAAGAAGACAAGACTCTCACAACACTATATTGTTGTGCAGGGAAGCGTTGTCTTTGCTTTCTTCATGAAAAGCAATAAAGCTATTTTTGCCTTGCGTTACAGCAGCATCACTTATATCAACACTGTTGTGGAAATGCTCCATAGATTGTGAACTCTTTGCCCCTCCTGGATTTTCATAATAGGGAAGCAGGTTGCACTGAGTATTTTTGTTTGTAAAGGGTTTGTTTAGCGCTTCCTTGTTCCTTCCCAACTGTTGCTGTTTTAACGCCCTCCAAATTACACCAAGGATAGCTGTGAGGCTCTCAATTTCCTCAGTTAACAAGCACTCTGTTTATATATGATTATGGTTCTCTGCTTGTTAATTCAGCTTGGCTTTTTTAAATTACTTTGCCGGTTTAGTTCAAGATACAAAATGCATTAAAGGATTCCGTTGAGCTCATTTGTTTTCTTTCCGTTGAGAAATATTTACTGTCATTTCATTCTTCGCTACCGTCAAATGAGCTGATCGGGATAAACCTGCGCTCATTCAGCTTCCACATTGACCATTTTGACGGTTGTTCCTGTGTTTGCTTTGCAGCGCTGCCAGTCATGCAGGTGACAATTGACATCACCAGACAGCAGGTGGAGAAGATCTTCGGTCTTGATGAGTACTGGTGTCAGTGTGTCGCCTGGAGCACCACCGGAACCCAGAAGAGCCAAAAAGCATACATCAGGATTGCTTGTGAGTGCACTTTCAAATGATCACTGTGTCAGTACAAAAGGCAAACACTGGCTAACAAGGTGTTTACATATTCCATGTCAGTATGTAATAAGAGTATATTAGTGAGATGATTTTTCAAATCGAAGGGACTAAGCTTCATTTAACAATTAGCCCAGAAGCTATTATGATCTGATGCACCACAGTGTTTTAGTGTGATTACAATTCATTAAAAACTTCTTCCTATGATTCTACTTACAAAAAGAAAATATCAGAACCTGGCAGAGAGAAAAAGAGAGTAATGCATCTGTTTGAAGGCAGTCTGAACACTAAATTTGAGTATTCATGGGCATATTTTTCATTTGATACAGTACATCAGCAATGATTCCTATGAAAGAAAACTGGAATAAAAACAGATATGAAATTTACTGCTGTGCACCAATCATAAATCTGTCTGGGGAACATAGACACATCCCTTGCTGCAGCCTCAAAGCTTTATTAGAAGAAGCCATTTTACATTTTAGTATTTTATAGCATTCTGTCTATTAGTTCTCAAATAAATATGCATTATTCCAGACAGAGCTGAACATAGCACTGTCTCCAAACTACCAGATGTTGTGAAAACACACATTCATTATCCAGCCCGGTGCACGTGTACACACATCCACATTCACAAAGCTTTGAGCCTTCCAGGACTGTTATATCTAAAGTCTCCCCCAGTCCCATTGTATCAGCTTTAATTAAATTGAATGTCGTGATACTCTCTGCTTGTCTTAATGTTTCTCTCAGTATGATTGGTCAGGAAAGGCTCGACATCTGTTTAAAGGAATTCACCGGCGGTTCACAGCCGCACCCTCTGCCCTTCGCAACACAATAACATTGCTTCGCTCTGAGTCAAAACCCCGGGTGAACACATGAAATTTGCGCCAACCCACCAGCTCACAGCAGCCTGTCTAGCTCATCAAATACAAATAGACCTGCATTTATTTTCTCCACAAGAAATAAGCATTGCCAGTTTTACCTGTGTAATTCACAGTCTGGGCTTACGGACAAATATATAGCAGAACTTGGTACAACACTAAGAGTATTCAATGAGACGTAATGTGAAGCCCAATGCAGTCAGCCAGGCTTGCAGGAGCTCTTGTGCAGGCGCTTCGGGGCTTTGTTTTCATGTGGCTGCTCCAAGCCCTCATACAGATGGAAGCTGGAGGCTGGCGGATGCTGGAGAGAGTAGAACGGGTGGGAGGAGAGGAGTGAGGGGTAATGCAATTGCTTTTTGCTTGATGCCGGGCCCCTCTGGCAGCAGACAAGCATCTCTGAACCAGCCAGGCAGCCTGTAATAAGCAACATGGTTGGTGCCACCGATCCCTGTGTGGCTTAGGGGCCAACTGGAGTGCGACATGCTCAGCGAGGTCATGGATGGACGTTTCAAGAGTGGAAAATTTAGAAACATCACCAGCCAGGGACGGACTGGCAACAAAAAGCAGTACGGGAGTTTGCTGTCAAGCAGCCCCACTTTGATACACCAAATTCGAACTGGCACAACATGTTTGTCAATCAATGAATCATAAATTTTGTATTCCTTGCGTTAGGCTAATATGTAAAACAATGAAAATAATTTTCCTCCACATATTTGTCAATAAAGAAAGCGAAAATTCAAGGTTGAATTAATGAAATGATCACCTGACACCTAATTTTACTTAATAGCCTGCTGTCACTATCAGAATTATTTAAGAAATATTGCAAAACAGTCAACAGTGTTTAAACGCAGATCTAAATTAGAACCAGCAGACCCTATCCACAGGAGCAAACTATTCACACTGAACATTCACACAAAGCAATCTGTATTAACAGCAAACTAAATTCACATTAAGAACATTATATTTACACAATATCACACAGAGCACACTACATTCTTAATGTTTTTTTGTTTTTTTTTTTGCGATTTCCTTTCTGAAGAGTAGAGTGAAAGATGTTGGGGTTTCATATGTCTGAGATTCGCCCATGAATGGTGAGAACATAATAGGCCACTTGAAAGCTGCAGACAGATCTCCTTAGCATGTCGCTCAGGTATCTGGTTGGTTACTCATCATGGTTGATGGACTCTTGCTGCCCATTACATTGCCCTGGTCACAAACAAAAACACCCACACACAAAACAAAGTTTTCATATTTGTTATACCTATACATACACATCTTCTGAAGAGAGAAAAAAATCTACTGTTAAACAGTTAAAAACAATCTGCTTATTTACCTGCACTGTTTTGTTTACATAAAATGAGAGTTGTGTGACATTTCCTGATTTTGTATTCACAAAATCCAGAAATAAGAAATTTCTAGCATTTCATAGACTTGGAATGTGCTGTTGTTTTCTGCCACAAACATATGCATACAGACACTGACTTTCTAATGCAAAGGAGGACTTAGAAGAACCTACTTCCATCACCATATCATCCTCATCATCTGCAGACAGCTTGAATAAATCCCTTATCTTAGCACACTTTGCAGCATCAGCCAGCCTTTTTCTTTTTTTTTAGTAAACCTTCTCTCCAGTTCCAGCCACAGGTTTTCTCTTTCTATCCATGTTTCGGCTAGATACTTTCAACAAGTGCTAGAGCCTAACTGTTGTGTAAAAAAAGAACCAGCCCTCACAAGACTGGCTCATTGGGAAAATTCTCGAACTTCCCAATCGCCAGTCTGCACCTGTCAACAGGCCAGGTTTTGTGGATATGAGCATCTCATTCAAACCTCACAAGCACAAATATCCTGATTGGTTGTGTTTCTTCCACCAGACCTGAGAAAGAACTTTGAGGAGGAGCCACAGGGTAAAGAGGTGGCATTGGACCAGGAGGTGTTACTGCACTGCCACCCACCCGAGGGAGTGCCACAAGCTGAGGTGAGACACGGATACAGACGATATTTATAGGCCCACATTTGGCATCCATTTACCTCTTCCTCACCAGGAGGACAAAGAGAAAGAAGCGGCTCAGAATCTGCTCCCCGGCATCTCTTGCTGCTCCACCAGGGAACAGACAACCCTGTACGGATAAATTACACCTCTAATTATTCCCCATTATTGATTTATTATTACTCTTACATCTCTGAGAAGCCGTATATCACATTGTCTCATCACATCACTCAGGATAGGCTTGGAGGCTTCACTCCCCGTTTGGCATCTCTAAAGGCCTATCCATAATTAATGGGTCTATTTGCCTCACTCGCTCCCTATTTTATTCTCTATCTCTTTGCTGTCTCTCCATGTACTATATTTCTCATACACTCTTGTTCTGCTCAAGTCTCTCTCTCTCTCTCTCTCTCCACGTCTCTCTGTGGTGTGTCTGTGTTTAGAAGACCAGACTGGGGCCAGCTGTTTCACCTCGTCTGCAACATCCTCCCAGTCCCAGATAGGCACTAACTGCTCTAATAACAACACAACAGGAAGTTAGGCCAGCCACTCAGACAGCTCAGAGACCAGGAGCAGCAGACCAGCCAATCACAACTGTACAGTGTAGGAACAGTTTGCAGAGGAAATAGGAAGGAAGGTGCCAGCCACAGTTCAGCAGAAAAGAACATCTGAGCAAAAGTCACCAGGGGAGAAAATGGGGATAGCGCACAAGAGGAAGAAAGCCCAATTATATGCGGCATCGCAACTGGTAGTAATACCAGCACAAATTCTGCCGTTCCGTAGCTACTCTCCAGACAGCGCGAGGTCAAGTGAGAGCAAGAAAACAAGCAAGCCAATCTGAGGGTACACCAAAAAAGGAATAACATCAGTTTTGGCTTCTGCGAGAGGGCACACACACTAGACTAAGAATGATCCCTTTCGCTCACTGACCACCAGCTGCTACAGACATATGCAGCAGCTACAAAATAAAAGTTGCATTTCCTCCACAAAAAGAGAATAAATATTTAAATCAGTACGGTGTATAAATAAATTCCATCTCATTATCAATTTCATACCAAGCTACATTTGTTCTTCTTTTTGTATGTTTGATTGCATCAAAAAAGAAGTACCTCACTGCTTTTTTGTCCATATAACAATCTCTTATCCACAGCATCTCTAGTCACTGTAGAGCTGCATGGGAGAGGGTTTCTATTGAGATGCAGTGAATTTTTGACCACTGAAACATATTTTCAGGTGGAGTGGCAGAGAAATGAGGATGTGATCGACCCAGCGAGCGACCCCAATTTTTTCATCACAACTGACCATAATCTCGTCATCAAAAAAGCCCGGCTGGCGGACACGGGCAACTACACGTGTGTGGCCAAAAACATCGTCGCTCGCCGCAAAAGCACCTCTGCCACGGTCCTAGTCTATGGTAGGTGATTACTTCTTTCAGCAGATGTCAAAGCTCTGTACACAGGGACTAATGAGAGGTCTGGACTCAAAGATTCAAAATACACAAACATAAAATCAGTTCACATGAATTATGTTTTGCTTGCATGTTGCTTCTGTTATTCCACATTTCCACATTAACATCTGCATGTTCTCTTGCATGGAAGATACATGGGAGCACTTTTTCTATCAGGAAGTTGTAATATTATATTCATTATATCAATATTATGATATTCATATTATATTCATATTATATGTGAAATATGGTGACAACTCGCATAAGTTATCTATTTTTCATTACATCATCATAAATAACTACATAAAGAGAGTAGTGTATCTGCATATTAATTAGAACAACTTAAATGCTACTGGCAGCCATTGTGCCAAAGCTGACAGTCTCTGATCTCAGGGCTGCGATCTTCCTCCTCCTCTGTAGTGGATCCAATATGACAAGAAAAATTGAATTAACAGCAGACTGTAAATAATGGCTTGGCTCGATAAGCAGACTGACCTTTATTAAAATGTCGAGCAACAGCATTTTTTTTGTCACAGAGGGTAGGCCTACTGGCACTACTAAAGTTTTGCATACATTACAGCCTGTCTTAATTCACAGCTGCATGCCGGAGATGGAAGTCATGTTGGAATGCATCATGAAAGCAACTTTGTGCCTAGAAGAAATGTATAATCTGGCACAATGTCTGACATATGGTCTGTTTCTGTTGAGGCTGCTAGAAAAAAGACTATTGTGATGTGCTTAAAGTCAGAACACCAATTTTTGTTTATTATCATGTCAGTAGAGAAAAAACACCACATGCCACAAATACCGTATACAGCACTATGTAGACGTCTGCACACCTCTTTGGCTTTTACACAATTTGTTCTGCTATAAAAAGGATTTTACAGTGAAGTTAAGTAAAGGTGTTTTGTTTGAGATCTATGCAATACATACAACTTCATCACTTTAAGCTTATCAGAAAATTAAGATTACTATTGTGAAGTTAATACATTCGAAATACATGAGAAACAGGGTATACACTGTAAGTATTTTTTATCCCTTTTGATAACAGTGTGTCTCTGGGACATATTTGATCAAAATTCAATATCTTATGCAGTTCTTATACTGAGGCTGTAGCTACTTGAATATTAATTACCACTTAAGATTGCAGTTACTCTCCCTTTTCATCCAACAGAAGCTCTCAGTGGAATCTCAGTGGATTTTAGGGTGTAAGAATTCAGATTCCAAAAACATGAGCAAGTGTGAAACGTGAGGGTCATATATGGAGGGCTTTGAGATTGGTTTGGGTGTATTAAAGAAAACATTATCCCGTTCCCTTGCTCTATGCACAAATACACATGTGGATGAACTTGAGATAATATTTTATAGGTGAAGTCTTTTATACTGCACACAGCAGATGACAGTGAGAAAACAACAGCATTCATTTATTTTTGTGTTGATTTGTAGGCCTATTTGTGTTTTTACTTTATTTAGTTTATACTATAAAAGTGATTAAGAAATACTCAACCATAAAAATGAAACAGACAGTGAAAGAGATCATTGTATTTTAGATCTTTGAAAGTCATTTCCTTTTAGGCAAGTTTTGTAGTTCAGCAAACTGTACAAACCCTGAAGGGGGTCCAAACATTTAAATAGCACTGTATGACTGTAAATGTAGTTGAAAATTGAGGCATGTGCACTGTCATGGTGAATGGTTTCAAATGAAATGTATTAATTTGGAGCATGCAGTCTAAATACATTATCATACACTCCTCCAGGCCTCCAGCATAAAAATAAAACAGCAAAGTTGTTCTTAGTGTTGATTATCATTGATTAGCTTGTTGTTGAAAGACTTGCTCTGCAGATGAAGAAATCTAGAGTCAAAATCACTGGAGGCACGAGCAGTCACAATCCTATTTTTTCCCTTTTTTGTATTGTGAAATATTTATTTTCACTCTTAGACCGAAGAAATCCTCCATAAATTGCTGGAGTGCTTGCATGTGCAATTTTATTTCTTCCCATCATGCTTTATGCTTGACAAAATGACAAATGCATTGATATTGCAGTATCAATTGAGGTTAAATCATAATAGAGGATGTCTTTTTCAAAAAAAAAGACCTTTTACTGCTGTTCGCTTATGTTTCTCTATAGCTGAAAAGAAAAATTCAGTTAGCTGAGAACATCACAGTCCAGCATGCTAGCTGATCTAGCTTAGCTGTAGCAAGTCATAATAGCCACTACTTTTCAAAAGGGGTTCAACAGGGGGCCAGAGATGCATTTTAACAAGGCCTGGCTGGTGTGACTGCACTCTGTGCTAAGAGGTAATCAGGGGCTGAGTTGCCTGGCAATTTACCTCGCCATGGCGGGCAATCAATCGCAAAGAGAGGGCAAGGAAATGACTCAGCCACGACAAGCACAGGAGAGAGTTAGGGGGAAATTAGGAAGGGAGTATGTACAGAGAAGGAACACCAGTACTGTTCAAGTCAATAAATCAGGAATCTTGCAATCTTGTAAGCTGAGGCAAACACTGTAGATACAGGAAGGAGCTAGTTAGAATTAAATCAGTGTGATTTGATGTAATCACCTGCAATGATAGAGCGATATAGCACCAATTATGTGCCAGTCGTCGGTTAAAGTTTTGAACATGGGCACTGGTACAGCAAATTATAGGAATTCAGCATGCAGACTTCTTGAACTGCCTCAACTTTCAGTCTCAAATGTAAAAGAGGAATAAATTGCACAGTGTTGTTCTCTATAATTCAAAGAATACTTGAGTTTGTAGAATGACATGGAATGGTGTGAAATCAGTTGTGGATGTATGAAGGACACAATCGGAATTACTGGTACAACCATGATATATTTATTTTTTTTTGTAGTGTGTTGGCATTTCCCAGGAGTAGGTGTTGCTTTTTATGCAATTATGATCATGAGCATAGGGATTTAAGTGGCATTTCTTTACAGTGATTATATTCTGACTGTATTATGAGTGTTTCGTATAATATCCTTGCTTTACTTCAGTGAAATTAGGTGGGATATTTTAAATGTCCACTGCAGCTACTTTGTCTTCCGCAGAGATGTAGTAAAAGATGGCAAGCTGTCATGTTATTTCTGCTCCCTGTTGAAACCATTTTGTTTCCACTGCAGTTGGCTGTAATTCCAACTTGGACACAGGAAGCAGCCTCCTTTGCTCTGCTCTTCCATTAGTTTACCTTGCAGTGCTGAACCAAAGAGTGTAACAGCAGTCACAATCATTCTAGCGCAACACACCTCTTTTCCTTAGTGCATGTCGGGTAATCCTGGCTGCTCTGTCCCTTCATCCGTCCATCCCTCCCTCCAACCTCCTCCCTCCCTCACCCCTCCATCCCCCGGCGCTGGCCTGACAGTCAACGGCGGCTGGTCCACGTGGACCACCTGGTCGTCCTGCAGTGCTGTGTGTGGGCGTGGCTGGCAGAAGAGGAGTCGGAGCTGCACCAACCCCACGCCACTGAATGGAGGCACATCCTGTGAGGGGCAGAACGTCCAGAAAAGTGCCTGTGTGGCCACCTGTCCAGGTAACTCCCAGGCAACCCTGTTTGTCCTGTGGCGCTTGGCTTCCTGTGGCTTCCTTTTTGCATTTTTTTGCATCTAGAAGTCATCAATTCATCTTTATGTTGGCTGCCCTTTTGTACCAGCACCTCCAGGTCTTTTCTTAGATTTCAGTGCTTCTGTTGTTTCCTGCAATTACACTGCTTACACAGCAATGTCAGAGCCTATTAGTCTTCACAGTAAGGCCTAATCCTGAAAGTGATTTATTATTATCACACTTTGTTTACGTATTTATTTTCTACGCTGTATGTTCTACGCAGACCCTGCTTTTATTTGGGAGACCTGTCTGCTTTAAGAGACATTGGCCCAGCCACAGCATTGTGTCAGACCAGCTAGTACATTTGAAATTGTTTGCTGCTGAAGCTACGTGGTAAATATGGCCAATAAAAGGCTGAATTATGATGGCCTGTGTGCAATGGTTACGTGTGAGGAGTTGAGGGCATTTCATTTGACTGCCCATTCTCCCGTGTGAGAGCGTCAGAGAGGCAGAGTGTCCTGCCTGATACTGAGCAACATGTATTGATCCCTGGTAGCCTGAGATGGAAGTCAAGCTGCTTCATTTGCGGTCCCACATTAGCCTGACAAAGGGAGAGATAGCGAGAGAGAGAAAGAGGGATAGGAAAAAGGAGGTGTAAGGTGGCTGCAGGGATATAGACAGATGTAATCAGATACAGTGTAAGGAAGGCAGGAACAAAGCCCAGAGTGAAAGAGAGAAGAGGAAAACTGAGAAAGAAGTAGAGAAAGCCTGAGTTTGTACAAGAGCTGGCTGTTGGCTGCCAGCGCATCAGTTTGTGGACATATAGCTGGGGTACCGCAGCCATGCTGACCGCGTGAGAAATCTCCCACGCTCGGTAAATAGCAAAAAGGGAAATCGAACACCTCTGGCATGGCAGCTTTTCCCTGTCCAAAACAAAGGTTATCTTCCTCAGTGAATCACAGTGTTATGTTACACATCTCCCGTGTAAAGACATCACTAGATGTCAAGCAAGAGTGTAAGTAACAGGCCCGCTGGAATACAGCAGGAGGAGGAAGACAAAGAAACACAGAAATGCATGCACGCTCTGTCCGGACACTATCTGGATGGATTTGGAATTATTAGCGCTGGAGCAACGAGTAATGGAATTAGAGGGGTGTCCAGGGATGCTTGACATTCCCCCATAGCAAAGCAGGATACTGACCTCTATGAGCTTAAAGAGATTAATGTCAGTCCAAGCTGCTATTGTTAGACCAAACCCCACCCTCTATCTTTCTCTTGCCCCGCCAGGAGAAAGTGTGTAATTTCAGCCCTTAGGGTGCTGTGACAGAAATTGCATTGTGCCCTGTGAACACAGCTTGCAGAGACTTTGGTAGAGAAAGACCTCCTCTTTTTTCCCTTGATGAGAGACGCTAAAGCGGCTTGACCCCGCTCACACCTCTATCAGTCCTGTTGTTTGGCAACAGAGGGTAGTCTCTGCCTCCTTTTCTCACTCGTTACCTGTCTCAGACAGAACATCAGTGGCACAGACAGCCCCAGCTGTCGGCACCCAGAAAGGGTTCCCTTCAAGGCCAAAGTCCACCACGCCAGAGCCTGGGGATGATGGGCTGTTGTTTCCAATCACAAGTGGCACTGCGGCTCTGTTGTGTACTCACAGACATGCCTCTGAAGTCCCCCAAGATGAACCGACTCCTCCCATCATTTGTCACCCAGCAAACACACAGCCCAGGAACGACAACCCCCAAATACATGTGAATCCTCTCTTTGATTCATGAAATACATGATTAACACATGTATGACTCATCAGCCTCAACAGAAGCTCTCATATAAGGGTCACGCACGGTCTGTGAGGGGGAACAGATGAGACCAGCCTAGCAGAGAGCATCCGTACTTACTGGATAACAACTTTAATTATCACTGTGCCTTGGCCTTCGCAGGTCTAATCCACTAGATGCACAGTAGATGGTGATTTAAACCCATTTCAGAAGAAAGAGCCTTGAGAAGAATGAATTACATGGGGAGCTGTAATGCTGCAGATAGACATCATGTTATTTATTTAGACATGGCTGACATTTGGATTCAGAAGTAGTGTTCTGTATTTTTTAAGTCAGCCTTGAGAGGCATTTTTCCTCTACAGTGCCTTTGTTTTTGAGCTGCATTTTAAAAAATGCATGATTTAATGCTGGTCTTGTTTCAAGAGTTCATTAATTATCTAGAATAAGATTCTTTGTTGATTATTAGCTCTCTAGTGCATTCAACTTACAGCACTAGATCTTTGAAATGGGTTACAGAAAGAAATAAAATATATATATAGATGAATATATGCATATAAAATTATATGTATAAATATTTATATATATATATGTAAATGTATATATATATACACATATATATAAAAATGTATATATGTGTATTTGTATATGTATATGTATGTATGTGTATTTGTATATGTATATGTATGTGTGTATATATATATATATATATATATATATATATATATATATATATATATATATATATATATATGTAGATCTATATATATGTAGATATATGTAGATCTATATATATGTAGATATATATATGTGTGTGTATATATATGTGTGTGTATATATATGTTTGTGTGTGAGTGTATATATATGTGTATATGTGTGTGTGTTTGTGTGTGTGTGTATGTATGTTTATATATATGTATATATATATATATAGAGAGAGAGAGAGAGAGAGAGAGAGATGTGTATATGGATATGTATGTGTATGCATGTATATGTATGTGTATATATAGATGTATATATATGTGTGGTTATGTATATATGTATATATACAGCACTGGAAAACAGAGAGTACGCTGCAAAATTATCAGTTTCTCTGATTTTAGTATTTATAGGTATGTGTTTGAGTAAATGCACATTTTTGTTTTATTTTACTGACAACATTTCTCCCAAATTCCAAATAAAAATATTGTACTTTAGAGCATTTATTTGCAGAAAATGACAAATGGTCAAAGTAACAAAAAAAGATGCAGTGTTTTCAGACCTCAAGTGATGCAAAGAAAACAAGTTCATATTCATTTTTAAAGAACACAACACTAATGTTTTAACTAAGGAAGAGTTCAGAAATCAATATTTGGTGGAATAACCCTGATTTTCAATCACAGCTTTCATGCGTCTTGGCATGCTCTCCACCAGTCTTTCATATTGCTGTTGGGTGTCTTTATACCACTCCTGGCGCAAAAATTCAAGCAGTTCAGCTTTTTTTGATGGCTTGTGACCATTCATCTTCCTCTTGATCACATTCCAGAGGTTTTCAATGGGGTTCAGGTCTGGAGATTGGGCTGGCCATGACAGGGTCTTGATCTGGTGGTCCTTCATCCACACCTTGATTGACCTAGCTGTGTGGCATGGAGCATTGTCCTGCTGGAAAAACCAATCCTCAGAGTTGGGGAACATTGTCAGAGCAGAAGGACGCAAGTTTTCTTCCAGGATAACCTTGTAGATTGCTTGATTCATGCGTCCTTCGCAAAGACTCATCTGCCCAATTCCAGCCTTCCTGAAGCAGCCACAGATCATTACTGAGCCTCCACCACATTTCACAGTGGGTGCCAGACACTGTGGCTTGTAGGCCTCTCCTGGTCTCCAGGTGTTGGGCAAAGCTGAAAATTGGACTCAGAGAAGATGAACTTACTTCATCATCCATGGTCCAATCCTTATGGTCTCTTGGTTCTTTGTTTCTCATTGATGAAGGGCTTTTTTCTAGCTTTACACGACTTGAGCCCTGCCCCTAGGAGCCTTTTTCGAACCGTTCTTTCCATGTGCTTCACCCCAGCTGCCATTTGCCATTCTTTTTGTAAGTCACTTGATGTCATCCTACGGTTGCTGAGTGACATTCGAATGAGTTGACGGTCATCCCAGTCAATGCAGAGTCTTTTTTTTTTTTGTTGTCCCCAATGTCTGCTGCTTGACCTTGTTCTTATGAACCGCCGTCTTAGAAATTTTAAGGATGGAAGCAACCTGACGCTCACTGTATCCCTCTGCCAGTAAAGCCAGAATTGAACCCTTCTTTTGGTATGGTCAATAGTTATTCTTTGATTACAATTACTTGTGAGGTACTACTAGGACTGTTTTTGCCATCCATTGGTCCTATTGCAAGAGGATAGGGATGGCCACAGCAGTGCTTTTTTATACTTTTCCTCGTTAAATAAGATTTGGTTCAGGTGATCACCTAATCAGTACCTCAGTAAGTAGAATGAGATGTGCTTGTGTTGGAATTCAACAGACACTGGAATGGAATGGCATACATGTAGAGATGCTGATATCAGAAAAATTTGCAGTGGTCTCTTAATTTTTTCCGGAGCTGTATATGTTTATATGTATATATGTGTATATATATATATATATATATATATATATATATATATATATATATATATGTGTGTGTGTGTGTATATATGTGTGTATGTGAATATGTGTGTGTGTATATATGTGTGTATGTGAATATATGTGTGTATATGTATATATGTGTGTGTGTGTGTGTGTGTGTGTGTGTGTGTGTATATATGTATATATATATATATGTGTCTATGTATGTATATATGTATATGTATGTGTGTGTGTGTGTGTGTGTGTGTGTGTGTGTGTGTGTGTATGTATATGTATATATATTAATATGTGTATATATATGTGTATTTGTAGGTATGTATATGTGTAAATTATTATTATTATTATTTTTCCCCAGCTCATTCTGTTTAATTTACAGTTGCAGTCTGTTTCTGTTTTGTCTAAAACACACTGTTGGATTTGCTGTACTACTTGCTGTAAAAAAAAAAAAAAAAAAAAGTCTGAATCAATATTCGCTGCAAACAAAACATGAAAGGCTATAATTTCTCTCTGCATTTCCCAGCTAGGTCTACATATATTTTTTGTTGAAATGCCATGTGTTGTTCCAAATTTAAAAAGTAACATGATTCCTTCAGAGAAGTGCTAAGCTGCAGCCACAGAGCCATATTTTCATACACATACTTCATATGAGCTTCCACAGACTGACACCATCTACACCAGCCTGTTCGGTAACGGAACTCTTCACATTTCTATTCATGATGGCTTTTGTATCTAAATGTGAGCTCCCCCCTCTCAACAGGAAAGAGTGAAGCTAGAGAGGCTCATCTGTATTTTTGTCTAAGTCTCCGAAGTGTTTAATGAGAGTTGGCGGAGGCCTGTGTGGCAGATCAGATGGGCTCCATGCTGGGAGAGACACAGGGAGCTGTGGAGGAGGAGGAGGAGGAGGCTGAGGCTAAAGCCTGAGGCTCAGAGCAGAGCAGATCAACACTTAAGACAGCAAGTAGCCAAACTATGCAAGAGTTTAATCTCCATTTCTCTTTCCTCTCTCTGCTTTCTCCTTCTCCTTTGTCTCCATCTCATTGTATCCCTCACTGAAGTATTCCACATAATTCTGCAGTGACTCTGCCCCTGCACGGACTTGTGGCCAACAGTCATGGTAAAATGTCAAATCACGCCAAAATTTCCAACAAAAACACACTACCTGGGCCAACAGCAAATAGTTAGTCACAAGTTTTGGAAGCGACACAATGACACCTGCCCCACACAAATGAGCTGAACTGTTGCGTGATGCGTTGGAGAACAGCAGACAACCTGAAGAGATTTCTAACTCGTGTGAATTATTTAAATATTGTACCGATCCCTCAGGCTTGCCAGAAGAGTCATGAGAATTATACTAGATGGAAAATAAAGTCGGGGCTGGCGTATTTGAGCACATATACATGTAAGCGTGTGTTTGGGCATGTACGTGTTGTACACATGCAAGTTAGCACCCATATGTCTGCTGTCTGCACTGCAGGAAAATGTGTACTTCTACTTTGGAAGTAAGCATATCTGTGTTTCTGGATTTTACCAGAGATGGTTCTAGAGACTACATATTTTATCCAAGGAATAAATAAATGCTTTGGCTAATAAATGTGAGAAAAAAAACACATTAGTTCACTGTGAAAAGATGGTGGCCATCTGGTGACAGCCTTGCATCAGCGATGTTTTTAATCATTTGGTGCCATTTGTTTTGGCTCACCCTCTTCATATCTGATTCCGTCTCATTTTGGTTTGTTTTAGTGGTTTAGTTAACATAAGGGAATAGACTGTGCTTTATTCAGTTATCAGTTACATACTATATCACAACTAGGCAGAAAAACAAACAAAAACTGATTTTTAAACATATAAATGTGTCAGTGTTACAGAATAAGCTTTGATGATTAATCTCAGTTGTATCACCCACTTCTGGGGCTAAGCTATCAACCCCCTCGATGGTTCTGTGACTTTTTTTTTTTTTAATTTCATCAGCCTTTGAACACCGGGATTATGGGTGGTTACTGTGCACACGTGTTTTGACAGGACAGTGGGAGCAGAGGGGTTGTCTCAGTGGGAGGTTACTTGTCTATCTCCTCATGCTCCGTTCAAGGACAAAGAAACCGTGGGTGTCCGATGATCTCGGACTATGTCCGTCAGATAGATAGATAGATAGATAAATAGATAGATGGACTTTATTGATCCCATAAGGGAAATTGTCATGTTACAGCAGGCTGGGGATAAAAATAGAATTAAAAATTAAAACTACACCTGCAGAATTGCAGACGTGCAAATCGAGATATTACATAAAAATATACAACATATATCAGAAACAGCATTAATCAGAAATACAGTGGGCAATCTAAGAAAATTTGGAGTGCAGTAAGAACTGTGCAGAATAGCAGTGTATAATAAATACAGTAAAAGTATGATGTACTAGTACAGATGGTAGTGTAGCAGTGTTACACAGAGGTGAGCTGTTGTACGGTGTTATGGTGAACATCAGGAATGATTTCCTGTAACATTCTTTGTGACAGCAGAGCTGAATGAGTTTGTTAGAAAACAAGCTCTGCTGTCTCTGCAGTGTATCATGGAGAGGATGGGATGAATTTTCCATGATGGAGAGCAGTATGTTGCCAGCTCCTGGGTCAGCAGCCATTGTCATTTTGAACAGCAGAGCCTCAAACAGGCCCTCCTACCGACCTGTAAAGAATGGTGGGGTTCCTTCTGCTTCTCGCCTTGACAACATGTCCAAATGGGGGCTTGCCACTTGGCTATTGTATTAACGTCCCTCCTCAGAGACCTGCCTGACCTAAAACCTGCGGTGCTGCAAGATTGAAAATCAGCTGTGGTGCCTTTTGCAGCAGCGCTAACAATCTCTCTCTGGGGATTTGATAAGGAAAACTGTGGCTGTGGATAACGATTTTCTTATGTGGATTTTGAAAAAGTAAAATGATGAATTTTGTTTCTGATTTCAGCCTTAAATTTGAAAAAAGGAAATCAAGGAAAGTGACAGTTTTCTTGCTTAACTGAATTTATTGTAACCACTTCCTATCTTTCCACTTCCTTTTATGCAGTCCAACCATTTCTTTGGTCTCTGCTCCTGTGAAAAGCCTTCTTCTGTTAAATACTTACAACATGTGTCTGGACTCAGACAGGCCATCAAGGACTGTTTATGCATCTTCATCTTCCTTTGATTTTCCTCAGCCTTGTTGTCACAGTGCTTGTGTCTCGTCCACATTGTCATGAGCAGCAACCTATTTCCACTCCAATCTCCTTGTTTGAAAATGTTATTTGCATGGCCATTAGTCCTGCTTTGTGGTGGAAAAGAGAAGTAGAATTAGATCACCTCATCAGGGCAGATGTTGATCTCATCTCTTTGTTTCACAGTGGTGTGGATAAACTGGGGGGTGACATAATATATTCATTAGGATGTAATTCGCTATTCAATCATTCTCATTTCCAGCCTGGATAATCAGCCCACTGGCCCACGTATGGGTCCACTCAATGCCAAACAAGGACAATTATCTGATTGGTTCTGCTTTCACTGCCAAATGGATCTGACTGCAAAGAGGCCCAAGCTGTGTCAGCATCCCACCACACACACACACACACACACAAAAACCCTCTCACATTCACTAGCAATCATTTTAGGACACACATGAACAAACACGCAGACTAGTGTGGGAGCAGGGTCTAATTCACACACCTGTGCCTCCGTTCTAAAATGCTCGCAGCGGCTTTTAGCTGGTTTACCAATCAGGGACCTGCTCTAAAACCAAATTAAATCATTACTTTGTACAGTTATGCAGTAATACAGTAGGTATCCCACCCTGAATAACATCTCAACGTCTCACTTTTATTAACCAAAGCCTCAGACCTGCAGCACGTCTGACCTTCCTCTCTGGGGGTCATGTCCCCTGCACTCTTTATTGCTAGGATTAATGAGCACTAAGGTTTCCTTGCCCTTAGGTCAATCAGGATGAGGGTTGCTGCTGTCATAGAGGTGTGCATGTACTCCGTGTGTGTGTGTGTGTGTGTGTGTGTGTGTGTGTGTGTGTGTGTGTGTGTGTGTGTGTGTGTGTGTGTGTGTGTGTGTGTGTGTGTGTGTGTGTGTGTGTGTGTGTGTGTGTGTTCACCCTTACATTTGGGAGACATAAAGAGCGAGTCAGTGGCGTTTTTCCCCCATGAGAGCTCATTACTGCTCTTTTTCCCCTTAGCCCCATGGCAACCTTCCCCAGGCCTGTTGCTGTGTCACTCGGCCAAAATCCCAAATTACCCACACCTTTGCCAAATGGCTTCCCTCTCTGTGTGTGGTAAAGCTGCAGATATTTCTACAGAGGGGCACGCTCAGAACTACTACTGGCCCATTTCCATTTGTTTCATTTTGTCTGTGCTGATGGTGGTGTGTTTGAAGTTTGGGTGAGGCTGCAGGTGCAATGTACATTCTGTTCAGAGTAATACCACCTGTATCCTGTCTTACATTCAAATACACTGCAGGTAACAATCAACAAACAGCTTGTTTGGCAAAGAAATAAAACTAAGGCAGATTTGTTTTCCCTCACAAATGTTCATTTGTTTGGAGAATTTTTTAATTGAGATATTTGTGTGTGCTTGCATGTCTAATGGTAGACTAGAGGGCCAGTTTCCCCGGGGTCAAATTCTTCTCCCTGTAGTTTTATTTTGTTGACAGCTGGGTCCACCAGGGCACAGCACCTTCCACAGCACCCTTATACCAGTGGGTTTAACTTAGTTCCATCTGATTTCCATGTTGAAAATAAACAAAGGAAGCAGAATAGAGACAATATGGCTCTCCTCAGCAGTTTTACACGTTTTGGTTTCCCAGTGCATCTGCTGGATTTGAGTGTGTGCAAGTGGATTTGCATGTCTTTATATTGCTTTCCCCGCCAGGTTTCCATTTTAGAGCGAGTGAATTTGCACAGGATGGCAACACAGTATTCTCCCAGTTCTCATCTCACACACAAATACACCACTGCTTTTACACCACCGTTGCAACTCAACTTCACTGTGTAAAGTTTTAACATATATAACATGTTGTATATATGTCTTGTATAACTCTGTAAAAAGAAGTTATAGCTTGTTTTATTCAAACTGTTCAGCATGGTTTCCAATCAATAGTTTATCCCTGTGAACTAAAATATAAGTGTTTGAAGTGAATCGGTTTGAGTTTTTGCCGCTGTGTGTGTTTGTACTCACTCATGTGTTTATATTATGTGTCTTTGCAGTTGATGGTGGCTGGAGTGAGTGGAGCAAGTGGTCGGCGTGTGGCGCAGACTGTTCGATGTGGAGGAGCAGGGAGTGCACCCAGCCCTCCCCTGGCACGGGGGGCAAAGACTGCCAGGGGCTCGACCTCCAGTCTCTCAACTGTACCAGCGAGCAGTGCCCACAGAGTGAGCGCACTCCCACCCACGTACTGTAAACCATACTCTCACTGTTCAACTCAGTGGAACAATAGAAACAGTAGAGGTTCACAAGGTATTTTTTAACCACTTTTCTGCAACAGGACCAGTAGAAGGAATTTAAGTAATGTATTTGCGTCCTATAACTGAGCTGATGAGTAACAAACATTTAAAATTTAAAAATCAATAAAAGTACTCAAAACATTTGAGAGATGGAGCCAGAAAATACACTACTGATCTAAGAATAAAAAGAAGCGTAACACTCTCAAGGCCAGAGTGGAAAATTTTGTTAGAAATAAAAAGCATGATGCCTCAGTCTTGCAACCTTCAAATACAGCAACAAGTAGATCACAACCAATCCATGCAGAACAGGTTTTCAAGATTAGCATCAATTAGCCCCTGAACTGAGGCAGGTTAGAGAGGAAGGGAAAAGAAAAGGCTTTTCCCTTCATTACCTTCATATTTTTCTTTACAGTTTCCACTTTGGCAAGAGGAGCAAAAGTATCCTCCTCCTCTTTTTATCAGATCAAATAAATATTTTATGTCTCCATATGGTGTGAGTTTCCTGTGATAGATGTTGAGTACATCTTACAAAAGGTTCATAAAGGAAATACGTCCATCTCGTAAGACACTTGTACCGATAGAAGAATCGTCTGCGGACCACTGCTGGCTTGTCCCCACCTGCATGACCTTTTTAGACAATCAGTTCTAATTAAAACTGGTATGGCAGCTTGCTGCTGGGCTAATACACAATCTTTTCACTTGCTTCTGTACTGTGATGCTCTCTGACCTATTAATAGAGCTGAGAATTAAATCATCTCTCTCCTGATTAAAATATAACCTGCCAGATAAATTGTCAAGGGTCAAATCATCCATGAGAACACACATGGCTGACGTACATGTGCGCTGTGATTGTTCACAACATGCATTTGTATTTATTTGTTGTGCATATATAGGTAGCTGCATAGCCAGTTTGTATTCCTTTTTCGTGTAAATCAGCCAGTGCCGTGTTTGCTGCTCCCCCTGTGTCATTAATGGAGCATGTGTGTACTGTCAGGATTAGAAACCGCAAAGCTCGTGCAGCCCGAGTCGGCAGCTGAGTGGAAAGTGGCACCACAGGGTCTGCTGCCGACCAGATGGACATGAAGGGAGAGCTCTATCGCTCCCCAAAGATATCAAAGACAGAAAAGTATTGCAGCTTCCCATCCAGGGATTATGATTCTCAGGGTGGCGTCTCATAGACAAAATGTTATAAATAGTGTGTTCTTTGGCTGATCTGCATGATAAACATATCAACCAGATCCCCACTGGATTCAGTTGATATGGGCGAGTGAATTAATAAACAGAATTACCTATTTTGCACTGATTGACATGATCCGATAGACCGATGCATGGAGAGCGGGGGGGCTGAGAGCAACTGTATGTGAATGACGCAGTGTTGTCTGTGTGTACATGCATGTGTGTGTGTGTGTGTGTGTGTGTGTGTGTGTGTGTGTCAACCAGTGTGGCTGGTGCAGTGATCCAGGGAGCTCAGTCAGGCCATCATCAAAGGTCAGCAGCTCCTCCCCAAGAGAGCCAAGATATAATATATGCACAAGGATGCCAGTCATTGTTCCTCGAATGTACATACACACACACACACACACACACACACACACACACACATATAGTCACTCAGTATTTAAACTGACAGCGCAGAGCGAAGCGCTGGCCTCTGAAGAATGCCTGTCCCAATCTGTTCCCAGCAGATGTGTTTCCATAGACAGTGCTGTGTGAAGTATTATAATAAGCAAAATAGCAAGATGCTTTTGGCTTGTCAGCAACTCCCATACTTCAACCATGTTTGCAGGCTGTTAGCTGAGATGGAAAACTTCCTCTTGAAACAAAAGGCACCCTTGTGTTCTAGTGTAAACGAACAGTGCAACTGCAGAGTAAGCCTTAGTTACTCTGCAACAAAACGTCCTCTGTCTGAGGACCTCACAAGCATCTCTAATCTCCCTCATTAGGACGGAAATCGCATACGTTAGATGAGGTTATTGTTTTTGGATATTTTATGTATGAGAATCAGTGTGTGGCAGCAAGCTTTGTGTTACAGCTCTAAAATAAACAGATCTGACCCAGGCAGGATCATTTTCATAACAGGTGAAGCCCAAGATGAAGCAATGCACAGTCTGTGCAGGGAAATAATAAATATGCTGGGAGCATGCCAGAGCAAAAATGGCAAACAGGTGTTAGAGGGCACAAAAAGGATAGTGGGAAAAATCATAGTGTCTGTATTCTCAGCACAGGAAATTAGGACAACATAAAAACAATTATTTGGCTTAATGTGTGTAATGAAGGTAATGAACTTAATTTGCAGCAGCATCCTGTTTTGGGGGTGTCACAAATGATTGTGCAAAGCCATAAAACTATTAATCTGTCTTTAGTCTGTTGTTGAATTTGGGCGCTAATTTGGTTAGCGAAGCGGCTGATGCTTTCGTCATGGGTTTGTTTGTCAGACTGGGTTCACAGGCTGCATGAAAAATGGCTGAATATTTATTTTGGGCCGTATTTTATCAGGCTATGCTGAGGGATGGGACAACTGTATTGTTGAGATAGTAATGGTCACGTTCACTTTGAGAGTTTTAGTAGCCATATTTCCCTGACCTTAAGAACTCCACTGTTATTCATCTTCAGGCGAGTGACTAGAATTGGCCATGGTATGAAATATATTCTCAGGTCTCTTGATAAATGCCCAGGGAAGATCCGCAAAGGGCTGCAAAGCTTTTATTTATCAATGCGGAAGAGAAAAACGAGCAGGTAGTGAGTTGAAGACTATCAGCTGCACACATTGTGCTGACTGCCAATGCAGCAAGAGTCCAAACTTCAACATCAGCCAGGTACATCACCTCAGAGGAGATGAATTATGAGTTCATAGCGGCCCATCTCAAGTCAGAAGCTGATCCCTAACCAGCCAGCCCTGGAGCAGGTCTAAGGATCAGAACTGAAAGCTCAGGGAGAGGGGAACAAACAGAGATTGGCCTGAGGTCAACTCTGACATCCACAGATTATCCGCCAGTGGGTGTCAATCATTGAAAGAGGTCACACACAAAGAGAATCAAAAGTTCTTAGCCAGCAATTACGTCAAGTGGGAATGAACGATGGAGTGACGGCTGACAGAGAGAGGAGGAGAGGTAAACTGGTAGTGTGTGTGGAAAGAGGGAGAGAGAAAGAGGGGGGCACGTCAGATTGGGGCTACAGTAAAGCCCATCCAATTATAAAAGCTGATTAGCAAAGTCAATTAAAGTGTGATGGATGTCCTTTCAATAATTGGCTGGCATCATGAAAATCAATGAGCACGGCCAGGAGGAGCTGAGAGCAGTTGCTGGTCAGGGTTGCAGTGAGCATCGGGATCGTTTCACTGTGACACCTGGTGGGTCAGATAAAACTTCACTCAGTGATGCTCCGATAAGCCACCAGAGATTACAGGCAGAATAGAGGGGGAGAGAGATACAGAGAGAGGAATAAAGAGAGAGAGAGACTTGTCTGATTGACTTACTTTATTGTCTGGGTGCAAGAATGGTGTGTGCTGAGGAAAAGGAAGAGTCAAGATACTGGATCTTTGCATCTGAGGTTAGCTAGGTGCCTTTGGATTGCCCTTAGAAAGTAAACAGCAGCTGGCCAATCTAAGGCTATGTTTATCCAATCAGCAGAACCCAGTTGGCCTGTCTCCTTGCTGACGGGCGTTGTTTTGTCTTTAGTCAGAAAGCCCATCTCTCAGTAGACTGCAGCACTAGAAGTCCAAATATCACAGCCTCGCCTGGCCTTTGACTCACCAAGACAATTGGATTTGGGAACTTTAATGAGAGGTTCAGATGTGCTATGTAATGTCAGGAACAGAACAAGCGATCTTGTGTTTATCTTCAGCCAGTCATTCACAATTGATTACATGTCAAGAGATCCCTGGCATTAGGAAGTGCCGCCGTAGAGCTTGGCTGCATATAATCCCGCCACTTAAGGTATCAGATTGTACTGAGATGATCACCCGTGAAATAGATTCTGGCATTTCTCTTAAAGACTTGGGTATGTCATGTGGCTTTGTCCGGAGAAATTGATTTTTAAGACAGAAGGAGAAAGCGAGGACTAGAAAAGTGAGATATGACACAGAGAGAAAGAAAGCAAGAAAAAAAGGAAGAATAGTTTTTTGACCACTTTCTCCTTTTTTCAAATTTTACTGTCAGCACTCTGCTAATTTAATTGTTCCATTCTCATGTCACAGATTTACTAACACCAATTAAAACTTGTCAGATCAGTGTTTCCAAGTTTGAGCATGGTTCCTGTCAAGCAGTGGGATTACACAGTGGTGGAAAGATACCATAAAAGTCTGGCGATAGTCATCAAAATATGTCGCGCTTAATGATAATCAGATTGATTTTGACACAAACCTTTTGGACGTGTTATTGGTGCTCATTGCTGAAATGCAAATCATGCCTGCTGTCAGTCACAGGCACACGCTGTCTCCCTTTTTTCCTCCATCTTCAATTCTAATTTTCATTCTTCCGCCTCTGTCCTCCTCCTTTTGTTGTCAACTCACCACACGCCAGCCTGCAGCACTTTAACCTTTGCTGTTGTTCTCCATCCCTCAAAGTTGCACTGCTCAATGCATCCCCTCCTTGACTGTGTTCAGTTGACAGCGCAACGCCCCCGTGGCTCCCCGACAGAATGGCCCTCCACAAAGGACCCGGGAGCATCCTCCTCCTCCGCCACCAAATTCCCCCAGCCCAGGGAGACAGCCGTAGCAAATCCCATTCTCCTGCAAAACACACACACACACACACAATACATACACACATATGCACGCACACATTGATGTTTGTCTGGGCTTAGCTGTCATCTTCATACTGTACTTTTGGGAGAAAAGACACTCCTGTGCTTTTGAGAGAGAGAGACCTTCAATAAGAGGTGCTAGAATTTCATAAGCAAATCCTTCATTTTTCCACTGTATCTCTTGGGGGTGTTGTGTGCCTAGAGAAATAGAGAAAAAGACAGAGGATAGAAAGAACATGCTGGCATAAGATATATTTATCCAGTGCAGAAATAAAGTAAGGCAACGCTAAACAACCTGCTACAGAAACTGGTTCTTTCTCCTTTTCGATTGTCCACAGGTTAACATTGAAGTTTGAAACATTTAAAACTCAAGACAGTTAACTAATATTTGCTAATGTTGGCTCTCAATCCGTCGGGGACATAGTCAAGCAGCATTAGGTGGCAAGCAAGGAATGTGGAACTGATTTCATGCTGTTAAGCAGATCCTCAAGAGAAACCCTTGCATGGAAGATAATAAAATATGTTGCAGCTCGACACATTGGTATTACCATTCAGTATCTGAGGGAATTTTTCAGTCTGTTCTGTTGCTCTGTGTCCTCCGATTGCAGCTGTGAGCGGGGCCGAGGACGTGGCGCTCTACATCGGCATGGTGGCGGTGGCCCTGTGTCTGACACTGCTACTCATCGTGGTGGTCCTCGTTTACCGGCGCAAGAAGGAGGGCCTGGATGCCGATGTGGCGGACTCCTCCATCCTCACCACTGGCTTCCAGCCCATGGGCATCAAGCCCAGCAAGCCAGGTGTGTGGGCACCGCGGCCACGCAGGCCCCCCCCCCACAGCAGTAGGACACTGTTCTTTGTTCTACCCTCCTCTCTGCATTTGTCGGTCTGTCCATCTGCCCACCATGACCGTGCAGCACTTATCTACATGTACCACTGATCCTGTGTTTGTTTGTGGTTGTGGAGGTGGTGTGAATGTGTTTACAGTGGCCTGTAGTCTAAGCAAGATGTATTATGGTGTGTGTGTGTGTGTGTGTGTGTGTGTGTGTGTGTGTGTGTGTGTGTGTGTGTGTGTGTGTGTGTGTGTGTGTGTGTGTGGTGCATGTGCTGTTTATTTGCCTGCCTGACACATTATGTTTCGCCACCACCTCATTGTCAAGAAATGTACCCACTCTGTTTACTGCCTGTGTGGAGCCTCTGAGGTTTACCAGCGAGTAATAGAAATACAAGTGTCTGAGTTGGATGGAGATGGGGAACTGGGTTGCCTGTGATTCACCATGGAAAAAAAAGCCTTTATACATTCTGGGTGCTAAGCTCTATCTGAGTTCTGTTTGGAATTGATTGTGTGGTTGCTAAAGAGACAGACAGAGATAGAGAGAGTGAGGGGAGGGGAATTGACTGGCTTTGGGTGGAATTTGTGTTTGTGTATTGTCAAGAGTCTGTGCATGTGAGTGTTCTGTTCTCTGCACCATGTGTCTTTTCCTGTGTTTGTTTCAGTTTTCTGTGTGTGTTGCGACAGATTTAGAGAGTGTGAGATCTGTCTCTGTGATGTATGACCCCCCCCCGATCCTCCTCCGCATTCCACTCATTGAGATTCACACATTTGCTTTTGTCTGTTTATTTCTTTATTTTTTTTTTATTATTTAAACAGAGAATTCCCATTTGCTCACCATCCAGCCTGATCTAACCACCACCACCACTAGTTACCAAGGCACCCTGCGCTCTCGCCATGATGCCACTGCGAAGTTTTCTATGACCAACGGGCCTCTGCTGGACCCGCTCCCCAACGGCTCGCACACTCTGCACAATGGCAAGCTTAACTCAGACCCTGCTGAGTTTGTGAGCAGGCTGTCCACTCAGACCTACTTCAAAACGCTGCCCCGCGATGTGGCTAACACCTCCTATGGGACCTTCAACTTCCTGGGAGGGAGGCTGACGATCCCCAACACAGGTGGGTTCTTCATTTATGTTCAGTTCAGTTGGTTTGGACCAAGAAAAAAAAAGAGAGATAATGCTGCCTTTTAGTTTTAATCCACTTCAAACATAAACTCATATGGACTGACAGGTCACTCCTTCGTGGTGGTCATCCTGCATCATAATGGACCTATGTGGGGAAATCAAATGACAGCAAGCCATGCGTAGTATGTGAGCTCATTGTAAATGGCCTTTTCTGGTGGTCACAAAGAGCACACAAAGAAATAATACACAAATACTGGGAAAAGAAGCATTTTCTACCGTAATATTACCAGGATAGTTACTGTGTAGTCACTATGTTTCACACATTTTTTGATCAGGAACTGCTAAAATGCAATGTAGAACTCAAGTTCAACAAACCTCTCTTTTAACTCCCTTTCACTCTGACATATCAGGGAAAATCCCCACACACACATTATGACAACCAAATGATCTTGTATAAATATCGACATGTAGATATCATATATACATATGTGAACATGCAGTGTGCCTACGAACCTGATCAGAGCTAAAAGACAACAATGTGTGTTGTTTTTCTTCGTCGGCACCAAATTAACCGAACAACGGGCAAGATGTGAAAGCGCACACGAGATGCTTGGTCCTTTCTTTAGTTGCACCTCGCCTCTTTGGTACAGTTCAAACAAACTCTGAAAAAGGCATTAAATCACTTTGCTGACAATCAAAACTAGCTTAAAAGCAATCTGTGTAAGCAACATATGTATTTATGCAAGATCATTTGGCAACCATGGTAACATGTACACTCATCAGCACCTTAGAGGGGCCACAAAGTAACTACCCCCACAACAGCATTATACAGTGTACAGTACAAGACTCTTCTGTCCAGTGTTTTATGACATATGAGGTCTACTTGCAATTTTTTCAATACAGTTAATACTTTTTATTAATTTTGTATTTGTAAATGTGATTTATGAAAACTCTTAAGATGAGAAGACAATATATAAAAATTGTTATGATATCAAAGTTGGACAGTTAAAGTGAGGTTTTATTCAGGTATTGTTTTAGTAGACACAGAATTAGGCAGCGTATGTCTGTGTGGTGTAAGGACAAGGAGATTTTAGTAATCCTCTGTAGGATGTTCTGTTTGCCGCTACACTTCAAACAAACAAGAAAAGTTCCATCTAAACAGTTTAACATCTGCTAAACTGAGAAATACTGTGGGAACGAGTCAGTTTTATTTGTATTGCACATTTCATACACTGTCATTGCTCTTACATAAAAAAGAACATTTACAGAAACTTTATTACACCTGCTTTAATGCCCCTGACTGGACATTAACAAGGAGAATTTATCAGTAACAGCTGAGCCCCATAAACGTCTCACTGCCTTGTTGAAACCGACCCAGACGATTCAGCCTTTAAATCTGGTGCATTAGGGTTTCTTAATAGGTTTACACCAGGATAACAAACATAAAAGTGTTTCAGCGCTTCATACAAAACAGCTTAGTGCGCAGGCTGTATTTCTGTCTGTGATACAAATTAGTTTATAACCCTTATATAGAATAAAATGAGACACCAAAAATATACGAAGGGCTTGTGATTAAGTTGGATTGTATGTGAAATGGTCACTTGTTTATCTCAAAACTGACTAATCCAAAAATGAAATCATAAAAAAAGCAAGTATCTAAAATTCCTTATGAAGTAAAATTTTTTTGTCAATAACCCAAATCTATGCTGCACAGCATGAAGAGTAAAAATAAATACTTCTATAACTAACTATAAAATGAGGAGTGTGTGCCATATACAGACAGGTGACAAATTACAGAAACAACCTGAATAAATGAGAGGAGAAACATAACTAATGCAGATGCTTTCACACAGATGCACTGCATGGTTCAATTAAACCATTAACATCCAATCATGCTCTGTGGCATGAATAAAAAATGCTGAGCAGGCCCAGTTGATGCTGATTTTGTATCAAGATGGCAAGAGGAAAAGATGAAAAGTGACTTTGAAAGAGGGTTCATTGTTGGGACACGGATGGCAGGAACTTCAGTCACAAAGACTGTTCAACTGGCCTGTGTTTCAGTCGGAACAGCGACTAAAGTGAGGTCTGCATTTAGATCTATGGGAAAGACTTCAGTAAATAGGGTCTGACATTGTGGTCAACAGCGTATATTTGATGACTGTGATACTCGCGCATTAGTGTGAAATGTAAGGAAAAACAGAAGAGCAACTCTTCATCAGGTGACGGAGAATGTCAACGCAGGACGTGATCAGACTGTCACCAAGAACAGTCCATCGACAATTACAGAGGGAGAGAGGGATAATATAGCAGGGTTCCAGTGCATAAACCCCTCATTACAAAGATGAATGCACACTTGAGAGTTCAGTGGTGCCAAAACCACAGACACTGGTCTACAGAGATGTAGGAAACAGCGATATTGTCAGATGAGTCGCTATATTCTCAACAAGTGGGCGAGTGCATGAGGGGCGTACACGAAGAGAACGGTACAGGCTTGAATGCTTGACCCCTACAGTGAGGGGCTCCGGTGGCTCTGTTATGCTGTAGGGGGCCTTTGCTGGCATGGTTTGGGTCCACTTATCCCCATAGAGGAAAGGGTCACTGCAAATCAATACAAAGTTGTTCTGAGTGATGTTCTGAGTGATCACCTTTATCCTGTAATGAATCATTTCTATCCTGATGGGAGTGGTCTCTTCCAGGACGACAATGTCCCAATCCATAGGGTGCGAGGGGTTACTGAATGGTTTGATGAGTATGAAAATTGTTTGAATCATATGCCGTGGCCTTCGCAGTCACCAGATTGAAGCTGTTCTGGTGACACATGGTGCCCCAACACCTTACTAAGACGCGTTATGTTGTTTTTCCCTTTCATTTGTCACCTGTTTTACATTCTACTCTGAAAGATTCCTGGAATAAAACATAGTACAATTATTCCAATTAGGCCCCTCACTTATGACAAATGTGGTTGAATTTGTAGCTGACGTCCACAAGTGTCAGCTGTGTGCTAAGAGGGTAGACAAAGGAATAGAAATAGTCCATTAAAGATTAGTGTTACAAAAGATATAAGAAGTCCACCATTATTAGTCTCCTATTTTGCTTCCCCTCTTCACATTGACTAAGTACAGGGTTTATACAATTATACTGGAGAAGAGTGTGTTCATTTGGCTCATTGTAGGCTGTCCAGATTAGCTGATGACAGTGGCAGTACGCCAGTATCTTGTAGGAGAAAATGTCTCTCTTTTTTCCTGTTTTCCTTGCCATCACTCTCTCTCCCCCTTCTTCTCTCTTAAAGATATTTTATGCATAGATTAACTCAAAGCCGTGTAGACTATACCACGCATCGGCACCCATCTTCTCAATGGGACACAGAATTTAAAAAATCGGCCCTTGCATGCATCCACTCAGAAGAGATATACTGTCAATCAGCACAATTCCAGAGTGGGCACATGGAAGACATGGTGAAACATGGCTGTGAGCATACACACACCTTTGCCTTATTCAACAGATGTTTTCATGGTGAACAGACCCCGTTCACAATCCAGACTCTTAAGATTGTGTCACAGTCACTTTTTGTGCTACATTTTAAATAGGATTCTAAGTGGCGGATTTGGCATGAGAATCAAAATACAGATGCCACAACAACCGAACTACCTCAATAGCTCTCTCTATTCTCCAAGGTACATTCCTACACTCTCTTGGGGAAGTGCACTTTTCCTTGAGTAGTCTGTTCCATGATCTCAATTATCTACTTAGTGGCAGACGGAGGACATTTAAACTGCGATGCAGTGTGAGCTTTTGTCTCAGCTAATTGTTGACCATGGGGACGTGTGCCGTCTCAGCTGCCGGTGCAGAGATTTGCATCTACTGCACCTGACGGAGGCTGCCTCTGACCTTCAGAATAGATTTGTTTTTTGTTTTTGCAGCCATACAGTTTTGTTGAGTGGGCCGGCTTCCTTTGTGAGATGACAAAAGCGTTGTTCAGTCAGAACAAATGAGCCCCCCCCCCTTTCTTACCCCCCTCTCTCGCTTTGTTGTTATTTGCATTAGGAATCAGTCTGCTCATTCCTCCCGAGGCCATCCCCAGAGGAAAGATCTATGAGATTTATCTCACTGTTCAGAGGAAGGAAGATTTAAGGTGGGTCTCTTTAACACTGCCTAACTGGCATTCTTCCCTGGATGCCACTAGGCTGTTTGTTTTGATGCTCTACTGTTCCATTAGGAAAGGCTTGAGAGTCTTTGCCAGTACTGTGGAGGAGGGATGTAAATAAATAATGCAGCCTTTTACCAGGATGTGCACTGTTTAAGTTAAATGAATTGTTTGGAAAACACTGTTTATCTGGCTTGCTGCAGTCAGTCTCTGAAGGCACAGTCATTGTAGCATGCTGTGATAGTGTTACGTTATTACTCAGTCATCACAACTTGGTCCAGCTAGTCAATGAGTCCAGCCGGTTTTCATTATTCTCTGCTACAGCTGCTAGATCATTTGCAGAGGTGACAGTATCATATCCTGCTTACAAGAGACCAGTAAATTCTCACTAATAACTCGATTAGAAGCTGCTCATCTGGATTCATTCCCCTCCCTCTCTCTTCTCTCCCTGCTGTAGGTTACCCCTGGCCGGCTGCCAGACCCTGCTCAGCCCCGTCGTGAGTTGTGGCCCCCTGGGGGTGGTCCTGAGCCGGCCAGTTATCCTCAGCATGGACCACTGCTCTGACGCATGCCTCGATAACTGGGCCGTCCGCCTCAAGAAGCAGAACTACGAGGGCGCTTGGGAGGTGAAACAGCACTATAACTCCAGCACAAATCCAGGGTAGAAAGACAAACTTGCCACCCAGTGAATTTGTAAAGTCTTTCTGAACTCACTGAGAGCTTTCCTTGAAAAAGTACAAACTTGCTCAGTGGTGACGTGAAACTTGCACTGCAAAGCACTCAATGCTGTATAGCAGAGGTAGTTCTGGCCCAGCACTCATCCACTCTGTAGGGTTTAAATTATATTGACCATCAGGTGTTTTCTCATCGGGCTGAATCAAAAGCCTGGAAGCTCTGTCTCTCTCCTGCTCAAGAGTTGCTAGGCAACATGTTTCTCAAAACAGAAATTCTCTAAGCAAATTACTGATCCTCAAAGTACTCTTCTGAGAGCTCCTTGACTAGTTTTGACCACTGCTTCCAATTACAGAGTTCACTCCCCATTTTTCTGTCCATGAAATTTGAAAGTAACCAGAACTGCTGGACTCCAATATGATAGAGTTGGAAAGAACCTTTGGTACACACACACACACACACACACACACACACACACACACACACACACAAACAAACACAGTTTGAGGCAGTATACCCATCTCAACAATCCAGAGAGATTGGAAAGGGTGCTTGTGGGCTTTGGAGTGTTAGTAGGTCTTCTTTCATGTTTGATATTGTGCATAAATTATTCAGCCTCCCCGTGTGTGGCGGCGGTGGGGTGTCTGTGGGATGGATTGGCCTGTCTGAGGCAGAGGTTAGACCAGCACTTTTAATCATCGGCTGGACCAAATATAGCCCGACAGCCTGACTACGTGGCTACCAAAGGAAAAAGTGCCAGGTGGAAGAGAGAATGAGAGTGGAATGGTAATGTCGATTTAGAGGAATGATTAGAAAGAGTGGGAAATTGGAAATATGGCTCAGGAAAGAAGAGAGAGACAAAGAGAGATGGTGAAAATGGACATGCAGAACTAGGAGGAGTAGGAGAAATTAATTGCTTTTAGAATGAGTGCTCAGTGTTGTAATTGAGCCACCTCACTCTCTGCTCCACTTTGAAGAAATATTAAGATGATGAAAAAGTGAGACTCCATTGTGGTTGCATAGCAAATGAATTGTGTCAATACTAATTCTATTGATGTAGATGGTGTCTGGTTGAATCGATCCTAGAGGGACTCGCTGGGCATTTGGCAGGCAGAATGCTCTCTTCAGCTTGATTGGCTAATGGGAAGAGTCAGTCAACTGGCATGATGGGATTTTAGAGAAAATGTTGTCACCTTGGGTCCAATTTGTCCCCATCAAATTAGCCTTGAGAGCAGCAGAATTATCTCATAAAACTATCCCGTACTGTGATGGGATGGGATATTTTAGCAAGTCTGTCATTTTTATTAGAAATGCAGTTGTGGTACAGCACTTCAGCTCTGTAACAAAGCAAGAAAAACATGGGATGTCGCTTCTCTGACATGTGTAAATATATCCCTTTTTTTGTCCTTTGTAAATTACAGTGCCAATTAGTTCATGGTCCTGCCTGGTAGCATGTTTTTGTAACACTCTTAAACCACAATCAGACAACAATGTTGTTTTGTAGATCAATTGGCAAGTTGTTTTCACCTTTCTTAACAAATCTCAAAGGCCCAAGGAAATTCCAGAAATCCCAATAACCCGATACTTACTGCACCTCCACACACTTTCTTTCTCCAGAATCATCTATTCATGCCAGGAATCTATTCATGTCTCCTTTCATGTCAATTGAGAACCTTGTTCATGCATTATTAAGTAAATTGATGGTGTTCTATAGGATGTGTGTCTTTGTATGAGGAAATTTGTCTTTAAAGGGAATTTGAAGCAAGCAAAAAGTATTCCCTTTTTTCGTGATCTAAATTGTTACCCAAACACTTATGTAACATTACCTTAAAGACCTTTAGCTTTGATGTTACTTTTCCCACACAGCAGGAAGAATAGAGTTTGGGGCCTTGCTACTGCACCAAACTACTTCCATAACAACCTTTTTACGAACACACAGCCACACATAAACACATCAGGTACCCTTCCCTCCTACAGAAACTGGGTGCTTGACCTTCAAGAACCTTGTTTTTTTTTTCTGTGTCTCGCCTACTCCAGGACGTCCTGCTGATGGGGGAGGAGCTGGTGTCGGAGCCCTATTACTGCCAGCTTGAGGCTGAGACTTGCCGGCTGTTCTCTGAGCAGCTGGGCACCTTCGCCCTGGTGGGAGAGTCCCTGCACATGGGTGCTGCCAAGCGCCTGAGGCTGGTGCTCTTCTCCGATGCATACTGTTCAACACTGGAGTACAACATCAGGGTGTACTGCATGGATGACACGCAGGACGTCTTCAAGGTAAATGGTGACAAATGTAGTGTTGCCTGTTATTCTGTTTGGCTGCCAGTTTCACAGGCCTGAGATTGCACGGATCGGTTGGTTTCGCATCAGCTGAGTAATAGGTAGACTATTATGTGTAATAGCATTGTCTGTCACATTGGAAGGTTAGTAGGAATCGGTGCAGACATGTAGGAGTTAGGCATAGCCATGGTAAATTGAACAATATTGCGGGCTTGATTACACCATGTGCAGTTCAAGAATGTGTGATTTGTAAAGCTGATGTTCCCCCTGAGTCTGTTGAAACAATGCATATGTCCAGGTTAATCATGGTATACTGTACAATTTCTGTGTGTTTTTGTGTGCATGCCTACAGAGACGTTTCATTCCTTTGATTCTATCAGCGGTTTTGCTTGGCTGCCGTGGGCCAAGAAGTTTCCCATCACTTTGTTCAACAGCATATTTTGCTTTTCTTTTTTGCTCTCCACATGGACAGAGTATAATCAAGCACTAATGCCTTCCTCCCTCCCCCGAGGACTGCCTCTGAGTAGCCTGTTAAGATTTCATTTGCATGGTTAATTAGTAAATTAAAAGGAGAGCCCGTCCCAATCTTTTCCCAGCAACCCCCGTGCTCTTTCTCTTTCTCTCCGCACCTCTCTCTCTCCAAGCTTTTCCTCTTCATCTGACACCACCCACAGCCACAAGTGCCACTTCCCACTCAAGTCCACTTTTGCCAGCTGTAATGGCTGACCTCCTTGCAGGAGTTCACCGCCATGCACAATCTATTGAGGGCTGTGGGACATAAACCTCAGGCTGAAATTAGCACTCTCGCATTCAGGGAGCTGAAGATGAGATGAGAACTGTGCACAGGCTCTAGCTTTGGGGTGGGAATTACCGAAACCTCCTAGCTTACATCCGTCTTTTTGTGGCTCAGTTCTGCTCTTGCTGCTATCTTTCTCTGTTCCTGACAGCTATTTCAGGATAGCAGGAGTGTTCAGGGAAATTGCTGGCTAATATTCAGCTGTGTTCAAGTGTAGGAATAAATGTTAAACGTAGCATAAATGAGGTAAAGACTGTACAAGGGGTTTGTTGTTTTGTTGGTTTTGTTGGGTACTTTCTATCAGAGCAGACCTAATGATAAGGCTCTCTTTATATATTCAGATCATTGGATGACCCAGTGATGTTTTGCTGCAGTGTGACTGTTGAAATGACCTTGTGTGTCCTGTGCTGGTTGTAGGAAGGCTGCTGGTGCACAAAAACTCTTTCTCTCTCTCTGTCTCTCCCGCTGGCTAGCTCTTTCTCAGCTATCCTCCTGCTCTCTTAGCCAGGAAAAGGACATCTGAGCTTGTTGACTCCAGGACTTGTGCTGCCATCCTCTGTGGCTCCCTCGACGCCCTTGAGTGCATTAGCTCCTTGTCTCTCGCACAACCTGGTCCTGTGGTAAGCCACGGCGTCTCCGGGGTTTTGTAGTTTTTAGTGAGTGATTTAGAACGTGGCCCACACTGTTTAGTAATCTCGACTTCACACTGCTTCTTGGTGCTATTACGGAAGGAGCAGTTCGTTTAGCAAGTACATTAACCACTTTGAGTGGAGATTAAACTTCCCTGGAGAGGTTCAGCCTAATCACTAATCACTATCTTTAAAATGCACCATTTATGATTAGACTTTTACTATGACTACCATTAGAGTTAATTGTAGTGTGTAACAGTGGTGGAGTAGTAGTAGGTGGTACAGTGGAGTAGCACAGCAGCATTTTTATTTGTTTTATTTCTTTTGTGTAGATGTACAGTACACCTTCAGCACATGTGAATTTTATGACAGCACTCACAGCCTGCTAAGGCACTGTGCCTCTTTTTTCAGACAAGAAGTCAACTTTCCATGCATTGAACAGGCTGTACTTTTGATGGGGGATGAAAAACACCGAACAGAAAAGGCACTTCCGTGCTGTTCAGTGGCAGGAGGAACTTGAGGTTTTCTCTCTAGTCCCATTGCTAGCTGTCAGTCTGCTTTGACAAACCTCCATCAGCAAGACTGACAGATACACACACCCACAAACACAGGCACACATTCATGCACGCTGCACCATGCAATCTCTTATCTCCCAATTACAGCAGATTAGAACCAATGTTATTGTCTTTGATCCTAAGTGTGCGGGAGCTCTAGGGAAACAGTGACATTTCCGTCTGATGCTTGCCGTATGTTAGAAGGGCTCTGCTGGGACCAATTAAGTTAATATTTAATGTGTGTCCCACTCTTGATGGGCCCAGCCAAGGCTGGCACAGCAGCAGAGGAGACAGGATCGGCGTTCGGTAGCGCCCTCACTGTGCACTCGGTTGTTCCCAGCTAGACCTATGGGATAGCATCACTGATGTTCTGCCATCCCACTACTGATTGAAACACCTGCTGCGAACCAAGCCTCCGACTCGGTACAGATATAGACCTAACACCAACATCTAATTGAACTGGAGGGGTGCCAACAAAAGTGTCTTTTTAGGATAGGAATATGATGCAGCTATTTTTTTTCTATTTAGCTGTGATATTCAGAATCTGTCAGCTTTTGGAATGGAGGATAAAGTACTCAATATGAGTTCCACTGTGCATAATCCACATTTGAATAGTGGAACAGTAACAAAATATTTTTCTGCTTATTGACAGTTTAACCAAATGTTCTTCCTTTAGACCCACACGTCTGTGTTTTGTAAGGGTAGTGTTGTTGTACTGTTAAAAAAAGTCAGTTTTCTGTAGAGAGGGTAGACTCGGCTACTTTGTGGTTAGTGCTAGTAAGCGAAATGATAGCATGCCAACATAGTAAACTACCATGGTGAACACGGTAAACATTACACCTGTGTAACATCATCACCATTTAGCTCAATGCACTGCTATAGCTATAAAGTACAGCCTGACGTATCGGCTAGCATGGCTGTAGACTCTTAGTCTTGTTAAATCATCTTTCTTATGAGTTTAAAGTCACATTTAATGGCCAGAAATTTCTCAAATCCTCAATGTGGGCTCAGATGGCAAAAAAACGTTAGAGCTGACTCCCTTTGTACTCTCGCATTGTATTTCAGATGACAGAATTTACACTTTTGTCAATATTCATGTAATGAGGCCGATACATTCAGCTTTTTGTCTCTTGATTGTAAAAATGTATGTTCCAGTGTTAAATGGCTGCTTAATTGATGTCTCACTGGTTAAATAGTGGCTCCCGGATTCTTTTGTACAGTGTTTGACCTCATGCTATTAGTCTTATTTGCGTTTAAAAGGACTCATAAACTGTGTATGTGCTCCCACTATGACATTTACTTGCTAGCTCCTGAGCAGCAAGCTACATTTAAGCGGAAACTTTTGCTTCTTTCTATCAGAGTAGACTGGCATGTACGTAGTGCAACACAAACAGCACTTGTGATCCCTCCATCAGAATAGTTACTGACGAGGAATTCTCGGAAAAAACCGAAGAGCATAGCCCAGTAATTGGTGGCATTAAGTTAAACAAGACAGTCAGCTTTATCACTGTGCCCAGCTGAGAAATTGTTTCCATATTATATTTCTGTGTTCCCGTGTGCTGTTTTCTCCTGTACTGCTCTGTTATTTATCAGACAGAATGTGCATCTTTTCCCTAGCAAACACAGTCCCCATTTATAACTCAGCAGACAAGTCCCTTCTATTTGTAGTTATTAATCAGAGTTGACTGTAGCGGGCACGGCCACTGGAGCTCAGACTGATAGACTCTCAGTCAGAGAGGAAAAGCCTGTCACATCCTGCTGACAAATACACAGATTTATGGAGCCCACATAGCCAGGCTACTCTCTATAAACAAATGCATTTGCCTGAAAAGAGCAGCTCTGAAAATGGATCATCGCTATGAATGCACATTTTTAAACACATGAGGACACGACATTGCTAAGAGTAGAGAGGCGAGGACGAGTTTATGAGAATATTAAAGCCTGTGTATCGCTCTGTGTTTCAGATGACACATAGTTTGACCAATTAACCGATCAAACGTTTGTTATAATCCCTGTCAGGGCCAGTTAACTTAATCAGTTTATTACACACCACGCCAGAACAATAGAAGACCAAATGTAAGAGCTTGACCTTGCTCTAAGGAAAGTAGAATATTTTAATCTGTAGCTTTGAACCAGTCCAGTTTTATTTATATCTATATACACTGTAAATAGGCCTCTGCTAATACTTTTATATGTTTAGAGGTTGTTTCTCTCCTGCATCTGACGGCTGGTTGTTTTTGTTTGGTGCAGTCACTAACCTCTTTCTGTCAGCACAAGCCCAAAGAGATTAGCTGTGTGAGTGTCTCTTGTTTCCCGGTGGAGCACGTCCCTAGTCCATCACAGTCCCAGCTGTGGTCCAAGCCGAGAGGATGAGGGGATGGGTGAGGAGAGGGGTGGGAGAGTAGAGTGAGGGTGGGAAGGGGGCTCAAGTCATAGAAAACTGTGGCCATGATTGCAGTAATCCTGTTATCTCTCCTGCTAAAGCTGGCCACTCTAGTGACCTGGAGACACAAATGTTAAGCTGCCCCTGTCTCTCTTCTCTCTTGCTCTTGCTCTTTTCACTCCTCCCTACTCTCTCTCACTCTCTTTAGCCAGCCTCATTGAATGTCAGGGGGTGGTCTTGGCTCTGCCTGACTCTAAATTCACAGTCTTCACACACACCACAGGCTATCTCGAATTCCGTCAGAACAAAAGGGGTTTTTCTCCTGCAGTACTTGAACTTCTCGCCCATCTCATGCATCTCAATGTTTCTACCGTTGTACAGGGTCAGGGTGTCTAAGAGAAACTGCTCTTCTCATCATAACTGAATGGAAACACAAATTTGGCTCCCAGTTTATGATTAATATGTGATTTGGTAAACCCATTCAAAACCTTGCATTGTGTTCCCCCAGAAAGAGTAAATAATATGGTCAAATTTAGCTTCTCATCTATTAGCTCGCTCAGACTGTCATTTGTTAACAGGATAATGGGGCGTAAAGAGGGCCATTATTCTCTCAGTTCAGAACATATGCTGAAATCCTGTGCAAAAACACACTCTAACACACACACAAACACACACTCACAGGCACTAAGGCACACACAAACAATATACCATCAAGAAAGTGTCATTTGAGAGTGAGGACATGTGCACACTGTAAAGGAGCAAGTGTATCATCCCATGTTGTGTATTTTCCCCTCAGTAAGCTCAGTCTCCCTGTCAAGTAGCAGGAGTACAATGTCCTAGACCCTGTTTGATTGTAATCCTGCCGTGTCAGCCTTGAACCTGACAAACTGCTAGACAGGCGAGTTAGTATTCATTTTAGTAGCTAGATGTTGATAATAAGATAATTGACATTCTGCACTCTTTCTCTTGCTAGCAGGCCTATAGATCTGCTGCTATAGGTCAAAGACCCGATCAAAGTCCACGAGCCCCAATTTGCAATGCTAATGGCCCCCAACAAATAATTGTGCTTAAGAACTGTGTTAAATGAACCCCTCTGGAAGCCCTTATAATGTGCCTTTTGTCTGCGTGAGACATAATAGCAGAGGGCTTTTAATTCTGTGGAGAATGCACTGCCTCCTGTTATTAACTCATTAGACCTCAACGCTTTGATTCAGAGCCTTTGTCTGACCTTCTCTCTCTGAGTAAGTGGGCTGGGTAACATCACAAGGCTCCAGCGTCGCAGTACAGTAGGGAGATTATTCCAGCTAGCCACATGCGGTCAGATCATTGTACTACTTTAATGTTTTGTGGCATTTGGTTGAAAAGAATAAACCAAATGTAAATGCAGAAAATCGGGATTGATGATCACAGGGGGCATAATATTCATGTTAACAAGGAGATAAGCACTAAGCAAACAAGGAAATTAGCAATGCGCTGAGCAAACAGAAATTCAATTCTCTGTCTGAACCAAAAAGTGCTCATTCAGTGAAGGAGAGAGCACATCGAATAACAAAAGCAGGTAGAGATTCCAAATGGATAATTAACAGCTTCCTTTCCATTATAATTGGAAGCAGTTCTAGCCCATTCCTGTGAAAGAGGGCAGAAAATTGAATCAGTGTTGTGCAGATAGAAATTACTGCCATTCTCCACCTTAATTAGATGTCTATGCTGAAATCATACCATGGGCAACCATGCTGGCATGCAGCGCTCAACATATGGCCGCTATCTATACACACATCTCTCTTGGAGCAGTTGTCTTTGAGATATGTCTCCTAGACTCCAAGGCAAATTCTGGCTGGCTGTTTCCCCTCTGCTGCCATCTTGCTTCCCTCCTCACACAGATTAAAAATAACATATCTTGTTTCAGAGGTCTGCTCACACTACTAATTTCAGAGGTCTGTTTTTCTCTGTTGTCATATGCTCATCTGATTGGAGTGTGAGGTTGCACATGTGAACACCATCCAAAGCACTGGATTCTTGTGGACTCATTCTGCGTATGGCATCCAGCTCAAAATGAAGTGATAGATCAGAGGAAAATGCGGCGGATATTGTCATCCCATTCCAGATGGTCATTTGGATGGCAACAAATGGTCCAGTGAGCAAGTCCCACAGAGATTAAAATATTAAGCATGCATTTACAAATCTCTCCTGGCACAAAAACAAAAATGAAATTAAGGAGATTCACCATGCGAGAACAATGAGCAGTTGACTAATGGCTCGTTCACTGACTTCATCACAGCCCAGGTAGCTGGTAGGCCAGAATGGCTGCCATATTTGCATGCTAATGCAGCTGCTGAAAGCTGGGCGCACACACACTGAGGCAAGGGATCAACCTTGTGGTGACATTAAAGCATTGAGGACAAGTTGGTCCAGCTTGCTGGGGCTGTATGCAGGGACCCGATCTTCCTGTCCTAAGATGCACTATACTCCTGTCTCACGCTCATGCTGTGTTTCTGTCGAATGTGTGTGTATGTGTGAGCAAGCAAGACTTCCTGTGTGTGTGTGTGTGTGTGTGTGTGTGTGTGCGCGCGTTCATTGGTTTGAGTCAAATTCTTTGTATGTCCCCACCATCCATCCATCCATTTCTTGACGTGTATTTTTTTTACTTCTGCCTGTGTGTGTGCAGACAACTTCTTTTTTCAAGCTGTACAAATTTGTGTGTGACTGATCCACCATAACAAGTGTACACAGGAAACCTACACAGTTATGGATTGTTTTGCACATTTTCACTTACCTCTGTGACTGTGATGGTAAATGTGTTTCCTCTGAGCTCTGACGCCTCTCCCCTCCCTGCCTCTCTTTCATCAGGAGGTGATGCAGATGGAACGGCAGCTCGGGGGTCGGCTGATTGACGAGCCTCACATCCTGCTTTTCAAAGACAGCTACCACAACCTGCGCCTGTCCATCCATGACATGCCCCAGGCGCACTGGAGGAGCAAGCTGCTAGCCGGCTACCAGGTGTGTTGGGTGGCCGTGGGGGCCGCAGGGGCAGGGAGTGACTCCATATCAGAGCGGGAGCACAGATGTAATACAAGTGCCTGGCTGAATCTGTCAAATTTGTGTATTTAGCTGTTACAGGGCTTTCTCACGTGTGTCTTTGTATACTCAATTTAAAATGTATTTTGTCGTCAGTAATTTTTAAAATGGCCATGCAGTGAAATTAAAGAGGAATGGAGTATGTGTTGGCAGGAGCGACGTTACTGAGTAATCAAAAGTTCTTCAGGAGCAACTTTTTATTGTTAATGAGGGTTCATGGTCTAATCGTCTCTGGAAAGTTGTTTTAATTTTAGTTGGTTCAGAGTTTTAATTATGTTTTGGTTTGGCTCCAGTTGATCACTTTAAAGATTCACACAAAGGAGTATTTTTCAGTCTGTTACTGCAGGACTCCTCTGTCCGATAACCCTTCCGATTTTGGCACCGTGTGCGACTTTAAGCCATGTGTTGGAGTCGAGGGAATCTTTTGGGTGTGTGTGCACCTCTGTAGATAGTATACATGGTGTATACGTATGCATATTGGACCTGGGGCGTGTGCACTAACCCCGAGCTGCAATCTGATTGATTATCCTTGCTTCCTCCTCTCTCGAAGGGAGCACAGATGAAATGTAGAGCAGTATGTAAATATCTGGAACTTCACAACTTGAATCTTGGAATCGCTCCACCTCTACTGCACTCCCCACACCTGCGTAGCCCACTGCACTGCAGCCCAGCGACGAAGACACAAGGGCTGTTCAAAGAGGACTGGAAAATGTTCTGGCTGTAACTATGTAAGCACTGAGCACCAGGTCCCCAAAGAGGACACACAGGCTGTGCCAAGCAAGCAGCAGCAGCAACAATGCACCAAGAACAGAGGCTTATTCCTCTGGACTGTGCCTGTTCATTTGGAAGTGTTATTTGCCTCTCAGCAGTGCGGTCAGAAAAGGCCTTTAGTCTCCCTGGGGCCCCTTGAAGACTTTTGTGAGTTTCAGCCAGCCTCCCTGCGTAGCATGTCTGCCTGGGTAACAGTGCCTCCCTTTGGTTAGCAGGATGAACTGCAGCCCCACTTCACTCTCAAACTGAGTTCTTGTCAGCTGTTGAACCGAGGGTGAAGTGAGGAGTTAGTGCATGCTGTTTTTTGTTTTTTTTCTTTTTCAGAGTTACCTCTCTGTTTCTCTTGGGGTATGCAAATAAGACATGAATATAGAGCAACAGCAAAGATGTAGAAATTTACAGCCCTGAATAAATCTACCAAACACTTCTGTTCAGAAGCTGGGGCTGTAGGGTTGTAGTACTCAAACCTATTATGCATACATATATAGTAGAGGTGGGATGTTTGAGCTTGTACACTATCAGCATCATTTGTAGCCCTGCCCAGAATTGCACAACGTGAACATACCTGCAGAGAGAGGGTGAATCAACTGAAAAGTCATGAATAGAAAATATTTCCCATGCCAGAGATATACTGTAGATACGGTGTGTTGTCTCTCAAATATCTAGGTTGCAGATGGTCAGACAGCTGTTAACTCCCTATCAATAACAGCACATCATTTCCCTTAAACTTACCTAAGTGTTGTCAGTCTGCCGCCTCAGATATATTTAGCCATTTTCAGCTAACAATGACAGCTTATGTCAGTGTAATTAATGATGATCTTGTTGTATTCTAGGCAGGCGGCCCTGTTGTGGCGTGTTGCACACATGCAGTTCTGACTGTGCCGCTGCGTTGCTCTTCGTTTGTGTGTGTGTGTGTGTGTGTGTGTGTGTGTGTGTGTGTGTTGTGCCGCGTGTTTTTTCTGCAGGAGATCCCGTTCTACCACATCTGGAACGGTTCCCAGCGGTACCTGCACTGCACGTTCACTCTGGAGCGGCTCAGCCTCAGCACCTGTGAGCTCACCTGCCAGCTGTGTGTGTGGCAGGTGGAGGGGGAGGGACAGAGCTTTAGCCTCGACTTTAACATTGCCAAGGTAACGTAGCATAACTACTCCCTTAGAAGCTGCAACTGACTATGCAGCCACCATTATTCAGCATTTTCATATCTTCATAAAGGAATTGCTTTTATGCTGTGCTGAGAAAAAGGTGGGTTTTCTGAAAGCTGTGCTTTACGGCTCTCGTTCCTACCAGGACACCCGAGCTTTGGACTCTGAGTTTCTGTTAATGGACAGTAACGCCACAGCCCTGGCAGGGCCCAGCGCCTTTCAGATCCCGTACCTCATCAGGCAGAAGATCTGCAGCAGCCTGGATGCCCCCTGTCCCAACGGAGCTGACTGGAGAATGCTAGCACAAAGACTTAAACTTGAGAGGTAAATACCAACTGTGCAATACCATACCGCCTTATCTGATCACTGATTGCTGGAGCACGCCGGAACAGCCGGCTTACACAAAAGCTCTTAAGAGATGCAGCAGCACCTCATTTATCCAAACCCCCTTGAGAATAGAAGTTGCACAGCAGTATATTTACAATACTTGTACTTACAGCTTGTCTAAAATAATGAAGATGCAATCCCACTGATTGTGAAGGTTCATACTAATGTAGAGGTTAACACATTACTATGAAATTCCAGCAATTTTAAACAATCAGTGTAAAGTGCATCACCACAGTTAAGTGTTTTCCGAAAGCTCGGCTAAACAAGGTTCTGCTTTGGCAAACTAATCCTTGGACACAAGTAACATTACAGGATTAATGTGGACTTGATGGATACAGCTATCATTTCTGTAAGAAAACATGACCCCCCTCTTCCCTTTTTTCCTCGGGAACAGGTAAGCGGCTTAAAGTCTGCAGCTAAACTTTTACCTGCTATGTTCTGCTTTACACTTGTAATTGGAAAGGTAGCGAGCTAGTCGCCCATCAGCAGCAAAAAAAAAGAAAAAAAAAAAAGAGATGGAATAGGCTTGGATCTGTGCCGACCTCAGACCAATTCGCTCTCACAGTAACTGTACTTTATCATTGGAGTACCTGTAACAGAACGGAGCACGTCATTGATCCCTTATCCTCTAATTTAATTTCTACTTTGTAAGGAAATCAAATAGGTACACTTAATTTGTCTCATCAACTTTATTTACCCCAATTAATCACAAACTTGAATTGATGCACTACAGGTTTAATTAGCAGTGTTTTGCCCAACATGATCAATTCTCATTTAGGCTTCAGGAAGAAACAACTGCTGTTTTGTTTGATCTGTCCTCAACGTTTTCCTGAAAAGGCAGCAGCTCCTTTGCTTTCTGTCCCGCTGTATTTCTGTGTTTGTTCCTGTGTGTGTAAAGCGTTCAGACCGAGTGGAACGGGACCAATCTATAAAACTTAAAAATGCCAAGAACCTTTTATTTGATCTTTTTCTCCCAAGACTCTGCAAATGGCAGTGTCTGAGCCATACAAGATAAGCTCGTGTTTCACACAGCGAGGTGAATAAGTAGGGTTGACACGTCAGACGCTAAGCTCTGTCTTTTTTTTTATCTGAATAATGACACAGAGGTTCATTCCCAGATCAATTTTTTGACCAACACTTCTGTTTGCCGTTGCTCTGCTGATGCAGAGGGAAGGCTGTGCACTATAAATCCAATTGACTCAAAATAGCAGAGTGACACTGTGTTCTCCGCATGTGTACTGCCAAAGCAGCCACGTGTTTATAACCATCACAGAATGCTTCACTAGGCAAACAGAAGATACGAGGAAGTGATGGACTCTGTCTGACCTTTCTCAAGGTGAAAAGGACTTGGTGGCGTTTTGAGCTGTCTCAGCCCCTCCCGCCCAGCGAAAAACACTCACACAGCACAATGCCCCTTAGTGCCAAGAATTTACGCTGTTCTCTTTTTTCCTAAAGTCATGTGTGCTCTACATAACAGTTAAGGCCCCAGACATTTGGAAAACAGAAAAAAGCCATTAAATCAAACAAACATCTTCGGGTACCATGGAGGATCAAGTCCCACTCAACATCAAATATACAGCTGGCTGGGGCCACTGCTTTGTTGTCATTGATTGGGTTTGATCGTAAAGGTTCTGCTCCTAAAATGGAACAGGTCACTTCCGACTTGACTGTGAAAGTCCATATAGGATTTACAATATGGGATTTAGGGCCAATTTCAACATCAAATAGAGAGGAGCGAGGCTTGTGCTGTTAAGCTTCAAATAAAAATTTCCAGAGATTTTGTATTTGATGGCAGCTTGAAGATCTAGACTGTTCTTATACCTTTCATCATTTTTATACTTAGTGCTCCAACGCAGCATATCGGGATGTAGCAATATAACACAATAAAACTTGACATTGACCGAGTTACAAGAAGCAGCAGTACAATAAAATACCAGCTGAAGAGGTTTTCTTGAGACTCTGTTGGTGGAGAGAAAATGAGAGACTGTCCGTTTTGTTGTGTGCACACGCTTGATTTAATAAAAAAAATGTCTCATTTTCCCTGGCTGTTATTTTTGTGCTCTGCTCTCTCCTCCTCTGTGCAGACACATGAGTTTCTTTGCATCCAAAGCGAGCCCAACCTCTGTGATCCTGGACCTGTGGGAGGCACAACATTTCCACAGCGGCAACATCAACCAACTGGCCACGGTCATGGCTGACATTGGCAAACAAGAAGCCATGATATTCCTGGTCTCTGATGGCGAGTGCTAACCCAGAAAAGGGGGAAAGACTGGTGTAGAGGCAAAGTACACAACACAAGAACAACACAAAAAAATGCCCCAACAATATCCGCAGCAGGAATCAAAGAGCAGAGCTGTCCCAATGTCCCTCTTCTTTACTTTAGAAGATAGTGAAGGGTTTGTGAAGGATTGAGTCCTTATTTCCCTTGGAACACAGTAAAAATCTTTAAATGACAAACCAAAAGAGGGAAAAGGTAGACTTTAAGTGTGTGGGGAAACCTATTCATGAAGTCAGTAAAGAAAATACCCTTTATTTTCCATCAAAGATTGAAGTTAAATGAGTCCACACCCTGGTTCTACTTTAAAGATCACATTAAATTAACTTCATGCATTTTATACAAGTAAGCCATTTATGGCTAACAAGGAGCAATATGCAAACAAAATGCTATTACTAATGTCTAATAGTGCAAAATTCAATGAAAATGTTTTTAACTTAAGTTACGTGTTAAATATTAAATAAAAGGGATGTGACAAATAGTGCCAGTCATTTCAGGTTCAAGAGAACAGGCGACATATGCAATTGGCAGGTTTGTTATGACATTATCTCAAACTGAACACATTTTTCGACGAGGTCATCAGGGTCTGTGAACATCCCCTCCCGTCCACTCCCAAACCCAGTGACACTGTATAGATGGACGTCTCCTTTGTGTCATTATCTGATTCTTAAAACACGCGCACTCACACAGGCGGCTTGTAGCACATCCTGGACTTGCAGGTTTAAAACAAGATTGTATGTCAGAGCCCCGAAAATCTGTCTCATCTTGTTTGTGTGTTTTTTGGTCCAGCCTGTATCACTACTGTGAATGTAACATCTTGACATCTCGATTCAGCGAGACGCTTCGCAGCTTTCCTGCTTTTAAATCGATATATGTGGGGTTTGGGTTCCTTGAACTTTTTTTTTTTTTTTTTTTTTTTTAAAGGGAGGAGTGAGTAACATCTTCTCTAAAGTCATATTTCAGAAGCCATTTCTATTTAAAGCCAGTGATTTTGATCCATCCAGTTTATTTCAGGTCTTCCCCAGTAGTTTATCATTGCATTTTTTTCAGTTTCAAATTCCACAGCTAATGATGGAGCCATAGGCCCGAAAGGCGTTCCAGCTGCATATATGTGAACACTGAATGTCGTCAAAACTCATTTCTAAAATGACATTTTCCCCTTGATCACATTAATTCTGTAGAAGAAAAGATGTGAAACATAAAAACATGGCCAAAAGGGTTATTATCCCATATGAATAATGCAGAGCACTTTCCCACAGAAAATCTGACAAATTCCTCAAAATCTTTACCAGATTAGTCATGTGGAAAGGGTAATCGTGCAGCTTTGTTTTTTATAATTCATAAAGCAATGTTGGTGGGAATTTTATATTTGCTGTGTGGTAAATAGTATTTCCACATCAGAGAATTGCCTGTCTCTCAGAAGGTTAAGAGTGGCTTATTCATATTGTCACGCCTCTGCGCATAAAAGATGCTTTGAAAGGGTTTTTTCTTTTCTTGTCATTTCCTGCCAGCATGGCAAAAATGATCCAGTAGACTCATGAAACAAACCATTAACTGCAACTACGCATTTGCTTATTTTTATGTTTTGCCACTTTGCATTAATTTGCAGTTATTACTTTTTTTTAGTAATGGATCTGTCAAGTCAGGCAACATAACAGAGTATCTTTGAAGTCCACTGATTCAGTAATTACAGTATACTTTGAAAAGGTGTCAGCAATCCCAAATTAGCCATAGTTCTCTCTACGTCTGCCTCAGGGTTGCATGTGAAGTTGTCTGTTAAAAGTTGTAAGAGCCCTTGTCATTAAATCCCCCTCTTACTCAAACAGCTAGCAAAGCCCATCCTACCAGCTCCTGTGGCTTCAACCTTCAACACTGACTGGAGCCTCTATTATGATTGTCAGATATTTGGAATGTATACTTATGTTTCCTTGTATTGGGGGTGGGGGGGTATTTCTTTCCTCTGTTTCCTTTTTCAGGTCTTAGAAGTTCCTTTGTTTTTAATTTGGCATCTCAGCACCTGTTAACTCCTTAAGCTTCTCTTTCATCACATTAAACACGCCTCCTCTTGACCAACATTTTTTACAAAATCGCTGGATTATTTGATGTAGTGATGCCATGAAATAAAATTTTTACTTTTTTTATTAGCATTACAAAACCCTTGAATCAAGCCCCTTTCAGATCAAATGTTGATACCACCTTAAAATGAATCTTAAATGGATCATCGTCAAGTGTAATATGTAAATAATTTTTCTATACCAGCCGTGTGCTGTCACTTTGCATACTGTATATCAGCAGAATTGGTAACCAAAGTTTTATGAATATCATTTGAGGCCACTACATCCTCATAGTGTATCCATTCGAATATTGTTTCAGCATTGTTTTACTTGCGGCTAGAGTAGAATAAGTCAGAGTTGTTGTCTCTTCTAAACTGCGGACTTCAAGTCCAAATCATTACTTTATCTCAATTCCTCGCTCTCGTCTTTGATTCAAATTAATGCTGTTCAAGCAGTAATGTGTGTCACTTTATTTTATCACTTTGTAAAGAAATGTAAATTATATTTTAATATAAAGCCAAAAAAAAAACAAAAAACACTTAACTGGCGCAGCATTTGTCAAGTCTAAACCGTGACGTGTTTGCCTATATACTGTTCTTTGGCGATCTAGCAGTGAAGACTTTTTGCAGTGTTAAGGGTTTTACAGGAGTTTCTATACATATTTAGTTTGTCCTTACACATTGCAAACGTCTCCCTGATTATTTCTCTAACTGTAAGCATTTAAGTACAAGGTGGAAACAGTCACTAATGCTTAGTGAATCACTACACTGGAACTGTGTGGAGGCTAATTGGAGAAAGAGGACATCAGTTCTTGGACACTGACAAGCCAGTGTTGACACAGCATGTTTAGATGAGCCATGGCAGTTGTACAGTCAGACTGTGTGTGGCATTTTATCACCCCTGTCATTGTCTTGGAAATGTTGTCTAAGCACATTTCAGTAATATAATTCACCAGTCGCTAGGATGTTCAGCATCTATCTTCACATCTAACTTGTCCAACAGATCTAACAAATCTGCATCTGCTGTGTGCGTTTGATTAATACAGTTCGCTTCATGATGAAATCTGGGCCTGATCGTCCTGCTTAAGACTCGTGTCAGTAACATACATCCTTTGTTCAAGGGTTAATAAGTTCACCCTGGTGTTATGGGAGAATATTGTTGTATCTCACAACTGTACTTTTTGTGTCACTCATTAATATTCAGTGTCAAGGACGCGAGCGTGTGTGTGAGAGTGAGACTGGGTGTGTGCATACCTCCCTGTCACGCCGACTGAGCTGTTTTCTTTTTGAACTAAGAAAAATAGACTTCTGTACTTGTGAATGGTTTTTCTATTTAGTTCCTTGATTCAATGTTCCTTGCCTTTCTGCAAGTCAAAAAATGCTGTATTTATTACATGCCACAGCGCTTATGCAATTGTATAATCTTTTTTTTTGTTTGTTTGTATGTTTTTTTAAACCTTTTGTGTTCCTTATCGTCCATGTAAATTGTTGTCAAGACTTTTGTGGCAATGGAAAAACTTCTGCTAAGGGAGATTTTCTGTACTTTTTGGACAATGATATGGATTTGTGGGTAGAATTTTGGAAATTCGTTTCTAAGTGCTTTCAAGTATTTACTTGGCCTTATGTATATATATATATCTATCTATGACATTTCAGAAAGGTATGTATAGTAATTCAACCTGAAATTGTTGTAAATAAATTATATATTGTTAAATCGAGGACTTGATCTTTTGCTTGAGAAATGAATTAGTGCTAGACCTCTGAGAGCACAAAAATATACCATCAAGCTTCAAATATGCAACATCATTGTGAAGAGAAAATGTTTGGCTTAAAGAAGTGGTTGACATTTTGGGAAACACACTTGTTTGCCAAGTGTTAGAAGAAAAGATTGATGCAAATCATGTGTGCATTACGTTTAGAGCTAGCTCTTAATGGGCTGAGGTAAAACTACAGCTAGTATTTCACAATAAACTGGAATAAATTAGATCATTTTGCTAACCCTCAGATTTTTTTTCCTACGATCCCTTGGGGGATCCCAGTCCCCAGGTTGGGAACCACTGAGCTACAGCAGAGCCAGGAGGCTGTTAGCCTAGTTTCAAATAAAGACTAGCATTAGGGGGATCCTTTAGTTCTCTTTTCTTAACAGAAACTTCAAAACGACAATTTGTGATTCTAGTGTAACTCTTTCTTGACAAACAGAAGTTTATTCATCCACCCAGCGCTTCAGTGCAGCATCTCCACTGGTTGCATGGACAAGGTTCACAATAATTCAAGGAAGTAGGTCTTGATAAAACCCAGTCTTTGTTTTTCCTGTTTGTGAAAAGATTAAATGAAATACCCTGTGTTGGTGAGCTTTACACATTTTGGTAGCTGTATTTTAAAACGGGACAGAACCAGGCTAGTTGTTTCCCCCTGCTTCCAGTCTTTATGCTACGCTAATAGCCTCCCGGGCCACCAGATCTCATGCTAAATCGTGGTTCAGAGAGCAAATATAAGTATTTATAATCAAGTACTTTAGTGATCAAATGGTTACTGTAATCACTAATATACTGTATATATTTCTTTCCACATCTAAAGCAAATGGTTACTGTAATCACTAATATACTGTATATATTTCTTTCCACATCTAAAGCATGTATACATTGAAGGGATTCACTAGGTTCATTGTTACAGCAAAAAGCTGTTTGTGTTGTTGTGTTGGGGAGCAGGTGTTAGTAACAGCAAAGACGACCAAAACAACAATGGACAGAGAATCTTACAGAAGGGTTCACCTCCAAAAAACACCTCAACCCAGAGTGTTCTGCCCCAGCACATGGCATTACTAAATAATTTTATTTGAAATGTCCAGCAACTATAAAAACACTTACAGGCCCATTCTGAAGCAATATAAATACATATTCAACAATGGCTTGAAAGTACTCTAAGGAATAATCACAATATCATAGTAAGATGAGGGACACAAAGACCGTAGGACTTTTTCCTCCTTACATTAAAATGTCCAATAAATGATGATAATTTCAAATCTTTGACAAATCTCCTTACCTTAGAAGTGTGAAACATTTAAAAACAGTGAGCCTTTTCTGCGTCACCCACGCGGGTGACTATTAAAACTGGATCAATTAAGGATTATTACATAACTCAAAATTACAGCTATTACCCGCAGCTTGTGCTCTGATTTGCCAGAGCTAAAGTGATAAGTTAGGCAGTTATTGCTTCTGTGGAGAGGTCAAGTGAAGCAGAAATGGGACACCCCCTTTTCTGCTCGACAGGACCCCCATTATGTTAACAGGCACTGCGGTCAGAGTCAGCGAGTGGGCCAGGGTCCTGAACGGGGCCGCCACTTCTCCACACTTAGTGCAGGAGCGGTGATGGATCATTACTGCAATATGTGACATCATTAGAGGCTCAGTGACTCCTCCAACTCCGAAGACGCTGACTTTATCTTACTCGAGACTGAGCAGGGAGGAGATTAGTAGAGTCGTGAGAATTTTTCACTAACTACAATCAAATCAAGATAAACTGCAGCTGCATTTTTAATGTCCAATCTCTAAATGACTTAAAAGTCGACAAGTTAGTGACATGATGTGAAATAATTCCTTGACTACTTCCAGTTACACGAATCAGAATTTGGTATTACAGACAGTAACATCTGAAATTTCCTGACAGCACAGTAGAGTAACAGTATGTGAAACTAGCATTAAGCCTCAAATGTAGAAACAAAGTCTGCAAGATAGAAGAAATAGACTGAGTTTAACTAGGTGTGTGGTTGGCAAAGAGGAGATGTAGTGTGTGTACGAGTGTGCCGGAGGGTGGAGAGGGGTAAAGAGGAGGGAGAGAGAGAAGTGTTCCTTCCTCTGAAGATGAAGCTCAATCTCTCACACTGGAGCAAAAGCATGGCCTTTGCACAGGGGCTTATCCTTCTTCGAGTAGAACGTCTTCCCCTCCAGGTTGATTTGGCAGAGCTTTAAAGATGAAAGGAGACAGACAGACAGACAGACAGACAGACAGACAGACAGAGACAGACAGATTTGGAAACCAGGGCAGAGTAGATATCAGACCTCACCATTGCCAATGTGAATTTACAGAGTTTTTCTACTGGCCAAAGCAGGCACATATTCTTTATTTGTAAGCATTTACTTTCAGTTTTCTTCACAAAGTGAGAGAGAGATGGAGAAGGTGACAGACTGCAGGTGACAGGTTAAAAGAGAGACAGAGGGGAAAGCTCAGGGTCCAGAGATGGAGGCAGATTTTTCAGGAGGCATTGTTCTGGGACAGCCAGAAGAGATGGGGCAAAGAGAGCCCCACAGGGAGCCACATCAATCACAATGACTTACAGCACAGACGAAGCACGTATCGTGCCAGCTGTAGCCCAAGGCCTCCAGAAACCGATCCCCGGCATCAATCTTAAAGTCACAGCCATGGCATTTGGTGCCAAACATCTTCTCATAGTCTGGAGGGAGGGAGAGAACGGTGATGCAAAGAGAGGCAGTGAGCAGCAGAGACATGAGAAATAACAATCAGAACAAAATAATAACAGATTCAAAAGAGCTTTTCTCATCCTCGAGATCAGGTCGAGCATCCTCCATGGCCTCCACAATCACCATATGTAAACATCACTTAACACTTAGAGGATGTTCTGGAGCACCGAGTGTGAAATAGGTTTCCACTTCTTTCATCTTTTAAAAGAACTGGAGGCTTTTCCACTTGAAGATGAGCAATGTGCTACTACACACACACACACACACACACACACACACACACACACACACACACACACACACACACACACTTGAATGACGACTTGACAGCAATAGCGATGGATGAAGCTGTTCTGAAGCCAAGCGTTGGCTATTCTCCTCATTGGGTGTTTGATACTTTGCTGTTTGCGTTATTTTGTCCACCTACTGTACGTGAGTGCCTTTCCAGAGTGTAAGGGTAGGATTAGGATGAGGGGAAATTGCTCCAGATACTTCACTGGATTTGCCAGTCTCTTTCATCACAGCAACTCTGCGAAGAGTGTCAGGTTATAATGCTGCTTCTCAAGAGTGAGTGGGTGAGAGCTGCACAATCCCTGAAAGCTGCTGAGGCAGCAGAATGTTTATCAGCGCTAAAGGCATTAGTCAGAGTATGAGTACTCAGGTTCTGGCTTTGCCTCTGATAAAGCAGCAATCCACGTCAGAGCCTCAGTAGTGAGCGAGAAGCACGCTGCCCCTCTAAATCATTTACAGCATAATAGAAGAGCACACACCATTCATAAAATCCAATAGAGAAATGTATGAAGTAAACTGGAGCTAAACAGATTACAGCAGATGAAAACATCACACTCTATGATCGACTGTGGTACGCGCCAATAGATTCATGATGTAGGCTCATGCAAAACCCTGCAGCAATAAGACAACAATGGTGTTTGTATTACAAATAGTTTGATTTAAAAATAATAAATAAATGAAAATGGCTCGAGCAAAACTGGAGAGGGGGTCCTACAGTGAGGTATTTTTACTTCATAAGAAACAACCTGATCACAAAATCTGCAAAACCTCTAAATCGACCAGCTGCTGCATCTTTCTGTATTTGTACCCCAGCTTCTGTTATATAGCATGCACTGCACTGTAGTTAGCTATGCATCCATTTACAGGAAAAAGATATGACATCTCTCCTCAAACAAGTTCAGTCACAAACTTAACGCAGTGTGGTGGGATGTCAGTTCCTCATCTGTTCATTCATGTACTCAGGGCCCAGATTTACGATAAACACTTATGGCTCGACCCACATGTAAACTTACGGGGGGCCTTACATGGGTTTAGATGTCATCAGTTGGTAGTGGAACTAATCGGTCTTCACATTGAGATGTGAGCAAGCTTTCCTTCGCTAGTGTTTCAAATTTTCTGCTAAAGCATTACCTTTAAGTACTGCCTGCCTTGAATTCAGGTTTAGTTTCTGTTTTAACAATACTAATTACGGTAACAATATCCTCATATCTTTACGTTATTATTAAAACTTGCATTTGACAGTTTTGAAGATGCTTAGTGTGTTTGGAAAGGGTAGTTTGAACAGACTGAATACACATTTATCAACTTAAATTTAAATTTAGAGGCACATCTTACCCTATGCTCTAAACCACAGAGTGTATCACTGGTCTCATTATCATGAGGCATGAAAGTAGCAGATCTGGGTTTCAAATTATTTACATTTCTGTGTCCTTGACAAAAGACCCCAAAACTACTGTGTACCATCCGTCATAGAGGGCACACAATGCACACAGATTCAAATTTCTAATCTGTGTGTATTGTTGTTTTTTTTTTTTTTTTTTTTTTTTAAATTTATTCCAATTGTTATACGAGGAAATGTGTAATTTTTATTTAGACCGCTCAACTGAGTATGTCAGCTATTTAGGTGTAGTATATGTTAACTGCAACAGTTCAGTTTCTCACCTCTCTCGCAGTAGGGCTCGCCCTCCTCCATGTAAAAAGCTTGGTTCCTGATGGGAGTCTTGCAGGCTGCACACTTGAAACACTGAACATGGTAGGTCATCTTCAGGGCATGCATGATTTCCTGATGAGGGGGGAAAAGCTTGTCATTTTTTTTTTTTATTTTCAGCTTAGCTGGTGTTGCTGGAGCAAAGTGGAGGTACAGCCATATGGTCTTGTACAGAGAAATCACAGAATACCAACTTTGAAAAAGCAGCCCTACTCAAATGTAAAATGTCTCTCCCATGTTTTATGTTTTGACTTTGCTGGAAACGATGAAGCCACTCTTACCCCTGTGATCTTCTTTTTGCACTTGGCACAGTTAGGAGCGTAGCGGTTATCGTGGCACTTGGTACAGTAGACAGACCCTCTCTCCTCGAAGAAGCCCCCCTCGTCCAGGACCACCTTACACTGTGAACACTTAAACTCCTCCGGGTGCCAAGAGCGTCCCAGCGCTACCAGGTACCGACCCCTGGAAAACACACACACAAACACAAACACACACACACACACATTAACAACAGGGAAAACAGACAGCTGCAATGGAACATCAGCTCTAACAAAGGCACACATGACTAACAACACACACCAAAGTACATTGCTTCCCCTTGTGAACAAAAATTGGAGACACTTTTTTAGTTCTACTGACGACTCTATACCTTCATTTGTTGGAAAAAGATTCTCTTTTACCGCAATAGTGACCAAAATAAGAACCAAGATTCTCTGTTATCTTTGAAATGTGTGAAATGAGATTTAAATTATTTCAAAGTCGGCATAATGCTTGTCCCCAGTGATAATAAGATGTTTCCAAACTGTTAGTTAAGCTGACTGACCTAATATGCTGCAGGCATACAGTCGGTCATTGTGTATATTGACTGTCTTCAGTGATCTGTCATTTCTCTAACAGGACTTTGAAAAGGAGCAAACATCCAGAGTATTTTATTCTGATAAAATTAATTAATCAAACTGACCGCGTCGATAGGGTTGTGCAGTCCTACCTGATGATTTTGTTGCAGGCACCACATAGTGGGGTCCTCCCACTGTCTTCAGGCGCCTGCTGTGCCGCCTGCAGGATGGAGCTCCGGTTCTGCATGGGTGTCGGCTGGGCCGGCTGCTGGTGCTGGGTTACAACGGTGCTGGTCTTGTCCGGGCGAAAGCGGTCAGCGAAATTAGGGTCAGTGACCCAAGGTGGTCTGCAGGAAGGACCTGAACTGCCTGCTGCTGCAGCAGCTGCAGTTTTGGAGCCTGAGCCAGAGAAACCAAGGCAATTTATTTTGTAATTACTTAGAAAAACTTGGCTATGACTTAGAATAATTTCACAAAGGGAGGGGGGCACTTTTATGTAATATACAGGCTCCCTCCAGATTTCTGTTGTGGCGGTTTTGCGTGCCATGTTGTTGCCGCTGATGCTCACGTATTGACACGTGAAAACAATCTATTAGCACAACCTCTACTGGATGCTGCTGGGGTCCTTTTTACGCACCAGCAGGAGCAGAAACTCACCATCTGGTTTATCTGCTGCCTGGGCCTTGGCAGGTGAGGGAGTTGGCTCAAGGCTGTTGGGAGAAAATGACTAATTAGAAAATGTACACATCTCACACAAACACACCCACACAAACCTCAGTAACCATGGTTACTACTGAAAGAATGATCGTCACGTTGGATATCAGCAGCCATGGCTGTCTTCGTTACGATTTGCCACAGATTACCATCTGTGTGAATGATCATAAGCATCATCATCATTAATATTAATCAGTATCAACGGGGTAGCATGGTGTTCTCTCCCAAAATGGCAAGACGAGCTGGTTTAGTGTGGTAAAGTCAGCTGAATGTTACACTGAAAATACACTGTAATGGAATTTACTCTTGAAGTAATGAAATATTTGTGTTTGCAGTGCATTTTATGAGATTATGCAAGTCTTTTGAGACAAAAATCAATCATGTAATTCAAATAGTCAGTGCTGAACAACGGATACCATTGTGTTCATTTGATAGAAACATTTTACCTCTGCATCAGTATGGCTCAGGAGTAGCAATTCTGATGTGAGCAATAAGAAACCTGAACGTCTTCTCATATACGGTGATGTCACTCACAGGCAAAGTTAGAAAAGGAGAAACTAATCAGACGTGTGGTGCTGTCAAATTTGGATGCAGAAGAACTTCACTTCAAGCCTGCAAGTGCAGAGGTGTTGTAATAAAGTGTTATTTCTACATTTAAAAGATCTCTTACCCGCAGCAAGCACCACTTCAGAAAATCTTCATACCATGATTGAGATGGAAAAAAAACAAAAAAACTTCTACACCGAGACAGTGAGCTCTGGAGTCATCTTATCTTGGAAAAAAATGTAACACTGCCTTAGGCATCTATCATGTTTACATCATCAACTGCGCCTTCAACAATACACTAATGGAAGATGATGAAATCCTCTCTCATTGGCAAAAAATAGAGGAAGCTTTGTTCTATACCACCGACTATATCAGGTTAAATCTGCCTATCAATTATATTCCTTATGTATTTATACAACTAAACACATGGACTTACAGAGGCAGGTGAAGTCACAGAAATGCAGCTGGGAGCTACCTAGCAAGAACATGAATGTAAACAGTCTGCTATTTTCCAAACAGCATAAATCTGAATAATAAAGGATATTAAATTCCTTTGCCATAGCGATAAGATGGCGTGCAGGACTGGTGACAGAGAGCGTAAGTTAAATCTTTCTAACTTAAGGAAGGTATGCCCCCCCCCCCAGGAGTCTTCTGGAAAGAAACTACAGCAAAACAGAGTGAAAGGAAGCAATGAGTCTGGATGAGGAGGATCTCTGGCAGCTGGGTCAAACAAAGGAGAGAACAAACTCGTTTCAGCCTCTTTGGGTCAGCTGCCCTCCACGCCTGGAACCCCACCTAACAACTCACAAAACAACCTCCAGGTAAACACTGCGGACCCAGCTACCCTCCCTTGCCATGCTGCCATACAATGACAACAGGCCAGTGGCACTGACTTCTAACACACCTTTGAGAGGTTTGTTTGGCTGCACCTCTGGTGAAGGTTGCAGGGACAAGTTGGGAGTACATCCTTTACAGCAGCTTATTCCCACCTAGAGCAGCCTGGTTCATATTTTCTTGACATTTTCACTGCTTTCAACATCCTCCTCCCCCTTCTGCTCAGCGAGAGGCTCAGTGTGTTGCAGTTGCACAATTCCTGCATCACAGACTGTGCGGGCAGGAAGGTTTTTTTGCCCTCTATGTACAGTTTTGGACATGTAGCATTTCCTGTTTCTGATTACATATCCACCTATGTTTTTTGTTTTTGGGGCTTCCTCTCCTGAGGGATGCATTGAACTGAGCAATGAGGGAAGCAGGAGAGTTCGTTGGCAGCTCAACACCCTGCAGAGAAAGGAGCAGGTTTTCAGATTTCAGATGGAGCAAGAAGCCACTGACATATGTCACCCTCCACAAAGAGGACGTGAAGATGATACGGCTCTATAAAGAACCTTAATGTGACAACTGGCAAAATGTGAAACAATGGTAGCACATGTCTTAGAGAGCAGAGAGAGAACCGTGAATTTCTACATACTGCTTAAGTTTTTTTTATTTAACAGGCGCTTTATGTCAGGCCTCGTTCCTTATCATTTACAAGGCACATCACTTAAAGAAAACTACAATTTTACAAATTATGTAGGGAGGCTGTAGTTTTTTTTTGTTTTTTTGTTACGTGCGGCATGTTAAAAGTGATATTTGTTACTTGTTATACTTATTATTGCATATTCTTTGTTTCCCACTATCTGGTTAATGGTCCTGCTGAAATTTCTCCACAGGGTTGTGATTGACTGCTGCTAATTTGTCAAATTTGACATTAAGCGCATGATGAGGCTGTTCTGCTCTTCCAAATTCTGGATACTCTTATTGCTACAGACCAGAGTCTAACTACTTTTGCCTATTTAGGTATGTATTTGATAATATTACCATTTACAATTTAGCTACCAATGACAGCATTATAGCCCAACCTTAATTTCCATTTTCAAAACGTATTTCCATTTTTTTTTTTTTTAAATGTAATTTACTTACTTCTAAATACAAACAGCTATTCTAGTCGAGTGTAGTTTCCTGCTGCCCTAAAATTCATTATTTCTCCAAACTATCTAAGGCAGAGAATTTCTCATTCACTCCCACAGCTCACATTGTTTCAATTGGTTTCAGGTTTCACCAGCCAATTTCTGTTCACGTTCCTATCACAAACCATTAGGCAATATCCCTTCGTAACTAACAATTATCCCACATTTTTCTCCTGGCCACCTAGGGGCAAATGTACTTTTTCCCTAAAAGTCATTTCTTTTTATACATCTAAATCAGGCTAATGCCAACTTAGATCTCTGATAAAAACCATTGTACTGCAGGAACCACTCAGCTGAACTCTATATATGATAATGTTGGTCTTTTCATTAGGTTTTTATTACTCTTGGGTATTTTTAAGTCAGGCAATTCCAACAGACTAAAGTCTGCATTTCCTCACTGTGCCCCTCTGCACTTAATGAATTTGTAATACTTTATGTGTGCATGCCCATTTGTTGTTTTTACGCCTGACTACAAAATTCTCTCTGAGGCAGTAAAAGGAAACCTTGAACCCTGATCTTTGAGAGGGCACCCCATTAAATCAAAACTGCATGGATACTGAGGATATCCCCGCTTCTACATTTTGTTAAGTACAACAGGTAAATAAAGAAACTGTTGTGACTAACCGAAAAAAGGAGAAGAAATTAGAGTTGGATATCAAGAAATGTATAATTTTAAGCTTCAATTATGAATAAACAAGAAGAAAAGAAACAGAACAAAGGACAGAGAAGCAAGAGTTGCATTTTTTCATGTTTTATATTTTTGATGACAGCAGAAAAAAGTACAGATTTATCTTTGTTTTCTATCTTAATGGTTGGAGAAGCCTACACGATGAGGGGATCAGAAATGAAAACACTACCGGATGAAGAACTCAAATGGAAGCAGGCAGAGAGAGAGCGATAGAGAGAGAGAGAGAGAGAGAGAGAGAGCGATAGAGAGATCAAAGGAGGGTCTGAACTTCACAGTCAAAGAGGAATAACAAACAGAAAGGCACTTCCCACTGCTGAGACCCCCCTTTCCCACCTTCCCATTCGTTTACTCTACTTAACGCAGTGTGAAATGGAAAATAGGGCTACAGACACAGTGGTCCACTGTGCTGTCAACAATCATCAAGTCAGAAATTCAGATGGAGATCTTACACTTAGGCTCAGTATGCAAGGTTCCACTTTGGGCTTTGTCATCTAGGCTACGTTCTTCTATTTTTTTTCTCTGTTTTTCTTTATTTTCCCAGACTACTTCTTCAACTCATCAGTATCTGAGAGGTGATTCTGTTAACTGCCATTGGACGGTCGGCTATCTTCATCGTCTTTGTCAAGTAGTCGTTGCGGTATGGCTATCGCTAGCAGGCTCTGGCTGGGCTCTGCATCCCATGGCGTCCAGGATGTCGCTCAGGATTTGATATTGAGGGCGCGAGCAGACCTGTCGTGGTGCCAATCCCTCAGACGGGCATAGCGGGGACTCTGAATCTCAGTTAGGAACTTTTCCCTGACCGCAAGCAATAGAGATATGAAACAGAGATAGAAAGGAAGGAAATAGATTGGGGGGGGGGTAAAAAAAAATAAAAAATAGAGCATGAGAGAGCAGAAAGTGGAGTGAAGGGCATAAAAAAGGTGAAAAAGGAGCAGAGGAATAAAACAGGTGAAACAGCACGGACAGAATAAAAAAAAAAAAGATATGATAGGTTGGGTAAATTATAAAGTGCATTTAAGGAATAGTTAGACAATTTGGGAGATACAATTAACCACTTTCTTGCCGAGGGTTACATGAGAAGATTGGCTCATATCCATTTGTAGTAAGGTAAACTAGCTAGTTGTTGGCTGTAGCTTCACATTTAACAGACTGGAAACAGCTAGCCTGGTTCTGTCCAAAGGTAACAAAATCTGCCTACCAGCACCTCTAAAAGCTCCACTGTTTAACACATTACATCTTGTTTGTTTTATCTGTAGAAAAACCGAAGTGTAAAAATAACACATTGTGGATTTACAGGGGATTATATGATATGATTATTTCTGTTTCCCCGTGTTTAAAGTCTTTCTGCTAAGCTAACTGGCTGCTGGCTCCAGCTATATGTTAATCGTAAAGACATGAGAACGGTATCGATCTTCTCGTCTAACTCAGCAAGAAAGCAAATGAGCAAAGATGTCAAATTTCTATTAAAAGCAATTAGTTAATTATGTCTTAAGGCAGACTGTTGTACTAATGTCACAAAGAATGTACAAATCACACCACAAATGCCAATGTTTGAAGCAGCAAAATTTCAACAGCAAAATATAACTAAAAGTAGATTTAGAGATATTATTCAAAGTAACTGCCAAACCGAAGCTTCCACACACGAGTGCACAAACACAAAGACTCGTGACTGTTCAAATCAATGACACTCAAGTTTTTACCTGGACCTCTTCATGTTTTCATCATCTGGGTCCTGCACTGAGAGATCCAGGAGAGACACACACATCAGCACGCCTTACTGATAAAGCTGACACACACACACACACACCTACTGTTGCCTTTTGACAGACAAGTAGCCAGTTGAGCACATGCCAACCAAGAACGTGATAAGTAATAATATAAAACACAGCCTCTGCTGTGATGATCAACATGTAGATGTGCAGTTCATTTGTCACACTGGTTACAGTCATGAAAAAAGAAAAAAAAAAAATGCATTGCTGTCACCGAAGATAGCAGCCACCTGACAATTGAGGCCCCTCTCTACGGCTGAAAAATGGACAACCCTTGTTACCCACCTTTCCCGTGTCACTCACTCTGCTGTCATTCTCACTGATAGTCACTATGATCACATCAGATCAACTGTTCAGTCACAGGCCTCCCCCTACACCGCCCTCTCTGTTTACCCACTCTCCTGGCCTCAGTCCTGACTTACTGAAGTCGGTGCCTGTAAGCTGAGCCAGGATGCGGAAGGAGCGAGACTGGGTGGTGCCGGTGCGGGGCTGCCAGTCCTCAGTGTCCTGGATCAGCCTCTTCTTGCTGCGGTCGTTGGGGATAAAACAGGGCACATTCTCCACCCTGAGGCCGTGCCTGCACACACACCCAGCAGCAGCACACGGCAGGCGCGGTTAACACAATCCCATCAAGGGACTACCCACTCACACCAACCCAGCTAATCAGGTGACCTTGAAAATAGAGGACATCCTGAACAGATCATGCAATACTTAAGCGTATTTAAGAGCTCAGTACAACAGTCACGCAATAAGCGAGCTAATGGATACCCATTACTAAGATTTCTCATGGGCACACTGTAGACTCATAAATGGACATTACCACATTAGAATCGTATTTAACTGTCATCAGAATGGAGGGGGAATGGGAGGAAAGCTGTCAGACTATAGTACCTCGCCTTATTTGCAGCAGACTTTTACCACACAGTAAAGCTTTTATTCTGCTAAACAACTCAAGGAGCAGCACAAATGCTTTTCATTTCAAACATATTTTTCAACGCAGATGCAGGTCAACTGCAGCATGCATTCATCAAAAAGCAAGTAGAGAATGAAAGATGAATGGTTATTAATGACCTGGCATCGTTGTTTCTTTAAACCCAGTCTTTGAATCTACACAAGAACATCAGCACTTTTTTTTGGTCGTTATTAGCCTGGCCATAATAACCTTCTAAGCTCACAAACCAGCCTACATGCAGCTTCTCCTTACTTGGACTCTAGGTACATATCGTCATAGAAAGTAGCTTCACCCCTGTAGAACAGACCAAAGATCAACAAAGATAGATTGTGTGAATTTAACAGAGGAAAGACAAAGGACAGAAGGGGAAGTGAATAATTAGAGAAAGATTATTTTATCTATTTTATTAGATACAATGCTAAAATGTGTAATTCTGGCCTATATAATCAATGAAAGCTCTCCGATATAATGAGATAGTAACTGGTGAATTAACAGGAAAAGGGTGAAATGGATTCTAATAGAGCAGTGGTTCCCAACCTGAGGGTAAGCCCACAAAGGGGCTGCAAGAAAGCTACACACTGCTTTGTTTTAAGAGGTCACACGACAAAAAGGTTCGGAAACACCGTGTCAAAGGATGGGAATGATTGTTTGAGTGTGAATGACAATGTAAAGGCAAACCAGCAGTTATTATTTTGTACTGGACTGTCAATGAAAAAAGAAATATACTAACTTGTCAAGAGTTTCCATCTGCGAAGTTAAAAGAAAAGGGGAAAACAAAGAGAGAAAGAGGTCAGAGTTCAGTTTTGGATTAAAGGTGAAGCAGAACATGTCAATATATGACAGCGGTTTTATACAGCAGAAGACCAAAAACACTGCAGGATGCAAAAAAACATGCAAGAGGTGACACGAGTCATGCTGTTATCGTCAACAGGCTCTGTGAGAAAGACGCCATTGTTTCCCTGTCAAATCATCTATTGTCACCCTGACCCAAAATGACTCCCAAGATTTGGCACAAAACCTTTGCCATTCTGCTCACTCTCACCCATGTGCACAAATGCTTTTCAGAGATATGCAAGTGTCTGCGCATTTGCCCAAAAAACCCTTATCTACTTTCTCTGTCCCTGCAGTTATTCTAATTTTTCTTGTGCTCCGATACCCCGTCTACACCCACAAATGCCACAGCAGTGATCCATTATGATGTCAGTGTAAGCTCTGTACAAACAACATCACGCAAAACCTATTTCAATCCGACAGGCCTGGACATATTGGACATTTGCTGATTACCGTCTGAAGAAATCCAACAATGTCTTCATCAAACTGGGCTGACACTTATAATCAGGCACTATTCTGTTCAAAGACGGCCAGAGGAATGTGTTTGGGCCATCTGCAAAGAAACTTCACAAGCAAGCAAGTAAGGCTACTTAAATAATCCAGCACCGGGGCAGTAAAGGCTGTGTGAAAAGTCAGCAGAATTTATGAGTGAGGCTAAATAAAGCAACAGACTGCATTTCACCAATGGCTGCAGTCAGACCACTACCAACTACCATGACCCAAATTACAGGAACCAGACTGGCCTATCCTTGAAGACATTTCATGTGATACTGCCAATTTCAGGATCATGTAAAATGTATCTGGGTCCATTCCTGGAATCCTTGTAGAATTTGAAAACTGAGTGGTAAAATAAAAACTGGAGAATGCTGCTGTTTTTCTTTTTTTGATTATAGCTGCAAGAGTTTGGTTAACTCCATTTTATTACAGAGCAGAATTTATTACAGCTTTTAAACAATCAGCTTTGAAACCAAGTTACTATTTTTTAAAATAATTTATACCCAAAGGTCAGCAGCCAAACTGATCAATGACATTTTTAAAGGAGAAACTTTTGCAACCGCATTAGAGGTTAACTTTTCCAACACAACAGATCCAATGTTTGCTTCTGGGACTACACATGAGAAGGGCTCTCTCTTAGAGCTAGTAAGACATCATTTTTGCCCCATAAAAGCTGTTGATAACTGACAATTTAGTTCCTACCTTGTTTAAACACAGTAAAAAGATGCACAATGATCAAGTTTTTTCCATCATTACTACTCTGATGTGACAAGTAACTAGCTGTGCTAGTGCCCTATGATTTCTGCAGATTCATGGAATGTATTTTAAAAAAAAAAATTTCAAAATTAATTGGTTTCTGGTGAGATCACTATTAAAGATAATTATTTTCAAGCATAATGCAAAAAGAGATATAATTAAATTTATTTGGAGATATGACTTATGTAGTGATGCTTTAGATAAAGAGAAACTGAAGTCAAAAATGCGAGTACCATGACAAACACGGCCTTTAAGAGCTGAGAAATACTTTTAGTCCAAAGTTTAGTGCACAGTGAGTTTGAAAGTATTTCCATGTATTTGAAAATCCATTCTGTCAAGCTATAAGTTAGTAAACTTAAAAGTCTTACTTTTTAGTTTGTATCTCTATCTCCCACACACACACACACACACACACACACACACACACACACACACACACACACACACACACACACACACACACACACACACACACACACACACACTATAATGAGGATGATGGGAAAAGAAATCTATATTAACAAAACTAAATTATAACATCTGCAGCAGCAAAAAACCCACACACACACACACCCAGAGGAAAAATAAAACGGATTTTACAAGACCATAAAACTGTGAGTGATTATTGACACATGTCTCACTCACCTCTGTAAAAACAATTTTTGTCATTCGATAAATTCCACTGAGGCCAGCTTGAATTGCATGTGTCTGCTATATATTCCCTGTTTTGTTAAAAAAGCGTTGCTCATCTGCCTGACCCAATTTATGTTAAAGGCTGACCAGATCATCTGGGTCCGTTTTGACAACCTTCTCCCTGCTCCTTTTATTCTATGGCCACAGTCTATCATGACACAATCTATAGTTGCAGGTTACTATTACTGTTACCGTGTTTACCAGTAGCATAAATTTATACAAAAGTCATCATATGCTTGCCATCTTGTGTGTTAAATAACTGGCAGACAGTGGAATAATAAAGTTGATCTCAGCAGTAGGTCAGCATACATTTATGTCTATTCTTTATTCTCTCTTTGTTCTTTTCTGTAATGTTTCTTAAAAATCTGTGACTTCATTTTGACAGTATACTGTAGTAGTGATTGAGGGAAATTCTAAACATAATGCAGGTCGGAAATCCCGCAGGAGTTATTTTCTCTTTAGTGCAAAACCAGAATAATGAGACGTCAAAAATACCATTAAAACCACATCAGTCACATTGTGGCTCCAAAGTTAATAGTGTCTATTTATCCACCTACCCATTCTGTGGCTGCTGCGAACTGGCACGGCCCTGTGAGCTCGGAGTGTTAAGTTTAGGCGAGTAGGCAACAGGTTTAATAACAGGTCCTGAGTTGGCACTATCACCACCTGCTGCAAATGGCTTCGCCATCTTGTTAATGGTTGTGCTGGGGGCAAAGGAGTACTTTGGCTGAACAGAAGCTGGTGCAAGCAAGTCCTATGAGGGTGTGGAAGAGGGAGACAATGCAGCACAGTGCACAACATGCAGTTAGACATTTCTGACACACAGGAAAAGTTCCTTCTGCTGTTGCATAATCCCAAGCTTTATGTTTAAAAAAAAAAAAAGCTCCCCTTGCAGCACAGTATTTTCTAATGGCAAATGATTACTCCGTGCTGCAGGAGCAGCTCTGTCAAAGCCTGCAGGCTTTTCTCTGCACACAGAAGAAGTGCTTAAGAAGTGTGAACTCAGCCATTTTATTTGTCTTGGCAGTCAGCCAAGGACTGGCCAAAATAATCTCCTACTGCCGTTAAAATAAAAATGCTCAAAGTGAGAAATTGTCATATTTGACTCACATGTCTCACTAATGAGATTCCTCACTGAGCATTATACATGGATTGCAAAAGAACACCTACTAAAATGGAACATTTGTTTATTATGTTCCAGCTGCTTTTCTAAAACAGCATTCAGCGCAATGCAGTTCATGGCACTATTGTGTTATTCAAACTCTAATCAGATGGGCAAGTAGCTCTCGAGAGGTTTGACAGTTAACTAAATGTATCAGTATTTTTCTGTTACCAGGGATTGTGCAAGGGCATCACAAAATAGACTACACAGAATTTCATAAGAAGATTCACAACACTCAACAATCAAGCAAACATCTCATTAGGCAACTCACTGATGCTTTGCTAATGCACAGTGCATGGGCTCTGCTAGAGCCTGACAGATGACTCAGGTGAATCAGTTGAATTTAAACACAAAGTGACGTATCACAGAGTTGAGGTCAGTTGTGGACAATGATTAAAGGATGTTTCAGATTCAATTAATGTCACTGTAGTCCAGTAGCAGACCATGCCAGAGCATCCAAGTGTTTATACAGAGGTGAGCTCAGTGTTTCAGACAAATTTAGTCTTACCTTCTGGTCTCCACCCGCTTTGAAAGCTCTGTGGACAGAAAACATGGGGACAGTAATTAAAACATAGTTTCCCAATGGTTAAAACAACATTCTACTTACATGCTGTAATTGCCTAACCAGGGAGTTTCGGGAACTTTGTTTGAGACAGATTTTATGAGGGGAAATGCTGGTTTAGCCCTCTTATCTAAACCACTCACAGATACCAGAATGGTAGAAAATACACTCAGAATATCCATTACAATTATCCATGTATCATAAAACTGCATTAGAATGACTCGTGTACGACTGAACCAAGAAGTGGCCCTGCAAAATCTACTGTTGGATGCAGGGTGTTTGGGAAATTTTGGGTTATAACTTCACTTTTGTTTTCATATCTAAACAAGTGGTTTAGATAACTGGGTTAACCTAGACATGTTTACTGAAATTGCTTGTGTTTTAACGCCCAATGGACTCCAGTGTCTCAAGCAAAGTCCCCTTCTGTCCATACATCTCAGCTATTAAGGTAATCAGCAAGATAGAACACGGAAGTTTGTTCTGCGTTGGTATTATAAACACCCCAAACCTCACTACTTTTCACACAGTGTTGGACTGTGTGCAGCCCCCCCACCCACCTAAACCCCCCAGCTAAGAATACTCCAAGTGTCACAATGTTGTACACTTCTTAACTCTAGTCTCAGTATTCACATTATTGCAGTGCCAGAGCAACACAGCAGATAGCTCATTAAAATATCTTCACGCATTAAACATGGAGGCACCAAGCTTTACAATGCTGCTGGCTTCTAAAATAACCAAACATAAATCACTACCGTCCCCTGACCACAGTTTGCATGCTACACAAAGCTACAATAACGTTAAGCAAGAATGAACCAGCCCTGCAGTCCTCCTCATTGTTTCAGAGTACAACCACACAAAAAGCAATGGACTCTGCTTCCTGGGTCAATGAGAAATGAACAACTGCTCATATCATGGCATAGTCAACCACTGACAGAGCAATGTTAAAGACAGGATGACAGCAGGGCTGAATAGATACAGGGATAGGAGCAAAGGGAAGGCATACTGGCATGTCCGTGCATGTCACATTTCTGGGAAGCCAAATCCATGCGACATTCATAGTACTTCAGCTTGCCTTAACCTACAATTTGATGAGTCACACTTAAAATAAGGATATAAGGAACGGGTATGAGGGCTGTTCTGTTACTGAATTTATTTTGGCCAACTGAACTTAAATGAACAAACATGGAAATGATTAAGTCGCTGCTTCACAGAATAAATTTCTTCAAATCTGACCTGCGCTGAAACCGAATATGCGCACTGTATGAGATCAGTTCCTGCTTCATTTCATGGGTCACTTATTTTAGGTGATGCATGCTCGCAGTTCAGGCTGATGTCAGATATAATGTTTCTCCTCAGAAAAAAAATCCCAAGATACTGTTTTCAACATTGCACACATCACCAAGACACTCCAACCACAAGCCTCCAGGCCAGTCATTGGCAGTGAAACACTGAAATATGGACCTAGTCTGTCCCTGTAGATTCTACATCATCTTCATTCTTTGAAGCTGAAAATCTATTGCCCATTTCTTTTATATTCCACTCCTTATTAAAGGCTTTGGATAAAACCAAAATCTTCTCCATAAAAGACATGTGATGGTCACTGGTGTTGAACAAAGTGGGGCACTAAACCAAACAATAGGCCATATCTCATCACCATGCAGCTGTCCTCCTCTCTTGACATAAAAGAAACTGTGGATGGCTGCCAAGATACGCATAAATAAAACTGACAATAGCTCCTCTCTGAGAAGTGTTTCAGGAAAACAGTATTTGCTTGTCTTACAATATAATAACAACAAGAGAGGTTGAGATGAAGACAGACTGGGGATTCATTGGAAGGGAGTCACGGGCAAAAACAGAGTGGAAAAATGTGTAATGTTTATCATAGCTGGACTCCACAAGGAGATGAGAAATGGAAGAGGCAAACCACAGAGAGCAGGAAAAGTATGGCTGCTGTTAAATAAACATGCCGGCTTATTAGAGGTCTATCAAAACATTGCACCACTCCCTGTGGGTTAAAAGGTAAAAGAAGATAACCACTCTTTCATTAAATAGATTTATGACTTATGTTTTAAAATGCACAGTAACAGTGTTTTCTGCCATTAATTTTTGTCTTTCCGAACAGACCCTGTTAGACGGGGCACATCTGGCTCATGTATGAAAACTGACAAACTCTGATCTATCCCTCAGCGTGACATCACCTCTTGATTCTTATCCCTTCACCACAAAGCAAAAAGATTCTCACTGTCTCTTTTCTAATTCTTGTCCTTTCCTTTTCCTTCTCACTCTCAAACTCCAACCAACCAATGAGTCTACCGCTCTCTCTCCCTCACACTCCTTTTAAGGCATTTAGTAGGTCGAAATATAGTCCACTATCTGCAGGGGAAAGAAATACATACAACATCAGCAATGTGTCTTGTTGGCTTTATGGAAAAAAGGAATTGCAGCTCTTTGCTGGCAAAGAGTATGATCTTTTATAGTATCTCAACCAGATCCAGTAACTCGTCATAATAACCTGCTGCAATATTTCATAACATTAAACTACATATTAAAACACAAGATTACAGTGGAAGTTATAGTCTACAAAGCCACTGATCCTGCTAAATTTAACATTCTCTGTACTTTCCCTCTCTTCTTATTCGTCTTTCCTCCATTATTCTTTCACTCTCTTCATCTTTTTCCAAGCTATTCTATTCAACCAAATTTGCTCCATTAGCAGACCACATTATGTCTCAATATTGATGTAAGTATCCAAAGTTAAGCGTTGCCTTCATTACTGATTTTATGTTAGAGCTGCAACTATTATATAGATTGTATCTATTGTAATAGATTAATCTCCCGATTATTTCGTCAATTAATCGATCAATCATTTTATTTATGAAATGTCAGAAAGCCAATTGTCTTCAAATGTCTTGTTTTGTCCAACTAACAGTCGAAAACCCAAAGATACAAAGTTAACTTTCATGTATGACAAAGAAAATCATCTAATCCTCACATTTGAGAAGCCGGCTAATGTTTTGCGCTTTTGCTTAAAAAATGACTACAACCATTATTCAATAATAGCTTTGTCTACTTCCTGTCTTCCAGTCATATGTTGCAAAAACCCCATTAATGAAAAGGAAAACATGAACTGGTAGACCCACTGGATTTAGTGAGACATCCATGCTGTTTTGTTTCCTTATAATTAAGCTCATGATGAAACATTCTGGCTTGTAGTCAGGAATTTCTGGTAGAAGTTACGTGAGCAGGTACGAGTGCTGCTTGTATGAAGGTTATCCGGTGCAAAATAATAACTCAAGTGTGAGCCAGGAAAATCTATTTTTCTAATTTCTTAACAACAAATTGTTTCGATCTGAGGAAAACATTTCTCTGACGTCAGTATAAAGCTGAGGCATAATGTAAGGTGCGGTACCCATGAAAATGGCATTTCAACCGATCAAAGGCCAATGTATCTACCTGACAGTAGTTGGCTTGCAGACTATTCACAGCTGCTCTTGCTTCTTTAGGATGAAAAGGACAGAATATTACTGTAATACCAAGCTAGTAGCTCTACCAGTACTGTGCAATCCTCTTGTTACTTTAATGATCATGTCGAGAGGTTTTTCCAACCTGCACCTTGATTTGAACTGGCATCAAAATACATATAGTGGTTGAATTTGTTGAATTTTGGAGAAAATCGAAATCCTGGGAATATTTGCTTTGTACAAGGTTTACTTGTGCAAAATGTCATGTGGGTCAGACCCATGACCACCAAGTTATAGCCATTTAACTCATTAAAAATTGCACCACCTATAAGAAAAATGCCATCATATTTCGCGGGATAACTCCGGGTTGATATGTGCACCTGTCTTACGAATGTGGTTGCAATTGCAAAATGCACTGCTATTTGTTTCAACTAGGTACTGCCAGCAAGACATTGGCAAACATTTGTAGCGAAACAGCACGTTATTAATAGAAAAACCTAAAAACAGACATACATATGCTTCTTCCCTGCATAAAATTTGGGTGAGGAGAAAAAAAAAAAAAAACAGGAGTTTACAAAAGTTTGAAAAATATGTGGGTGGAATTGGGCAAGGATTTTATGCAAAGATATAGTTCAGACAAGGAATCCAGGAAAAGATTTTCTCTTCGAAGCCTTAGTTCAAGATTGATGAGCAAAAGCATTAAGCGCTTTCTAAGTGACCATATGACAGCGTTATCTGTACCGAAACCTAATTAATTAATTAATTCTTCTTGGGCTGATGGACAAACTCCAGATTCCACTAAAATCTGTTCAGTTCAGTTCTTGAAATACCCTGCTAACTACTGTACTAGACAAAGAGACAAACTGGATCAAAAACATAACCTCCCCGGCAGGAATAATTACTTTTTTGACAGCATTTACTAGTGGGGTGTAACTTACGAGTAAAATTAAATTTGAGTAAGGTCCAAATCTAAAACTAATTAAAGCCTTGGGGAGGTAAAATAATGGAATGTGTGTGATGATAACTTAAATGTATTTTGCAACCATCTTTCATACTGGGCCAAAATTCAAGGACATTATACTATCTCGTTTTTCCCAAAGTAAGGATGTGTGTTTTGTGGTGATTTATGCTGTTGACCGAGATAAATGGAGGGTGAGTCCTCTCGGAGAGGTTCATGAACTGCCAGGCGACTTACTTGCTGAGAGCGAGGGTGAGGGAGTCTGTTGCTGCTCTGATCTTGTTTTGTGCCTCCACATGGGTCATGTCCTCTGCATTTGTGTCATCGATGGACACCACCCAGTCTCCCACCCCGACACCAGCCTGAGCTGCCTTCCCGCCCGGGGTCAGCTGGAGGAAAGGAAACCAGACAGAAGTTAGAAGAATAAGTGGAGAGGTTTTCACAGGAGGTGATAATGAACACACAGTGGAAGAAAACAAAAACGTGCCAAAGTGCAACTTAAGTAACTATTTAAAAAAAAAAAAAATTCTGCATTATTATCAGTTGTCTTGTATCTTCTTGTTTCAAGGATGGGTTGAAAAAAAAATAATGCGCATTTTTAAAAGCCTTGCCTCCGTTTCACTTTTATTTTGTTGTTATGTTGTCAGCACGGCATGTTTCTACACAAAAATATTTTTAAAACCAGAGTTAAAAAAAAGCACATTACCAGCCTTTATCTCACACGTATCAAAATGCAGGAAATCTAAATGTGCAAAAAAGTATTATTCACTTGACTTTCCTGTACCGTCTGTTAACAACACTTAATAATCAACTCAGGGAGTCTGTGTGTCTGAGTCTGACAAGCCAAGCGAGATATTTCACTCAACACTACTGGGAACAGGCATTACAGGTCATCATGATGTCATCAGTCATCACCATATGATTAACTGCAGATGTGATTTAAGCCTATGAGAGGAACTCCCGAAAGCTGCAGACATGGACCATATGTTACAAACAGTCACATCATTTACTGGAACAACCCATCCACTTTTTCCCTCATTAAGACTGGTAAGTCATGACCAGTTTCACTAGAAAAGCATGACATCATCCTCTCGGACTGACACCAAGACTGCAGACATAGTGAGTCAGAGCAACGGAGGCCAGATTCTTGTTACAAACAGGAAGAGCTTGCCATAGTCTGTACAGGTAGTAATGGTTTTCTACATGTGCACATACTACACTGTCTGCCATGTCCTCTAAAACCACTATTATGCACAGCGCCGATGCCAAATCGTGTTTAGTAAGGGCTTAGTCAGCTTGCCCATGTGGCTTAATGAAACTCGAGACTTGTGTCAAATTCTCAGATAACTGGAGTACAAAGTGTTCAGCATCAGATAAGGGAGCGGGTGCCAGGATTTCTGGCAAAAAACCTATTAGGATTACTCTCTGATGTCATGGATCCCTGCAAATGTTAGCTCATCAAAAGCTCAGAGGACTCAGCGGTTCAATCAATAGTTTTCTGCCATGTTCAGCTAAGCTACCAGACTCGCCGCTTTGATTCTGCACATTAAACATAAAAACTTGTGTGAGCGGGGAGGTAATATGCTCCGTAAAATGATGACAGTTCAGGCTGAAAAACTACTCCGCACCCCACAAAGACAACAAAGTTAAAGTCTGCCTTGAATCAAAACATGGCAAAGCTAAAAATAGGCAGAAATGCATTCCTCAGGAGGCAATCCAAGCTACACTTATTTTACAGCCAAGTTCAAACATCACTTTAATTGCCTTTGATTTGCACTCACTGGAAGCAATAAGAGGGCTTAATAAAGAAATTATTTCTCCAGTTTGGAAAGAACTTCAAAGGATTTTAGCAGCATACACTGGAGAAAAACTATGATACGGACACATATGACATATTCTGAAAAGTGGCACAGTTTGTCATAATGCCATTGAGGTTCAATGCAGAGAGCTGCTGTCCTTCCCCATTTTTACTACTATACTGGCTAGTAAAACTTGTAGTTTCATAAAATGACAAGGTGTTCAACAGTTACTTTGTTTACCTTTAAACAACAACATCTCATTACTTTTAGTCACAGAAGTGCTGTCAAAGCCTCAAGGAAGCTGTTGTTGTTAAATGATAGCACAATAAATAGTCTTTAATCTCTGTAAAAATTGAAATAGTTAAAATATTATAAGCCTGTGCAGTAATGGATACCCATGCTGCACAGAATATGGACAGAAAACTCCAGTATTTTCAGAGAGAATTATTAAAAGAAGCTCCTCATGAGAATTACACTTGGCAATAAAAGTTGGTACAAGTTAACCTTGAAGTGGCGTGGGGGGCTTTGTTAGTCTATTTGTAACAAATAGAGTTAAGAATTAAAGGGAAATCTGAAAAGATTTTAAAGTAACCTGTCAGAAAGCACTCTCAACCACTATCATCAAATACGTAAATGAGCGCATAGCTTTTTGAAGAATGTTGTTCTCTCTCTGCAGTAGAGTTTCAAAGTTGTGGAGAATCGATGCCATCAAGCCCTGAATCTGTTCTGGAGGCTCAGGTAGGCCCAACACCTTACTTAGATTTTACCTGTGTTGTCAACCTCTGAATGTAAGGTTAGAAAAAGATGAAGCCGTAAAGACTGCAGATTGTATATGTACGTACATGTGTGTCTGTATGAGCGGAGTTACTGATGGACACAGACACCTGCACTCCTGGCTCAGGTTCAGAGTGCAGCTGCTCCCTCACTTGATAAGGCAGCAGTTAAAGTTGCTGTGCTCAGACCTTTGGTTGGTAGGGGGCGGACGGAAACCCTACACCCTCTCAGCGGTTTGTCAATACGGCGAAGGACAGTGGAAAACATGTTCTTGAATGCAACACACTACAATGTACCTCACAACAGATGATGTATGAGCACATCATGTAGCAGCGATACCACAAAGATGGCTTTTTGATATGGTTAGCTCCTCTGATGCACGTAACAAAGGAGAGGCAGGCCCATCCTGTCATAAATTACTTCCTGCAAATACGATTGGAGCTCGCTTCACACCAGTGACATGACATTTGTACAACTGAAGGTATTCACAACTACGGGATTAGCTTCGTAGCCTGTTTCAAGGCTGTTTGGCAGAGCACAGCAGCAGAGCTGTTCTGGTAAGCTATCGTATTTCAAAGAATTAGCCAACCTTTCAAAATGCAACATCTTGAATTCATTTGAAGTGCTTCAAGTGCTTCCCTTAACTGACCCTACAGGTGAGCCATGGCCTCATAATCGCTCTTAGCTGGCAACTCTTGTTTTTGGTTAAAACTAATAATGCACTAAAGTTTATCCACTGCTGTAGATATACTCGCCATGTAACTCTGCACCGGCTCACTTTTATTCTTTCCATGGCTATTTGGGGGCCGAGAGACAGTCTGTCCTTACATCACTCACACAGCACAGCTGATGCAAAGCAATAAATATCCCTCTGAGAAATGGGAAACCCAACCTGCAAGTATGTGGTCACCCCGTAATGACTGCAGTGGAACACCTAGCACTAACTTACCTTTAAACACTGCTGCACTGATCACAACATAAGACATTCACATCCAATGAGCCACAGAAGAAAGGCCCCCTGCGGACAATCTATCAGTAGAGTACTGAATTATTAATTCACTCCTCGGACAAGGCCTCTTAACCCTGAGTTTGTGTGTGTGTGTGTGTGTGAGTGAGAGAGGGAATTTTTAAGAGTATACCAGTGATAAAGAAACAGATGGCCTACAAGCCAGACAAAAGACCCACACAAAGAAAGACAAATTCAAGACTGGATGACACATACAGCTGTGGTGGAGGAGAGTCACAAACCTCCCTACTTGCTTATTGACATGACATCATCCGCAATTTTCTCCGACCGTTTGATTTCAGTGGCGTGGCATGTGTTTGTCGAAAGAGACCAGATGGGTGCTCAGGAGGCTCAGTTATAGTATCGTAATGTTTATGGAATCGCAGTGGCATGAGATCTGGGGTAGATACTGTATATGGAGAAACTCCGCAGAAGAGTTGTAGAGCTGCCCCAGAAAGTGGTAGACTCAACTGAAACAGCAATGAAAGAGTGTTATGGCGATATCTTTCTTCCTAAATTTTATTACTTTCCTGTTGAAACAGGATGTTGGAGCAAACGTGTGGAGAGAGATATAATTTTACTTAAGACTGGCGTCGTCTCAAAAAAAAAAAAAAAAAAAAAAAAAAAAAAGTTGGCACAAAGATCGGTTAGAAAAGTGTAAAAAGTAGTGCAAGGCTTTTTCTGGTAGCAAGATCAAACTCACAGCAAATTAACTGGCTGCCTCAAGATTTCCAGAGGACAGTTTTCATAAGAGGAAATGCTCGTATGATGAGGGCCTACTGGATGCGTGTTTAACACACGTTTGACCCATTCATGTGAGACGTCTGTCAGAGGATAATCCTTTCCTTCTCGATGTGATGGTGACATCTACTAAAACTAAAATGACTAAAGAAAATTAGCTGTTTCCGAAGGAGTGGGATATTGATATTGAAAAAAACCATCAAATAAAAGTTTAACATATTTTTTAAGCTGATAAATGGGTGTATCCATGTTATGCTGGGACAAGAAGTTATTTTTCCTTTCACAGTGACTTAACAGTTTGTCTTGGCATGGTCTCCGTTCCTCTGATCTCACTGGAAAAGTACTCCAATGAGATTGGGGGAGTCCATCATATGAACGAGAAAAGTGAGTGTGGAAGACAGACACAGAAAGGAGACGAGAGGATTTTCTGTCGGCAGTGACAGGGTGGATACAAGAAAAATCTCAGGAATGCTGAGAAAGCATAGCTTTCCAGGCTCGCAGACAGAGGAGGAAGGAAACATGAGCATTCGTAGATCATGGAAACCCATTTACTAACACACACAGACACACACACACACACACACACACACACACACACACACACACACAGGAGATAGCAAGTCACAGACCCACAACTTACCAAATAAATACAAGATGATAAAATTCCACATTTAAAGAATATCAAATACAAAAGATAGGATTAAAGATAAAAAGGTTATTGATGTCACAATCAGCCTCACTAAAGACCAAACTCAAATTAACTAAATAACAACGAGCACTAAATAAATCCAGTCTCAAACAACTCTAATTGTTATCTAATCTTTACAAAAGCCAATTAAAAGCATTGATCTTTCAGGAGCTATCCCTTGCAATCTCTTTGCCTTACAGCATTTTACTGAGGCTTTTGTCCTGTCACTCCAAATGTTCTTCATTGTGTAATTGCTTTTAGCTGACTGTCTGGGTTGAGATACTTATCTCATCAGCTACAAGCCAGCAAAGAAAGACCATCCACTAAATTCATTCGGTGTAAGCCCCGTGACTGCAGGCCTGACTTTTCTTCCTGTTACTAAGGGATACTGTATATCTTTGAGGTTTACATCCCCTTGTTGGGCTGTTTTCATCCTCTGTGACTGTGCGATTCACTGCCCAGTATTTATGACCATCGCGGGGAGGGCCAACAGTCCCTGAGATGTAAAGACAGGGAGGCTGTCACATCTTCATAACTCCTGTACCCGAAGGCCTGCATGGACTGCTGGAACAAGCCTCAAAGATATTAGCCACTGACCAGTTGTTAAGGCTCCAAATCATAGAAATACTGTTGTTTTTTTGTTTTGTTTTTTCAGATTGGGAGGATAATCAACCTAACACCAGACTGTGCAGACTAACCTGGGTCTAACAAAATTTAAGGAGACGCTGGTGGAGAAAGGCTTTGCACTATGGAAAATGTAAGCCATATTTCTCTCAGTGAGGAAAATAACCAGCATATGTAATGTAAATGGATTGCAGAAAAACTAGCCTGGCACTGGCTGATTAGTCAAGATAATTCAACTACAACTACGACAACTCACCCACTGACATTCGACCTACAGTGCCCCTTGACAATCAAGACTGAAACTCCTGTAAGTCAACTCCTATAATGACACCCAGAGTCCCTTTTTTGTTTTGGGCCATTCGTTGAATGAGGTTTTAACATCTGTAGGGTAGAAGAAAAGGTTTCCTGTCATGAATCCAAGAGGAACATTGTCTTTCAGACTGCAGTGCCTGTCAGAAAGCCGAGCAGATACAAGACATGTACTGACAGGGCTGGTGATAACTGCTTCCCTCCCCACAGGGTTACACACACCTCAGTGCGATGCAATTTACAACACACTGTAGACTCTGAATACCATACTAACCAAAGCAGCACATACTAGTGCATCATTTGATTGCAGCTTTTCATCTTGATGTTCCATTAAAATTACTACTAAGAAACAAAGAATATAGAGCACAGATAAAGCACAGTGTTAATAACACAAAGTAAATCAAAGGTTTGAATGACTGAGACTATGTGGGGTAACCTTGTGGGGCTAATACCACGACTGACCCATAGATATAGAAATAGTTACCTATTAAACACCCAATTATTTCTGAAATAGGGAAACTGCAAATATTTAACAGAACTGATGAATTAATAAATGTAAATCAGTCTAACATTTATAGATCACCCCAGCCTCTAAGGTAGCAATATAACAATGCCAATAGAGAATAAGTGCATAATAAAATGCCAGATCTGCGTGCGCAGTAGCTGGCGGCAATGTTGGAATGATTTTGCGCGCACGCATGCTTGTGTGACTGCAAGTGTGAGACTATGCATTTGTCAGGCAAAGCACTACTGCACTTATAAGGCCTGGAAAGTGGCTGCTGCTCCCTTCAATAGCAACATTAGTTCATAGAGTATTAGAAAATTAATTTGGTGAAGAGGTAATGGCCTAACATGGAGAGTACAGACCACTGAAAAAAAAAAAAAAAAAAAAAAGACAGCATGTTCTTGTGAACAGTGAATAGTATAAATGAAAAGGCGCTGCATGTTAAGACTGACTGGATAAGGGTTGGTATATACACTATAAAATGTGAGTGATATAAAAATGAACACCACAGTTTTGCAGACAACATCCTTTACTAACAAATGATGATATGCAGATGCTCAGGCGGGGTTATTATGTGGTGACCAAGCTTGTATATTGAACACACTAAACAGACTCTTGTGATACGGCAAAGCCTTTTAAATAGAAGTTTGCAGGATCATAAATGACTTTAGAGGATGATCTTCAATGCAAATCATCAAAAAGAGTACAAAGACCACTGTGATCACAAATGCAGAGAAGCGCAAAAGTGGACTACTCTTAATAACGGTTTCTTACCCTTGACACGGTGAGGGGCATGCTGAAGTCCTTGCCACCCTGCAGCCTGAAGCCCCAAGGCGCTGGGCCGCTGAGGGTTACAGAGTATATGTTCATAGCCTTGAGGAAGAGAAAGGAGGAAACGGTTTCTTAATAAGGCTCGAAGCCACACAGGCCGAAACACACACATTCAGTTTCTCTATGGATTAAATCTTGAAAAAGTTCAGTTTTAAGAATAACCATGTTACATTAATAGATGAAATGTGTCCTTTGGTAGAAATAATAAATTTCACCCTTTGAATTGGGATATTTGCACAATTTACAGGACAATAAATTCCCAGTGATGCTGCTGGGACGCAAGGTTTTAACATTTATTAAAAACACACAAACTAATAGGTTGTCACGCCTTGCATTATAATCTGAAGAGAGCCTTTCTACAGTGGCCCTGTTCAGAGTGTACCAAAGTATACCGCCATGCAAATGAGTACCATAGAAAAAACATCAGCATCATAAATAACCCGGACAATAAGAACAGCAGCGATATAATTATCTTCTTTCCTTAAGTGAGTGGGAGTAGGAATCTCATTGTATTCAATTCATAATTCAACCATTAAACTGAATTATAAATCAAAGATAGGCACACTTTTCCACAACATACAAACTTGCCTTGATATTTTCTAATATTTTACATATAAATAAATACAGATACAATATAGACTACAGCTTTGAAACTATGAAAATAGTGTGAAACAACTTCGCCAGAACAACTTATGGCACAAAATAACCAAGTAATTTTAAGAACCAGGGGCAACTTGAGACGCAGAGATGTCGCTTGCTCTTACTTGCGAGTTACAGCTGTACCACTGACCTCTGTACCTGCACCTCGCCTTCTACCCTTGCTGCCCCCCAACCCCCCTCCTTTCTTTCAACCCTACCAGGTTTCATTGCTCTCCATGACACACAGCTAGCTACCAAAGATGCCACCATGCAAACCTACCTTGTCCTCAGGGGCTGGCTGCTAGCCCAAACCTGTGAGAAAGCTACAGAGTCAGAAAGCTAGGGCAAGAAGATTCTGTTGGCAAACCCTACCCCCGACACTGTCTGCAGCACAGGCAAGCCCTAGCCTCTCCTCACTCCTCAGAGACTATATAAGGAATGTAAAACTACACCAAACTATTTCAGCCCAACACCCACATGAGTCACAGAATGGGGGGGGTGTAGAGGAGGACGAAGAGAGGTAACGTCAGCTACCCCTATATTCTGGCAAAAGACTACTACATAAGTCAATAGATTTATTTATTTTTTTAAAGTGCACTTGAGAAGCAGCAGACAGCCTCAAGAGAAGTAAAGCTTATGGACCTCTACATTCCCTCTGGATGGTCATGAAACACTGTACCAAACCAGCAATTATATTATATTAACATCAGGTTCTTAAAGCAACAGAACAGAGCTCGCTCACAGGGGCAATGTAAACTAAAACAGGGGTGTGGGAAAAGGGTTCTCATCTAAAATACTATAAAAGCACAAGGAAAACACCCTACACAATCCAATCCATAAAACATGCAAATATGATCATTTAACGGAATTCCTTTAAAGTATTTTCATTTCTTTTCATTTTATATTGTCAATGCACTTTTGTCAGCACTTTCTAGATCATATAAAACAACAGTCTTAATTACCAAAACTGGGATTAGTTCACTGTCACTTTTCTCACATTATGCCTCCTGTAGAGAAGTCCAGGGGACAAGTGAGTCAATTAGGAGACGGACTGCCTGAGACAATAAATGGAGGGGGAATTTTTTTTTTTAAGGCAGCAACAGGTAATGGAGGCTAGATTTCACTTGTGATAATAGTTAGTAATAATAGTACTCGTCTTAAAAACTGATTATAAAAGGACAGTGGAAGTGACAGCATGAATCTGGATGCTTTTCAGTCCATCTAAGATGTCACCCTCGACATTAACCCGGTGGAGAAATCATTAGATTGAGCCGGTAAATATGCTCGTTATGTCTGTGGCAACTTTTCTCATTCAAGTGACGTTGTCGCTGTTTATGGTCTTGTTACTTATAAATCTCCTAAGGTGTCACTATACTATCTCTATAGGAACTTGTACTTCTAATGGGAGTAGCGAATACTATCCTCAAATACCCGGAATTACACGCGTATTTATTTGTGGCTGAGGGGTTACACAATTATGAACTTGCACGCTCAACTTTTAAAGTACTTCATGTGTCCGAGACAGTAATTAGCAACGGGTAATTAAAGGCTACGGTGTGACCACTGAAGACGGGTAATGGGCCTTCCACTGCGGCGCAGACCTTGAAGTTTTTAACACTCACAATAGAGGAGGAAGCGGAATGGGACGAGAGAACTGGGCAAACTCTCGGCGCTAACAAAGTCGTTTTCGCCGCTTCAGAACCGACAGTGGTTCAGAGCAGCCGGCCAAGCCCCTAATCGGCACGGCTGGGAGCACAACACAGCCCATACAGTGAGGCACACTGCGGAAAAAAGTTGGCTTTTAAAAAGTTACGCCGCGCACAAAAGGAATGCGTTCAGATGCCTGAACAAATTATTTAGCTTACCTCTTGTCCCTCCCCGTGTTCGCCAGACATCACGAGTCAGTCTACCGGATTTAAAAAAAAAAAAAAAAGTCAATCGGTAAATGGGCTAACTTTCGGACTTCCTTGAGGCGGACGTCGGGAAGCCACCGCGGATCCCCCTGGTGAGCAGCAGGCTCGTGCCCTCAAAATCCTTTTTAGCAGGACTCGGGCTGAAACGTCACAGGTCACGTGGGCCGCTGCTTCGCGTCCTCCTCGCGGGCCGTGCCCCGCAGACGTCTCACCTGCTGGACCGGCCAGTGCCCTTCTGTGCCAGTCATAATGCCTCCGTAGAGGTTTTTCCTCCCTTTGCATAAAATACGGGGGATAAATATTTTTTCAACCGTAACTGGGCTTCTTATCAGGACATCCTCCTCAGGCAGCAGGTCAGGCTCAGTATAGCAGTTAAATTTGTTCATATATCAATCATCATCAATCAGTGGTGTGTGGTGTGCAAGAAGCAGCAAATCAAAAAATCAAAAAAGTTTTTTTTTTTTTTTTTTTTTTTTTTACTAAAAAAATTCATGATTGATTTGCCTACTTAGGCCTATACCAACTGATATTAACGGGGTGGAGATAATCTCAGAAACACCTGCCTTGTATAACGCAATACAATCCAACAGCACCACAAACTCCTCCGAGCTGAACGCCGATGGGAGACAGAGTTATACAGCGCTCTTCACCACCATCGTCGAAACACCATTCTTCCAAAGGATGTTCTCTCATTTGGTTTTATCGATGATGGTGGTGGAGAGTGTTATACAGCACTCTCCACTCTCCACCACCATGTTATCGATGATGGTGGTGGAGAGTGTTATACAGCACTCTCCACCACCATCATCGAAACACCAAGTGAGGGAACATCTTTTGGAAGAACGGTGTCCATCCCTCCAGTAGAGTCCAGGAGACTTGTAGAATCAATGCCGAGGAGCACTAAAGCTCTTCCGGCAGCACATAGTGGCCCAACACCTTGCTGATAACACTTTATGATGGTTTTAACTTTTTTATTAAAGTAGCAATAAATTCCAAGTGTCACAGTAAAGGGTCTGGATACTTATGTCAAGTCTGATATTTCAGTTTTTCTTTTTTAATAAATTTGCTAAAAGTTCTAAAAATCTGTTTTCGCTTTGTCATCATGGGCTATTGAGTGTAGATTGTTGAGGGAAAATTGATGAATTGAAACGGCTTCAGCAAAAGGCTGCAACACAACTAAATGTGAAATAAGTGAAGGGGCCTGAATACTTTCTGAATGCACCGTACACACTGATCAGCCAGTAACTGGGTTTCATCTTGTAGCTGAACGGTGCATATATATACCATTTTCTCCAGCACCTAAAGGTTCTTTATCGCTACTCCACTTCATTTCATTGAGAAATATAGTACATTTTAATTTAATACATTCATCTGACAGCTATAATTACTTTTACAGAACATATTCAGAACAGGAATAGGAGTTCAGGGGAAAAACTTATATACAGTATGTGTGGTATTTTAACAAGAAAAACTGGTTCTCACTTTCTTCTCTATCAGAAAAATAACGCAAAAAAAGATAAATTTATTTGATGCAATTATTTATTCTCTTAATAACATGTTTTAACTGTTGCTCATGAATGAAATGTGCTACATACATTGTATTGTCATTATTATTATTATTAGTAGTAGTAGTAGCAGCAGCAGTAGAAGTAGTAGTAGTACAAGATAAACAGCAACGTTTAAAAGATCACTTTGGGCTGCTGCTGTTGACTTTTGATCAATTACATCTTAAGGCCTACTGACAAAAGAGACGCAGCAGAGGACCAGCAGATGGAGACACACTGCAACAAAAAGGGAAATGGTACCCTCGGGTTGCTGCCCTGCTTCATCATCAACACGGTGGCTGAACAAGTGACAAGAACAAGAAACCATGAATCATCAGTGAGGGCCTTTGGTCGAAGCTTAGATTGTTTATGACTGACATTTTAATTGTTGGTGCTGTTGCTCCCGGTAGTCTACTTGGAATAGGTGACATTCGTGTAAAGTATTGAAGTTGTTTGAATTAACCTTGCGCAGCCAGTGGCTTTATTCTGGGGTTTTGACATTAGCTAGCTAAACCCACCAAGCTCAGTTACACTTAAAAACACTTTTGTGAAAGATGGCTGACAACGGAGCCCACCCGGCTGAGGAGGACCCAGCCGCAGCTTTCCTGGCTCAGCAGGAGAGTGAGATAGCGGGGATAGAGAACGACGGCGACGGATTTGGGGCGCTGGAGGGAGCGGACGGCCAACAGCCGGCTCAGCCGGCCAACTATGGCAAGTTTGGGACTCAGCTAACGTCAGCCTCGGCTAGCAAGCAAACCAGCTAACTAAGGCTGGCTAATATGTCTACTTCTAGTTAGACTGGACTGGTAGGAGTTAGCGAACAACGGCCCCATCCCTATATGTTAACAACAGCATCACTAGTTGACACAGACAGGTATCTTAGTAAATTTATACTGTCTAATCTGCTCGCTTATAATTAAAGTAATGCAACATTAGCCTTTTGGGGTAGCTAGCATAGCAGACGGCACTGCGTTTGTTTGAATACTGACAGCGTACGTTAATAAAGCGTTAGTACAGCACATCATCCTGACGTTGTAACCTTACAGATATCAAACTATGTGAACTGCCAACACTGACTACGACCATACAGTAAGCTGTTAACCCCCCGGAAATCCTGTATCAGAACTGCACAGACAACATCAGTGCTCAAACTGGTGCTGCTGCATTTCTGAAGTCTTGACGTTAGCCGTAACGCTTAAGATGAAGCGATACTGACAAAGGTTCGCCTCGGCAGTAAGCTAGCCGACATAAGTTCACCCAGATGATGAGGAAGTGGGACTGATTTCAGAGCTCCTGGAAGCACGTTTTAACATTACACTTTGTTTTCTTATCACAATGTTAGACGGTTTTGAAGACGAATCTTCCACTGTGAATGGGGATATGTTTCAGGTGAGCCAAACAAATATCTTTATCCTGTCTCTTAAATTATATTAAGTTTATCTGCTTGCTTGCTTGCGTGTGTGTGTGTGTGTGTGTGTGTGTGTGTGTGTGTGTTCAGTTTTATTCTGAGCTCCATCAGATAATTTCATTTACTTTCCCTTTATGTTTTCGCACTGGCGTCCCTGTAGGTTATGATGTGATGGTTTTACAATCTACCCAGTATTTTGATCAAAAATCTTTTCATAAAGGAGTAAATGTTTCATGTCCTCCTGAAGGAGTCCAATGGCCCAACAGACAACTATGCAGCCATCGCCCAGGTGGATATTCAGAGACAAGAGCCAGAGAGTTTACGCAAGTGGAGGGAGGAGCAGAAGGCACGCCTTGAAGCATTAGGTGAACAAAGATTTTCTCATTGGGGTATTAATCATACTATATAATACACGTCCTACTTTGACGTGGCTTAGTCGTTTTGTTATGTATCTTTTTGTAGTTTACCTTTAAGACCAGTGATGCAGCATATCCAATTATGTCACACTTAGATCTAATAAAATGTCAGTATCTTTCCTCTACTTTTCCAAAATTGGAGACCTCTGACTATGCTGTTCTCTTCTGTTGCACCCTAACAAGACTCGGCATCCAAGGCAGCAGAGGCAGACTGGAGAGAGAGAGCCAAAAAGGAGCTGGAGGACTGGCATGTGCACCAGAATGAGCAGATGGAAAAGAACAAGGCCAACAACAGGTTAGTGTCTGAAATGGGCCCTGTTAACATGCTGAGAAGTAACAGTTGGTTTATCAGTATGATGTGATGAGGCCGTAATCACTATGTGAACACATTCTATTCAAGTGTTGTATTGGCAGATTGACTTTTTTTCTCAGTAGAAATATTTCAAAAATTAGCTCTTACTGTACAGTCAGATGCAGTGGTTAGCAGAAACACTATATCAACAAAACTTAATCATATCAGGTGAACTTGGAGATACTTTGTAAACTGAATGTCTGATGAGTTCATGTAGACAGTTGAAGCACTTGTGTTGGACCTACTGCACCAAAGGATCAAATTTGGAGTGATTCATGTAGTCTAACAGCTTCATGTTTAAAAGCATTGAAAGTATTGCTGATTAAATTTATGTCTTATAGAGACAGTCATAAAGACGGTCTGTCCTCTACTTAAAGATTGTTATTTTACTCTGGTTGCAGTCAGTGTTGTAGATTATGCTTGCAAAACTATTGCAGCCTTTTCCCTCTCGTGACCAAGTTAACCCGTTCTTCTCTCACACTTTCCAACAGACTCTGTCCAAGTCTGGCACGGTATCACTCTGCATCTGTGGCTCTGCTTTTTTTGCTAGTGTCTTCCTCTGTGTCTGTGAAAGCCCTGAGAGACAATCCTCTGATGAGACATTAGTCTAGAACTCTGTGTCCATTTAAAACGCCTGAAAAACAAAACAGGAAGCTTGATATTTAGGAGGGACGCAAACAGCAGAAAGCAAATGTCCCAGTTCTCATCCACGCTGCTAGCACCAAAGTATGTGACTGAATTGCTTTTCAATTCCAAGCTTATTTATTGGCAACAGTGTGTCACAGTAGTACAGAAGATTGTAATCAGTCTTAGAC